>NC_056033.1:15761869-16080756 GCF_004379255.2 Salvia splendens
CAAGGCTGGTTTGTACCAGTTATACACTTTGATAATGACTTGTGGATTCCTTCAGGTTCTTGGAAATGCTAAAGGGGCAGTGGCAGTTGTAGTCTCCATATTAATTTTCAAGAACCCCGTCTCTGTGACTGGAATGCTTGGATATTCGTTGACAGTATTGGGCGTTATCCTGTACAGTGAAGCCAAGAAGCGTACTAAATGAAGGAACACATTGAGTCTTTGAGCCATAACCATCTATGTTTTGATATGAAAAGGTGATACTGTTGACTACCGATGCTTTGCTTCGGGCGTATGAAATTTTGGCCAGGAAGGCGTGGGTGGGGGTGGGTGAGGGCTCCAAACACCTCATTAGCTGTGTAGGAGTTTTTATTGCATACAATCTCGGTTACTAAATCAGATCCTTTTTTTAATCACTCTATTCTTTCCTCAACTCAGACACTATATGTCACTATTATAATTCTTTTTACATCAATCAATTAGTGAAAAGAAATTGAAGTTGTGGTTATACATACATTTTTCTTTGGGGTTCAAAATGATGTCTCCGTGACTCTTTATGAGTTAGTAATGTATCTAAAACAGAAGCAATGTTATCCATTCTGAACACTTTGTTATGGACATGTTTTTTTTAAAAGATAATACTATATGGTAGGAGTAATAATACAAGAGTTATGTGGCACCTGATTGAAATGGTCTCACTTTTGTGGTATAAAATCCTATGGTGATTTCACTGTAGCCAATTATCATAAAGGATTGATAGATACCCTATTTTGGGATATACAAAAAGCTGTGTGGTTTGAAACATAATTTAACATCTAGATTCCCGCCAAATTACCTTCAACACCAATTTAATGTAGAAATTCACATAGAAAATGGCAGTGATCGGAATCTCAAAAAAGCTGGTGAATGAAATCTCAATGACATCTAACAACAATCCAAAATTCACAAAAAAAGAACATCAAATGTTACACAACTCCAATCACAAACAGGAATCATCTCAATTTTTGAATAGGATATCGAAAATCTCAAGAGCTACTTTACAATTGAGTAAAATGAGCAGAATGCAAACCAGAAAAACCAGGCGAACCAAGCTTGGGCCAAGATTCGGCGACGAATAGGAGAAATGGATCCTGTACTTCATGGTCATGTTAGGGTACATGATCCCCCACTGTTTCCCTCCCACTCCCAAGGTGCGGCCGCCCATCGCTGCATCACTGGTTGTACCATTCGTATTGTTGAAGGTACTCTTCTCATCAAATAACTCATACACATACGCCTCCGCCGCGCCTTCCTTCCTCAGAGGCGTTCCCAATCCAGATCGCAGATGCCTCAGCAGACCTCCCAAGTACATCTCGGCGTAGTTTCCTTCCTGCGCCTCCGATTCGCTCGGCCAGCCGGTCTCCGTCACGATCACCGGCACGTTCTCCTGCCCTGACACCGCCATGGCCGCGACGATTGCGTCTACCATCATGTCGAACAGGTTCCGGTATCTCACTCCGGTGACCACGTCATCGCGGAAATTGAACGGATTCTCCTGGAATAGAACGAATCCGAGCGGAATTTCGGAGTTGATGCTGAAGATGTTGTAGGGGTAGAGGTTGATGAGGAAGGATGAGTTGGTTTCGTCGAGGAACTCGAGCAAGGGGCGAACGACGAGCGATCCGATCGGTTCCTGGAATTCGGCTGCGGAGGGGGGAAACGACGTCGTCATGATGTCGATGAAGGAGAATGTGGTGGAAACGGAGATTGTGCGGATGCCGAGGTCGAATAGGGCGAGGCGGAGGTTGCGCATCGCAGGGAGGAGGACGGCGGAGGGATCGACGGCGGCGGAGGTGGTGGTGATGACGTCGGCGCCGGCGGAGATGATTGAGATGTGAGTGCGGGGGTGGTAGGGGAGGACGTGCGAGTGGAGCCAGAGAGCGGCGGCCGAACGGTTGGCGGCGAAGGAGGGGATGAGGTGGTTGGGGGCGGTGAGGAGGAGTGTGATGTTGGTGTAGGCGAAGGCGCGGACGGCGGCAGGCGACGGATCGAGGAGGCGGACGGCGGAGACGCAGAGGGATTGGAGCGTGGAGACCACGCGCTCCGGCGGGGGGAGGTTGGGGAGGGAGGGGTTGTAAGTGACGCCTACGGTGGTGGCGGCGGCGGCGGAGTGGAAAAGGAGGAGGATGGAGGTGATGAGGAGGAGAGAAGGCATTTTCGCCATGTGTGGGTCTCTGTTTTGTGGGAGAAGAGAGGTTTAATGCGCACTGCAGCGGCGTATGTTAGCTGTGGTGCCAAAATTCGGTTATTTTCTGTTTGAAAGAGAGAGAGAGATGCGCCAAATTCAGTTATTCAGTCTCTTTTAGTTGAGCTAATTTTTCACTCTCTCTTATAAATCATCTTCTTGAAACTTTTATTTTCAAAATTCGCTCAAACTTTTCAAAATCATCTCTCTCTCTTGTTTACTACTGATAGTGATAGTAGCAATGGCTGACGATGAGCCGGAGAAAGGGTCTACGACGGAAGAAAGCAGCGAGGCGGAGAAAGGGGATACGACGGAGGAAAGCAGCGACGCGGAGAAAGGGAATACGACAGAAGAACGCAGTGAGGCGGAGAAAGGGTCTGCGACAGTAGAAGAGAACACCGCTAATCTCTTAGAAAGGTGAGAGACATTTTTCATCCCCCTTTCTTGATTAACCGAAAATTGGCGCTAATCTCTTTGCTTCGTCGTTTGACAGATACTCGGAGCAGACGGTGCTTCAATTGCTACAAGAAGTAGATAAATCAGCTGCACCGAAAATTGACTGGCATGAAATGGTGAAGAACACTAGGACTGGGATTTCCAACGCAAGGGAGTATCAAATGCTTTGGCGCCATCTAGCCTATGGCCACGATCTAGCCGATCAATTGGATGATTCAAACCCTTTGGTGAGTTATAATTCCCCTATTTAAATTGACTGCTTGTTTCTGATTTCTTGTTTTTGAATGTAGGACGATGATAGTGATTTAGAGAAAGAAATTGAGGCTGATCCAGAGGCTAGCCCTAAGTCTAAAGCAGAGGCAGCAGCATGTGTCAATGTTAGTAGCCTTACTTTCTCAATTCTTGGTTTCCATATTCTTACTATTGAGTATTTATTTGATCTTTTGTAGATACTAATGTTAGTACTTATCAATATTTGTCACCAAATTTAATCAAATGTAATATAATGATGGTCCAATGCAGGTTTTAGCTACTTCTGAATATCCAATAATTCATGAGCCAAACTTGTTGACTGTAGAAGCTCCATTGACAATGAAAGTAGCAAAGTGGAAGAGGCATGCTGATAGTTCCCGTCCTGATACGATAGTGGAGAAACATGTTACGATTACTGTTCCCCTACCAAACGACGAATTATCTGCAAGTGAGACATCAGGAGCTGATGCTTCCTCTCCAAGAAAAACAAGGGTGGTTTGGACTGCAGTAGATGATTTGAGACTCACCAATTCAGTGCGAAAATATGGTGAAAACTGGGATCTCATTTCGAGTGTAAATTTCAAACATGAAAGAACGGCACATGAGCTATCTCGGGTGGGTACCATTAACGCTTTTGTAGGCACTATTTGTTTAAGTATATAGGCACACAATGAAAAATGGATGATGCATACATTTCATCTGCTTTGGGAACGCATATATCATCTTGGTAAATTGTCAACTTCTTTATGTTGCTTCTTCTCAACTATGCTTAGGATTTATGCTGTATATTATATTTGATGCTTCATCTGTCATTCTAGGTAATAATGAAAATTTGCAATTATCTTTACATTAAGCTACTGCCATTGTCTCATACAGATTTATGTATTCATAACATCTTTTTCTATTGTTATTTAACCGGAATACAATTAACTTGTCAGAAATGGGCTGCTATCAAGAGGAAAAGGGCAAGTGCAAGACTTTCTCCTGGTCGTAGGGCTTCTACTCGGGCCATTAATCTAGTCCTAGCGCGACGTCGTCAGATGAGTACTAGTAAGTCTCTGCAATAACTTTGTTTATATGGGACAGCATGAAATACTTTGGTAAGTTTCTCATTATAATTTCTCTAATATTTGTCTATATGAATCTGAAATAGCTTCTGCAGCAGCACCAAATCCTACTTCAACGTTCGATGTCAATGCAGTTGGTGGGAGTGGCAGCATATCTAGCCCATCATGTTCTCAGGATGCTGTTGTTCCTGTCCACATTACTACTGGACCTAGTCCACTGACAACTGCACCCATGGCGAATCAACCATCCAGTAGCCCAACAGAGGCACAAACTAAATCTTTTATGGTTCCAGTCTTTGAGCATAGTGCTGCTGAGGGAAACCCTGATGGAGATCAAGCTTCTTCTTCTCTCGATCAAACTCTGGACCTTAACCAAGCTTTACGAAGCCTGGCAACAGACGACACTGGTAATTTCTACTACCTTATGCTTTAAAGATGCTAACAATTATGGTGAGTGGTGAGTTGCAAATAATGATAGGTGTTATTGATCTGCAAGGTGATCAAGTTTCTATGTCCTCTTCTCATCTCCCTCAAACTATGGACCTTGACGTAGCTTTAACAAGCCAGGGAGCAGAAGACACTGGTAATTTCTACTAGCCAATGATCTTACAAGTATGATGAGTTGCAAATATTGATATGTTTAATTGATCTGCAAGGTGAAAAGCATGGTGATACCAGCAATAGCAGCATAGATAAGCCGGATGCTTAAAGCTTTCAAGGTAACATGGATGGCCCGGTCCTGCTCTCTCTCTCTCTCTCTCACACACACTATATATATACCTCTTAAAAATTTCTTTACTCGTTTACATTAATTTTTGCAGGCAGGAAAGCACTGGTGAGAGAGAAGATAAGAAAAGAAATGTGCACAATTTGTGATGGAAAACAATATACCTTGAAATGTGATTGTAGTAGAATAGTACTCCCCTAGCTGGTTCTTTTGCTCAGCTGAGTTTTAGCTTACCAGTTTTATGATTCAAGAGAAAACGAATCTCAAGTGAAACGAATCAAGCTATTGCATTTGATGTCACCAGCTTTACAATTCTTCCAAATTTTTGTGTTGTGCATTTGATGTCACTAGCTTGATCATGAGTTCCAATTATCAAATACCTGCTTTTTTTTTTGCTGCCAAACTGTTTTCTTTGTTTGTTTTCAGTAGAGAGGGAGAAGAAAATAATGCATATATTCATTGTAAATGCCAGTTTGAACTTTGTCATTGTAGTTTCCAAAGCATTTCTTGTGCTAGGAATCATCTTGCAATCTCAGATACAACCGCGTATTCGCGAACACGATATGCCACTACAAAACCAAGCTGTCCTACTAGATATTTCTTGGCTCGAAACTATAATTTTCTTTCAAGAAATTCTATGGAAAAGGCAAAAGAGGTGATGAAATGGCATAGATCAGTAGGAGGCATTGTTGATGCACCAATAGACAAGGTGTGGGACATGGTTTCCTCAAGCAGCAAACTACAGGAATGGATGCCGATGGTGGAAACATGCACTGATCTATCCGGGCAGGAAGGCGTTGCAGGCTACACAAGGCTAGTCTCGGGGTTCATGTTCCCACAAAAAGACGAGGACAGGTCATGGATCAAGGAAAGGCTCGTTGCCATGGACTCCGAGTCCCACACTTACACGTATGAGTTGGAAGCAAGCAATGTAGGCCTTGATGGATCTTCAAACTCACTCAACCTCACATACTACGGCTATGGCTCGACTCTGGTCGAGTGGAAATTCAAGATCAAACCACTCGAAGGCGTCTCCGAGGAGCAGATAATGGACTACTTGGGATATCTGTATAAGTCTTGTATCAATAGAATTGAGGGCGCTATTGAGATCGCATCTAGAAACTGCTTCCACCAAGAATTTGCTTGCAACGGACAAAAATGATGTGCAACTTCGTTGTGTTAACATTTTTCGTCGACAAAAATACATGGTTAAAATAAAAAATCGCGCCAGGTAGGGGTCAAACCTACGACTTTCTGCTTAGGAAACAGACGCTCTATCCACTGAGCTACAGGCGCTTCTTATAAGCTTCGTAGCAAATGATTTTAATTTAATGTGAGTTGAATAAGTTGGTGGAATGTGAGGGGCCTAATTGCTATTTATGGTAAAAGGGAAATATGACTCTTATTATGGACGGAACGAAATGACAAAATATAACTCTTATATATTGAAAGAAATACAGTGGATCGCACATCACACGAGTGAGTGAGTTACATAGTTATAATAAAATGAGAGTAGAGGAGTTAGTGGAACGTGTGATCCATTTATTAAAAATAGTAGAAAGTAATTTAGACAATTATTCGCAGATGAACGCAGGAAAAAAAACGAAAGATAATTACTCATGGACATAAAAGAAAATACTATGTGACAATTAATTGAAAACGATAATGCAACCATTCATCTCTTTGATAACCAAATCAACAACCTAACATTGTAACCATGCAAAATAGAATCCACAAGAAATAAAAAAAAATCGACAAACGAAATAAAACAATTCACATGAAGATCTCCGCGTAATAATTATGATGATTATATTGACATCCATGTTAATCAATTAAATATAATTCAATTAACAGAATTATTTACTTGCTCCAAAATTATTTTCCATCCGTCTTCCCTATAGCTTTATACTGATAATAACGGTGCAAAAAAAAGGATTCGAAAAAAGAATATTCATTCGCCCCTAATAAAATCTTAGTAATCGTAGAATCTTGCTCTAGTGGCAATATAATTGGTATACAAATAGTTTGGAATCATTAATTATAATGCCAATTGAGTTGCGCCATTTTATTTTTTAAAGGCAAACGAATCTTTGTCTAGTTAATCATACTCTCTCCGCTCCTTGTTAATAGAGACATTTCTTTTCAGCACAGAGTTTAAGAATAATTTGTTAAATGAATGGTGGAAAAAGTAAGAGAAAATAAAGTAAGAGAGAATAAAGTAAAAGTGAGAATTATTTTTTGTCAAAAATAGAAATGACTCAATTAACTTGAAACTTCCCAAAATAGAAAATTACTCTATTAACATGGAACGGAGAGAGTAATATATACTCACTCCGTCCCATAGAAATATGGTAATTGAGGATGACATGGGCTTTAATGCGTGATTTGTATAGTAAGAAGACTAAAGAAAAAGTAGTTGAAATAATGTAGTAGATAATGGGGTTCCATAAATGATTAAGTAAAAGCAAAGCAGAAAAAGTTGTCATAAATGGATATCGGCTAGGATGTCAATCGGGCCGGCCCGTCGGGTTTCAGGCCAACCCTACTCTGGTTGCGGGTCAAGTGGGTGAGAGCTAATCGGGTTGCGATTTCTTTCGGGTTATAAAAGCTCAGCCCTAACCCTAAAAGCTCGGGTTTCGGGCTAGCCCAGTGGGTTAATCGGGTTGCTACCGATAATATTAACATGCGATCAATCCAATAAATAATGATTAAAATTACTAATATTCATACAATGTAAAACATTTAATTATGATATATTTAAGATATATGCTTAAACTCAATCATAAACATGATCAAAAACTAATATTTGAGATATTTCGTAGAATTTTAATGCATGTTTTAGAAATTTAAATATTTTTTTTGTGAATTTGAAGATTTTAATTTATTTATCAATTATTATATTAATAAAAATTCAATATATAATTTGTATATTTAATATAAAATTGAAAGTTATTTTTTTAGTTAAAATTAATCAATGAAATGTCGAATTAGGAGTAAAAAAATAGAATGATAGAAATTTTATCGGGTTTTCGGATCTGGCCCTAATGGGTTGCGGGTTAATCGGGTGTGGGCTAATCGGGTTTTGATTTTATCGGGCTAGAAATTTCCAACCCTAACCCTATAAATTTGACGGGCTTTTCTGGCCAGCCCATGGGTTACGGGCTACATTGACATCCCTAATATCGACTATTTGCATAAGACGGACGACAAAAAGAAATTCGGCTTTTTCTGGGATGGAGGGTGTATGTAAATTATACTAGTAATAATGAATGTGATGTCAAATTTAGGATTTCTACTAAAATCAATGATATGAATTGAAATATCATGGGTATGTACTTTATTTTTGGAAATGGAATCCAGCTGAATGTGATTTAGGTTACACTTTTATACTCTCAACTTGAATAAGATATTCCGGTATCTTTTTTGCCCACTTGATCTCCCCCTTTTTATTGATTTAATTTCTACTTTTAATGGAAATGGCATAAAGAAAAAGTTGAATGGCATATCTCCATATAGCTAGCTTGTGATGGTTGATGGTTTGTTTTCACAAAGAGTGGTATATATATTTCCCTTGCAACTCCAAAACCACCTATGTATGTTTGGAGCTATAATACTATCATTATTACTACTAGAAAATAGAACAGGAATACAAATTTTGCTGTAATATCTCTCCCTAATCTATATGCATGTTTTTTCAAAGATTCTGTTTCTTTTAAAGATTCTCCTCTTGGAAAAGTTGGGATTCTTGATTCCCATTAAAAGATTCTCTGTGTTTAGCATAGATAGTTTATATTAATCTTACAACATTTCATTGTGAAGAAGGTAGAAAGAGGTGATGTGTGTGAAGAATATGATGTCAATGAAGTCAAGGTGGACAAACGAGGAAAACAGGACATTCGAGAGCGCGCTTGCCTTATTCGAGGAGGAGAGCCCCGAGAGATGGTTCAAGATTGCGGCCATGATCCCGACCAAATCCGTGTACGATGTGATAGATCAATACACACAGTTGGTTTCGGATGTGAGTGATATCGAAGCCGGTTTAGTTCCCATTCCTGCATACTTGTCTTTCAATCTCTCTCCAAACAGATCCTCGCCTTCCCACCGCAAGAAAGGCCTCCCTTGGACCGAGTCCGAGCACAGGTACATCTCGCTATTTGAGTCTAAATACATGAACTTTTTTACCTAATTCTCATTTACCACATCAACTTAAAACTAGTAGTATTAATTGTTTTGATTTTCACACTTTTGTTAATATGAGTTGAAAATGATGTACTGAATTAATAATATAGTTGGAAGTCTACAACATGTTAACTAATAATGATGACCTTAGTATGTTACTCCATTTTGTCACAATAACATTAATTCATTGAAATTTGGTAATACTATGAAAAATCAGAATAATTGAAAGTTCATGTATTTATTGACAAATTTTAACGTATGATCAATTTAATTTTATTTTCTTCTTTTCCACTAATTTTGCAGGCGTTTCCTATTAGGGCTTGAAAAGCATGGCAAAGGTGACTGGAAAAACATATCACGAAACTTCGTGGTGTCGAAAACTCCAACACAAGTGGCTAGCCATGCTCAGAAGTACTATATGAGGCAGCTCAACGGAGACAAAGACAAACGGAGGCCGAGCATCCACGACATCTCTATTCATCTCACCGGAGATTCTCAATGTTTTCATGACTACAACAACCAAGGGGACTTGATGATGCTTTTCGACTCCGGTTATAGCCATGGATATCCCTACACAGACTCCTTATATATATAGTGCATACTTTAAATTAGGTTGTGTATTGAAATGCTCTTCTCAAAAGTGACTAGGCGACTTGAATTATATATATCCACACATGCTTAAGTTGTAGTAGTATAATTCTTATGAAGAAATAATTGATAACTATCTCTAAGTATAATATTATGTTCATCACTTTTGGTTGTTTAGACAATATGTTTTGAAGTTTATTACTCCTTTTTTCAGCTCAAAATACATTTTTAGTATCTACTAAAAATGAGAATCAATAACCATATTTCATGTCTTAGTAATAGCTTTAATAGTAATCCCTTTTTATATTAAATAAAATACTCTAGCTCCAAGACCAACAAAACAAGACAAAAACCTCAAACAAAACCCAACAACCAACAATAAACAACGAAACGCAAGAACAACAAGACCATCAAAGATGGGTACTTCCAGACAGTCAAGCAAACAACAAACACCTCAGCACACAAGGCGATAATTCAAAGAGCCTCAAGAAAACAATACAACAAGCCACAACTACTAAATCGAATCAACATACTCGGATTAATCAACTTAAAGTGTGTTCTACCACCTTGTCGATCATTCTCAAGCATTCCTCAAGCCCTCCTTGAAGAAAAGAAAGTTAAAAAAGTTTCTGACACCACCCTTTAATCCACGTGGTCACGTATTAATCTGCCAAAATAGTGATTTCTTTTCTATCTCTCAATTGGGTTGGTAATTTTGAAAAGTAACTTTGTTCCTTAGGCCATCCACAACGGGGCGGACGATAGCTCGCCCGATGCAAAATAGTGATTTCTTTTCTATCTCTCAATTGGGTTGGTAATTTTGAAAAGTAACTTTGTTCCTTAGGCCATCCACAATGGGGCGGACGATAGCGCGCCTGATGCATCGGGAGCGCTATCGTCCGCCACTGTAGCACCGCGGACGACGGACGATGCGTCGTCCACGGGCGTGGACGATAGGGCATCGTCCGCGTCATCGTCCGCCCACTGTGGGCGACATGAACGATGGCACGCGTTTTAGTTTTTTTTTTAAAAAAATTCAAAAATTTTGTTATATATATACCCCAGCTTCACTTTTCATTTGTAACTTTTCGATTAACTTTTAAACTCTCAAATTACGCTATAAAATGGATGTTGGTGGATACTCAAGTCCTAGTAGCCCGATGTTTGGAGATGGCGCACGGTGGCCGGGTACACAACCTGGCGAATATCGTTCGTTCGACGCCAACACGCAGTACGATTCGGACTTCAGTACGGATTCGTACGGTCTCTCCGACATGGAACCGTCTCCAACTCGCCCTGCCGCCGCTTCCCGTCGCGCCGTCGCCGCCGACACTGCCTCTGTCCCGGCCAGAAAGAAGCGGACCAAGCACCGGGCGCACAAGTTGCCACCTCCGACAAGTTGTGAAGAGTACGCCCCCGGCCGTACGAACTACTAGCCGGATGAAACCCTCGTCTTGGTGAGGTGTTGGGTGGATATATCGGAGGACCCGATATTCACGAACAACCAGAAGCAGCTCGCGTACTGGGAGCGCATCGCTGAGCGCTACAATGAGGCGAAGCCGCCGAGCGCATACAAGCGCCAACGGGAGCAGCTCCGCAAGCACTGGGATCAGGTGAAGAAGCAAGTCAACCTGTTCGCGGCGGAGTACGAGAAGTGCTCGAGGGATCAGGGAAGCGGCAAGAGCTTGAGCGACGTGCGCGATAGAGCGTTGTTGTCGTACCAGTCCATGTACGGCGACTTCAAGCCTTTCAACAACGCTCTATCGCGCACGTCGCTCAACGCTCTTGAGGGACAAGCAGAAGTTCCAAGGCGGGATTCTGCACTCCGGTGCGGCAAAGAGGACGAAGACAACCGACACTGGTGGTTACACAACCAGCGAAAGCGAAACTCGTCCGGTGGACCTCAACCAGACGTGCACGGAGGAAGAGAGTTCCGGCACACCGATGTCCTCCCGGCGACGTCCCATAGGCGTCAAGGCTGCGAAGAACAAGGGGAAGGCGAAGGTGACATCCTCCTCGGCCGCCGCCCCCCCATCGCTGATCCCGACCCCGGCGACGATACAGGCGACACTTGCCTACGCGGATTTGGCAACGGCCTCGATGGCGCGGACGTTGTTGGATACGCACGACGCCCTTATGAAGTGTACGGATCCGGCCCAAGCCGAGCGCCTCCAGAGGTTGAGCGATGAGTTGAGCCGGAAGTTGGGGCTTTTGTAGGATAGTCATTTTTTTTATTTATAACTCGTGTAACTTTTTTTTTAAAATCAATGAATTTTTTGCCGTTCTTTTAGTTAATCGTTGTGTTTTTAATGAGTTTGCATTTATATATTTGAAAACATTTAAATTAAATACCAAACAATAGTAAAATGCTTAGGGCGCTCCACTGCAGGTGGAAGGACATGAGGATAAAATGTTGACGTGACAGTGCATAGGGCGGCTTTAAGGCGCGCCTTAGGGCGCCCCACTGTGGATGGCCTTATATCCCAAATAAACCAATCTAAGATAGAGAACATATTGAGGCAATATGTAAAATTCAAATATATCAATGAAAAGTTCGTGGTGGTAACTTTCTAATGGTACTATAATACCTCATGCCAGCCTGGAACTGATGTTACTTCATTAAACTTACACTAAGCTTGATTTGTTTCGATTGAGATGTTAAAAAGCACCACTTTGCCAACTTAAAATCAAACTAGATTTACGATTGCATAAAACAAAATTTTTTTTTATTTCTCTATCGTTTACTTTCCTGGGAAAAAGAAGGGACGAAATTAATGGAAAAATTCTTTTTCTAGTAAAGCATGTTAATTGAATTCCATTTTAATGAAGAAGATTAGATTTATTCTGAATGGGGGAGTGACGCACAAGGGTTATGCGTCGTTATTAATGCAACGCACAACCCTTATGCTTCTTTGGTTAATGACGCACAAGGGTTATGTGTCGTTGAACGACGCATAAGGGTTATGCGTCTTACCCTAATGATGCATAACCCTTGTGCGTCACACTGGTTAGTATTCTTGCCTGTCACGTGGGTGACCTGGGTTCGATCCCTGGCAACAACGCAATTTTTTAAGTGATTAGTATTTGGTAAAAATGAGTTATTCTAAACATTTGTTTTTGGCAAATACATATTACTCTTATTGTCTATGTTTATCACCCTCGATTACTTTAAAATCAACACAAACTTTAAAAAGTAACTATAATTATAACAAAACCATTAAATGAAATATACTTAAATTCATAATTAATCTTATTCCACGATACTATAATTAATTTCTGAAATAATAAAAATTATGAAGTTTGATTCCATTGAAACAAAATCAAAAGCATGCCCTCTTTTAAATAAAATTCCCACAACGTGTAAAAAAAATAATGCGAAATATCTTATAAATGCATTAATATGACACAAAAACTTGTGTGAGTCTATTTAAGCATTGAAATAGATAAAACATCGGTGACTCCAAAAATTGTTAGATTCCATCTTTTAAATGGAGTTTGGCCAAGTCAAAGCCATTATACAAATGAAATTATTTGAGACATGTTTGTAACAAAAGAAGCTTATGCGAAGTGTCTATCAAATTCATAAAATAATTCCAATTAACTTCTTTAATTAATTCTTTTATAAGAGTAATATGTATTTGCCAAAAATAAATGTTTAGAATAACTCATTTTTATCAAATACTAATCACTTAAACAAATGCACTGTTGCCAGGGATCAAACCCGGGTCACCCACGTGATAGGCAGGAATACTAACCAGTGTGACGCACAAGGGTTATGCATCATTAGGGTAAGACGCATAACCCTTATGCGTCGTTCAACGACGCATAACCCTTGTGCGTCATTAACCAAAGACGCATAAGGGTTGTGCGTTTCATTAATAACGACGCATAACCCTTATGTTTCACTCCCTCTTCCGGAATAAATCTAATCTCCTTCATTAAAATGGAATTCCATTATTCGGCTAGAACAAAAGTAGAAAGACCTCCGAAATTAATCAATCGCTATATGGTCTTGTCTTTTCTCTATTACCTTTATTTCCTCCAAAGAAAATATTTAAAGGATTGTTGTCACAGTACTATTTTTAGGCTGAGAATAATCATTTAGTGAGTATCATTAAAGCTAAACATGAATTTACCGTATGCAATTATTCGTAATAAATTGTTTTTTATAATATAAAAGTTCAACATTGTCTCTCATGAATTCGTGTTATAGGAGAATTAGTATCTTTCTGTTGTATTTTAAATTAAGTAGCTTTTGAAATTTTAGTTTTTATTTTTGTAAAATTTTATTACTTTATTTTAATTTTAAAACATGAATTTTTTTATAAATATATGAAATTGAAGATTAATAAAAAATGACGAATTAAAAAAAAAGTAAATGATGAACCATAAATAATAAGTGTCTGATTCAAATGTTGTGGTAAAAATTGTTGGTGTTTGAGCTAAGATATGAAGTGCAACCTAAGATATGAAGTGCACGGATATTAGAAATCTACTACACATATCAAAACAAAAACAAAAACAAAAACAAAAACAAAAACAAAAACAAAAACAAAAAAATGGATATGCTACTACATATCATTTGTAAACATGAGTATCATCATACATCCTCATATGAGTACATATTTAGTGTTATTTATTTTGTTTTATACATAGAGTTTTATTTTAATACATGAAATTTTTTAAATTTAACTTTATAAATTTCATAAAAATCAAAACTCTGAGTTATAGAAAAAATGGACAAATCACACTCTAATTTTCATGATTTTTGTAAAATGAAAAATGCCAATAACATGGACAGATAAAGTATATAAAACCAAAAATTGTGAGAGTTTCAGAATTTATTGCGAGAGTTTCAGAATTCACTCTTACATTCCCACAAACTCGACTGAATTCTGCATGTGATAAATCAAAACCAAATTTATGATACTAACACAATGAAACGTGGAAAGTAATCAACTCCCAAGTCCTAACCATATACACTTTTACAGTGTGTTTTTGATAGCACAACAGAGCTAATAAAGAGTTGGTCACTGAGGAAGAGCAGAGGCAAGTGCGGTTGCCTCATTGTGTGACAGATCTACGGATCGCGGAAAGCTCTAGGGTCGAGAGGAGTGACAGTACTCGGGAAGTCAGTTCTTTGCCCCGCAAGGGAATAATAAGCAAGAATATGAGCAGGGTCCTCGACAATTGCTAGCCCTTGTCTCTCTGCATCGTGAACAATGTGTCGTGTGGCTGGTATCAACTCGATATTCCAGTATGGCCTTGCCATCGCTAAGAGATCTCGACCATCACTAAATGCATTGTACCCTTGCACCCAAAAGTATCTAAGAGCAGACAACTGAAGAGCAGCTGTAGCTAGCGCACGTTCGCTGAAACAACATCCTCTCATCTCGAGCTTTTGGAGGCTCGGGCAACCCTTAGAGAACTCCAAAAGACCTTCATCAGACTCCCCAACATAACCGAGAAGCATCCATGTCACTTTAGGACTATACTGCCCTATATAACTGAGGCCTACATCTGTCAGCCCCCCTTTACGGAGATACAAAGCAAACCTTATGAGTTTGTCGCAACCTATTAACAGAGATCGAACTCCATTGTCAAGAGGTAAATCTGTTATGTGTTCTTCTCTGTCGAGTAAGACCAGCCGGAAGTCACATAGATTTTTTGAGTGTGTACCCAGGCATTCCAATGCTGCATTTGTAATATCGGACACATATACCGCTAAGTATTCCAGTTCAAGGCAACCTTGAGCCAAAGCGATTAGTCCTCTCTGTGAGACCACACCTTCAACATCTTCCATATCTTGCTCATCAGCTCCCCGCTCTATTCTAAGCCTTTTCATGCTTCTGCAGTATCGAGCAAGAACTTCCAAGCCCCTATCTCCAAGAACATTTCTTGCCTGTTGCATATAAATCAAACGAAATTTAAATTAAAAATTGATAAATATAAGTGATCAGCATCAAGTTTAACAAAGGGAACCAAAGCAGGAAGGGAAACGGCATACTACAATGAGAAAATTGTTACATAAAAAGCGTAAAAAGTTAACCTCGAGAACTTCCAAATTTGGACATAGTTGTAAAATCTGACAGTGGCCTTCAGTGTCGAGCATGGCATAAAGGAGATCCAACTTCTTAAGCTTCGCGGCAATAGGATACACAACTGGAAGTTCTGCTCTTCCCAAATAAGTAAGCCCCAAACGGCACAATTTTGGGGGGAACGTAATTGAACTATACCTTTCCAATTGCTCAGAAGCAGCAACTTCACCATTCTGAGCTGGAGGCTCAGTTACAGAGCCACCAGCAAACTCTTCCAGTGAACAAGTATTTCTGAAAAACTCAACTAGCTTCGAAATATCACAATCACTGATTTTCACAGAGGTCAAAGACGGGCATCTCCTCGCTAGCAAGTCAATGTCTTCAGATCTAACTCTCTTGAGATCAGTCATGAAAAAGTTTAGGTTTTCAAGAGCAGTATTGTTTGAAGAAAGCTGATGCAGCCACTCTCCATCAAGCTCAGTTATCATGCTCTCTTCCATATAAAAAGTTCTCAGATTCCTATTTAAAAAGCACACCATTAAGTTTGGCATAAACAAAGTTTCATATCGAAACAGAAATTCCGTGATCTCAAATATAAGCCCCGTTATCTCTACAATCCCGATCGTGATTACGAGTTCAAGAAATTAGTGTGTTAAGAAACTGTAGCATATATGAAATGAAATGAAATGAAAAGAAACATTGACCCCAAATTACCATCAATCAACATTACACTAAGGAGAAAAAAAGTTAAGTCACACTTTTTTCTCAAAAAGTGTAATAAGACAGTATACTTAGACTGTCCACAATGGTGGCCCTTGAAGGCCACGAAATGTGGCTCTCCATGGCCCTCCGCAATGGTAAATAAACAAAAAACAACAAGGGCCACGAAATGTGGCCCTCTCCAAAAAAAAAAAAAAATTTGTTTACATTTTTTTAATTATGTTTTTTAATTTAACTACAACAAATTTAATTAGCCTAATAATTTGGAAAATAAATATAATTTAATAAAAAAGCGAATTAAAGACAAATTTGGGAGGATTGGAAGTGCTAAGACGGGTTGTTGATCGCGTCCATATTCGGCCGGTAGTCATCGAACCCCGATTATTGGCGAACCACGTTCCTCTGCTGATGGGAGGATGACTGAACCCGGTATTGCGGCGATTGTGGACTCCACATCTGATTTGGGAAGTTGCCGTATCCCGAGTCTCCATACCTCGGGGAATCACCATCTCCACCTTGCATCTTCGGTAGGATTTTAATTAGGGTTTTGAAGTGTTCAAGTGTAAAATGGAGAGAAAAAAATGGAAATGGAAATGGTAGGATTTATAAAAGAATTTTCAAAAATTTTAAAAAAAAATTTAAAATTTCGCGGCCCAGCCGCCGTTTCGTGGCTCCCTGCAGTGGTGGGCAGCGGCTCACACGGCTCAGCCGCGTGAAGGCAGCGGCTCACACGGATCTCTCGTGGCTCTCGGCCCTCAGCCGCGATTCGTGGCTCTCTGCAGTGGAGGCCGCGCACCCGAGCCCCGGGCCGCGGCTCCCCCACTGTGGACACTCTTATGCCTTCCCCATCAAGCTCAGTCAGTTATCATGCTCTCTTCTTTATAAAAAGTTCTCAGATTTCTATTGAAAAGCAAAACTTTTAAGTTTGGGATGCACAAAGTGTAACATACAGAAAAGTATTGCAAATTCAATATGTCAATAACGATAAGATCTGAGAAAAAACATGAAAAATCCTTACCATGATTCAGTAACATATCTAGCAAAAAATTGACCCCAAATTACTATCAATCAACATTGAAAAAAAGAGTAAAAGTAAGTCAAACTTTTGTGTGAAAAAGTGAATTCAAATAATTGAGCTCCAGCAATTAATTAAAAATCGAAAAAATAAAAGAAGAAATCGGCGATTTGAACCTGCAGGCGCGGCCGATGTGCAACAGGCCGTCGGTGCTGAAACCGGAGCACCGATCGAGCTTCAAAACCTCGAGGACAGCGGCGGCGGGGGAGGAGGCGAGCAGCTTGAGATCGGAATCGGAGACAATCATGCGGCGGAAGTGAAGCGCCTTCATCCTGGAGAAGGATCTGGCGACCTCGTGGACCCAGGGGGCAGCGTAGCCGCCCCAGTCCTCGCCGATGAGGTTGAACATGGCGGCGCGGGGCTTGCCCTTGATTTTGAGCGATTCGAGGTGAGGGAAGCGGCGGGAGAGCTGCGCGGGAGAGGCGGTGTAGCAGAGGGCGACGGTGACGTGCTTGCGCGTGATGGCGTCGATCTGGTACCAGCGCTTGCAGACGAGGGAGAGCTCGTGGCGGTGGAGCGCGTAGGGGAGGACGCAGTCCCAAACGGTGTCGTCTGGTCCGGCGGCGGCGGAGAAGCTAGGGATTCGTCGTGGAGTCGTGGAATTGGCCATTTTGGGAGAGGGAATTGATCAGAGTCAGAGAAAGGGAAAGTGATGCTTTTGTTTTGTGAATTGTGACCAATCTCAAGATTCCATTCTTCCACACCTGACGACTTCATCAATCAACATCCATCATTATCATTTCAATCTCGCAATTAGCAAATCGTAGGAAAAAAACATTTCTTTTTTGTTAGAATGTCGACTGGAACAAGATCTTACAAGAATTTGTAACTAACAAATTGAGATGAAAACAATTCAAGAACACGAAGATATAAGCGGTTCGGCGTAAGCCTACGTCCACTGACAGAATGAGAAGGAATTCATTGATGATCAACTATAGATACAATGAAGAAGAACATTCTCATATCGAATACAAACGGGAACTATGAATACTCATTTTCTCTCCCTCAATCTCACTCGAAACACGACCTGGTTTCGAGAGCACATAGCACATATTGCAATTTGTATTCTCTCTGATGAAGTTGTTCACTCTTACTGATCTCTGCGGCTTGCATCAGTATTTATAGGAAGAGTAATTCGAGCTCAATGCTTCAAGATCAGTTGCATCTTGATAACCACTCTTTACACTCGGTTGTAACCGCCGTCAACCGCTCTTCACTAACCGTTGCAACTGACTTTTCTGCTGCAAACTTCCAACCCCCACCCTTGATCATTTCTCAATTATTGAAGTGTTTTATCAACTCAAAATATCCTAGCAATCCCTCGGCATGGGCGTCTCTGGTGGCGAAGACAACATTAGACATAGTCGCGGCTCAGGTCTACAATGGCCCATGCGTCACTTACATCAGTAAAGAGGTTTACTGGCTGCAACTCAAGATGGTGAGTTCAGTGGCGGAGCCTACATCGTCGGAATAGAGTAGCGAGTTGCCGCGGAGAAAGGTGACGTGGTGGTTTTGAGCTATTGGGAATTTCGAGACCAAAGACTACCAGGAAGGATTGCGAGCAAACCAATCTTGGCAGAAATTCAAAAATCACTTATGAGAGATGTGTGATATCTCTAGGGATTATCAACTCCAGTTCTGAACAGGGAAGATTCAGGTGAGGTGGAGGTTTTATCGTCCGGTGGAGGCGTTGTAGCTGGTCAAGGAAGTGATGTAGGAGAATCTGGGGATGATTCTCGGAGTCAGAATAATTGTATACTAACAAGAAAAGTCAAGATTGGCGCTAAGCAATAATGTTGCAGACAATGAGATCAACAAGTTCAAAGGTTATATGAACTTAGTAAATTTGAGGGGAAGATGATCAAGGATGGAGTGGCCGGACAGAGGTCATAGAAGAGAGAATGAAGTGTTTGAGTCATCTCAAAAGGTGGAGGATTGTTAGGATATTTTGAGCTGATAAAACACTCCAACAATTCAAGAAACTTGATCAAGGGGATTCAGTGATGAAGTAACTTGATCAAGGGTGGCGGTTGGAAGTTTGCAACAGAAAAGTTAGTTGCAACGATTAGAAAAGAGCGGTTGCAAGATGCAGTTACTTGAAACTGATCTTGAATCTTTCTATAAATATTGCTACAAGCCGCATAGATAGCAAGAGAGAACAACTTCATCAGAGAGAATACAAATTGCAATCTGTGCTATGTGCTCTTGAAACCAGGTCGTGTTTCGAGTGAGATTGAGGGAGAGAAAATGAGTGTTCATAGTTCTCGTTTGTATCCGATATGAGAGTGTTCTTCTTCATTGTATCTATAATTGATCATCAATATATCCTTCTCATTCTGTCAGTGGACGTAGGCTTAAGCCGAACCACTTATATCTTCGTGTTCTTGAATCGTTTTCATCTCAATTTGTGAGTTACAAATTCTTGTATGATCTTGCTCCAATCGAGGTTCTAACATTTTTTGTATTTGACGAAATGAAATCATTCACTCCACACCTATTTTTCCAAGTCTGAACACCGAAAAATAAAGATAGAGTATAAACGAAAAAAATACAAAAAAAAAAGAATAAATAGATAATTGAATAAAATAAAAATAATTTGATATTTTTAAATGACTCAATTTAGTTCGGACATCCCAAAAAGGAATACAACTCAACTTAATTGAGAGGAAAAGAGTACTATTGAATATTTATCGTCCCAAGGAAAATGGTCCCCTTCCTCGGGTGATACGAAAATTTTATGCAATTTCATTTTGTGTACCAAATGGAGAGAGTAAAATAAAAAAGAAAAAATAAAGTAAAGATAAAAGATATTTTCATTTTCTATAATGCTATGCGGCCATATTATTGTCAGCCATAAACTAGCTTTATACAGAAAATAAATTGATTTTTTTATAAGTTCCGATTCAATGCTATTTACTTTTACTTTTATATCCCTGTATTATTCTCCCGCCTACATGCTGACATAGGGGCGCTTCTTTTATCATTTTCATTCTCTCTCGTCACTTTCCTCCATTCATTTCCCTCCCTCGCATTCCTTCCCTCTCAACTCTTCTTTTTACTTTTTGATTTTTTTTGTTTTGTCTAAAAATTTTAAATAGATTTTGTAAAAGTTTACGTGAAATTATCAAGTGTTTTACATTTATTTTCAAATTATTTATTTTCAGATTATGTAAAAAAATGGAAAGATTTATTTAGGATAAGTAGGGAATGTTTATGTGTTTTAATAAATGCCTAAAAACATCCACAATGGCGGATGTCCTAGCGGACGTCCGACCGGAGAGCGGGTCGTCCGTCCTAGACGTCCACTATTGGGGCGGACGAGCGCGCGAAGGATGAGCCATACGGACGACCTCTCGTCCGTCGGATTTCTACGTCGTCCGTCGTCTCGTCCGTTCCGCTCGTCCGCTATTGTGGGTCCTCGACGGACGAGAGCATTTTTTATTATTTATTTTTTTTATGAATTTTTTTTTTTATTTCAACTCTATATATCCGGCTCGTTGCATTTCATTTCATTTGGACTTCATAACCCCCGTTCGGCTAGCGGCAAACTATAAAGATTCAATGCATATTAGACTTTGTTTAAATTGTTGTTTTTTTGTTGCATTATATTATTTTAATTTTTTTTATTTAATAAAATTATTATTGCACTTTCTCCGCTCGTATTCGTGTCGAAATTTTAATTCTGTAATTGCGTATTTGTGAATTTGTGAATTTTTATTACTGTGCTTGTCCGCCGGAATGTCCTAGTGCGTGTCCAATATTGTGTAGTGGGATGTCCTAGTGATGTGGCAGTGGGATGGAAAGTCCTAGTGACGTGGCAGAAGATGTTTTTGGAAAGTCCTAGTGCTAGTTCATTGTTTGTTTGTTTTTTTGTTTCATTACTCCTTGTGGCCAGGTTATAGTAGTATCGTCTTCCGTAGATATTGGATTCAAAGCTGAATATATGCTTTTGAACAAACGAACAAAAAAATTTATTGACATCTTCGGCATAATTTAAAGAAAAACAAATGCTCAAGCTTATAATTTAGCACTAACTTAATCTATAAATCAATTAGAATGAATTTATTTTCAGCACATTGAGTAGAAGATAAATTGAATCAAATATAAAAAATATTCCCAATTGATCAATTGGATATAAAATGTAATTAAAATCTCATATTTAATTTAGGATCAAAGATCAATGAGTGTATCAAATTAATCTAATATTTGATTGAGTTAAAGAGTAGATAAATTGAAAACTCAATTGCTTTAAATCTAAAATTTGGTTCAATTAACCTTAACATTCAATTGATTGATTTTATTTTATCAATCTAAATATCCAATTGATACAATTGGATATAAAAAAAACTTGAATAGTTGAATCAAATCTAAATGCCCATTTAATTTAATGTTTTAACTTATTCAGTTAAATCTAATACGGGGTACTAAACTTAATTGTTTAATTGAATAGTCAACTTAACTTTCATCCAACTATTTTGATTAGCAAGGAAATTTCTAATGTAATTGGTGGTTGACTAAATAAGAATTTGAATGTTGTTAGTTTAATTATAAGAAAATATAGAGATCAATTATTAAATAAGAATTTGAATGTGATTAAGTTCTCTATCATTACAAAACTAATAGATTAAACTTTGAATTATTTTCATCTAACTATTAGTAAAAAATTTATAATGAAATTAAAGTCTGATTAAGTTACAATATAAATGTGCTTAAATTCTAATATCATAAGATGGTCAGATTAATTTTGATTATTTTCATCCATCTATTTAAATTGTTATAGAAATTCTAATGATATTAGTGCTTGGTTAAATAATATTTTTAACGTGATTAAGATCTAATATCACAAAATAAATATATAGACCAGTTAGCAAATTATTCTCATCCAACTATTTTATTTTAAAAATAATTATAATAACATTAGTGTTTGATTAAACAAATCTTTTAATGTACTTAAGACCTAATAAGAAAAGGGGTAGATCAAGCACTGAATTATTTTCATCCAATTATTGGGTTTGTAAAAAATCCCTAGTGACATTAGTGTTTTATTAAAAAAATTTATGTGCTTAAGATATCAGAAAATAGATATACTAGTGAATTTTTTATTAAACTATTTGATTCACAAAATGATCCTAATACTATTAGTGTAAATAAATTTTTAATATGGTCAAGATCTAATATCCCAACATAGACACATAAATTAATGAATTATATTCATCCTACTATTTGATATGTAAAATAAATTCTAAAGACATTAGCATTTGAAATAATAGAACAATGAGTTAATTATTCGCATCCAACTATTTGATTTGTATAAGAAATTCTAATGACATTAGTGTATGATTAAACAGATCTCTTAAAGTGCTTAAGATCAAATATCATAAAAATAGATAGATCAAATACTGAATTATTTTCATCCAACTATTTGATTTGCAAAAAAAAAATCTAATGAAATAAGTGTTTTACTGCATAATTTTATATGTTCTTAACATGTACTTTCACAAAATAGGAAGATCAATTAGTGTTTGATTAAATTATTTTTTTATTGTGGTCTTATACTTTCAAAACATAGATATATAAAGTAATGAATTTTTTTCATTCAATTATTTGATTGGTAAAAGAAATTTTAATGATATTAGTGTTTGATTAAATATTTATTTTATGTGATGAAGATATAATATCACAAGATAAATAGAACAGTTAATGAATTATTAAAAGAAATTCTAATATCATTAATATTTGATTAAGTTGATTTTTTAATATGATTAAATCTCTATGAATATACATATACATAATAGTAATAATAAAATGAAATATGCCAATGAAAAAGAAGTTTTCTCCGTATTTATACGCCACCTCTTGTATTAAATGATGATTATATTTTTAGGAAATGAATTACTGTAATAGCTACTGTAATGTAATTTGATTTGTTAATTTTTAATGTTAATAAATATTATCGTCATGAATGTAAAAGATTTTGTATTGATTTCTACCACTGAAACTCTAAAATGTGTAATAAATGCATAACTTTAATTTAAATTTTCAAAATTAAAAAGAGGATATTTTGGAGGGGGATTCTATGTAATATAACCGAAAGGATGGTGGAGGGTTAATGAAGTCATTTTAAGTTATCCACTAACTACAGTCTACTCCCTCCGTTCCATAGTAATAGAGTCATTTTGTCATTTTGGTACGTTCCATAGGAATAGAGTCATTTTCATTTTTAGTAAAAGTCAACACATTTTTCCACACCTACTTTACTTTCTCTTCATCTCTCTATCTTTTTCATTTTCCACTTTATTCTCCATTTACTTAACTCACCTAACACAATTTTTTCTTAATCTCCGTGCCGAAAAGAAACGTCTCAATTACTATGGAACGGAGAGAGTATATTTTAATATATAATTGATACTACAATTTACTAATATAATTTTATGTGGCTGACTATAATGTGGCCATTTAGCACCACTCTTTCATTTTTAGCAATGAGTCAATGATGTAGACAAACTAAAAAAGGAATGTGTATTTATTTTTATTGGGATGGAAGGAGTAGTAGAATAAAATTAATACTCTCTCCATCGCGACTAAGATGACACATTTCTTGGCCGACACGGGATTTTAGGAATTATTTGGTTAATGTGTTTAATTGGAAAGGGAAAATGTGGATATAACTATTAAAACTGAAAGAAAAAGAAAGATGAATATTTTAACATGAGTGAGAAAAATGGTTGAACGTATTAATCCAAAAAAAATGTTTATGTGTCATTATATTTGGGATAAACTAAAAAGGAAAATGTATTAGTAGCTTCCTAGATACTTCCTCCGTCCCTCAAGAATATGCACTATTTTCCTTTTAGTCCGTCCCACAAGAATATACACTTTCTAATTTTAGAAAGTTTTTTCTCTCTAATAAGGTGGGACTCATTCTCCACTAACAATACTTTATTTACTTTTTCTCTCTACCTCTCTCTTACTTTACTAATTTTACATTAAAACTCGTGTAAACCCCAAAGTGCATATTCTTTGGGACAGAGGGCGTATAATTTATACTGGCCTGCTGGCGGCTGGCCCATTCCTGTATCCAATTATACTGGCCGGCTGCCCCCCACAAATAAACGCAAATCTACTTATTTTCAAAGTTTTTAAGAAGTAATTATTTTGTCAATATTTTTATACCGGTTATTAGGCCTGTCAAAATGGATATCGGGAATTGGATATCCAATATCCGAATCCGAAATATCGGGTAATTGGATACCCGAAATCTGATTTTTCGGGTTGTGGGATCGGGTTCGGGTATAGGAATTTTGAATTATTACGTATCGGGTAATCCGATACCTGATCGGGTATACCCAAATTACCAGATTTTTTAAAATTAATCAAATTTAATAAATTATTTATTTATTTTATTATTTAAAAAATTCAAATGTACTCCTGAAATCCTTCATTCTTAAGTTTCATTTCTAATAATTTTTAGTAGTTTTTTTTATCTTAAACTCGAACTACTTCAAGTTTGTATCAAATTAGAACTACAAGTTTGTATTTCTAAGAGCATCCACAATGGCGGCGAGCGGACCGGCTAGCCGATTCCCGGCGCTGGCCGGTCCACTCGCCGAACCATTGCAGCCGGCCAGCGCCAAATCGGCGAGCGCACGCCGATTCCCGAGTGCTGGCCGATGCGCTCGCCGATCGGCTGGCCGCCATTGCAGGCTCCCGATCGGCGAGCGACGGGCCAGCCGATTTATATACGCGATTTGCACGTCAATTTCATTCTCACCACTTGTTTTAACGAGTTTTCTCTTTACATTAATTTTTGTACAATAGTAACAACGCGAAATGAGTAGTGCGGGTGGTAGTAGTGGTGGTAGTGGTGGGGATGCTGAGGAGTACGAACGGCGAATGAACGAAGAGTTGGAGGCCTATACGTCCCGTGAGATAAACCGACTGATACAAAGGGCCTTACAGCCGACGGTACCTCGACCTCGACCCGTTGTCCACCGCCGAGCAGTGATTGAGCAGGATCACGTAGCTGCACATCAGCGGCTATATGAAGACTACTTCGCACCGGAGCCGCGGTTCAACGCCAACCTTTTCAGGCGGCGTTTTAGGATGAGCAGGACCCTGTTTATGCGTATTGTTGACGCTTTGGAGCGTCGATACATGTGTTTCCGCTTCAGGCACGATGCGGCTGGCAGACACGGCCACACACCTATTCAAAAGTGCACTGCGGCAATCAGGTTGTTGGCCTACAGGCTACAGAGGCGCGGCAGACATGTGGGACGAGTACCTCCACATCGGTGAGACGACTGTCCTTGAATGTATGAAGTATTTCTGTCAGGGCGTGGTTGAAATATTCCGTGATCAGTACCTTCGAAGCCCTACCCCTGAAGATTGCCAGGAGCTGATGCAGATGCACGGGGAAAAGCATGGGTTCCCGGGTATGTTAGGCAGCATAGATTGTATGCATTGGGAGTGGAAGAACTGCCCCGCTGCCTGGAAAGGGTTCTACACGACCTGCTACAAGGGAAAGAATCACACGATGATCCTCGAGGCCGTAGCTGATTACCGGCTTTGGATTTGGCATGCATATTTTGGGGTAGCCAGGTCGAACAACGACCTCAACTCGTCGCCCCTTTTCAACGAGCAGTGCCACGATGTCGGTCCGGCCATCAGTTTTATCGCCAACGGGAACCAACATGATATGTGCTACTACTTGGCGGATGGGATATACCCTAGGTGGTCCGTCTTTGTGAAGATGATTAGATGCGCATCAGATGAGAGGAAGGCCTACTTTGCGGAACGGCAGGAGTCGGCGTGCAAGGATGTGGAGCGCGCATTTGGTGTGCTCCAGTCTCGATGGGCGGCAATTAGGGGTCCAAGCATTTGTGGCATGTCGACTGCATTGCTGATATAATGTACGCATGTATTATCATGCACAACATGATTATCGAAGATGAAGGTGTAAAACTAACTAGTTGGGCTAACGACGATAATGAAGCCGGTCCAAGCCACGGCGTGGCCGCCCCCAACGTACGAAGTGAGGTACCTCACGATGAAGTCGGCCGCTTCCAAGCACATGCCGATATGCGCCAAGTGGAAACTCATATTCGACTCCAAAAGGATTTAATTGAAGAGTTGTGGGCGCGGAGGATTGCACGGCGTTAGTTTTTTTTTAATTATGTAATTTTTTTTAATGTACCTTTTTTAATTAAATAAAATTATTGCATTTTCCCGTATCTGTGTCGTAAGTTGAATTCCGTATTTTGTGTGATTGTTATTTTTATAATTTTATTTATTGTGGCTAGCCTATGACTAGGCTATTGCTTGTCTAGTTGCTTGTCCTGATGATGTGACAGGAGGAGTTTTTAGTGCTCATGACTTGACACGAGGAATTTGTGGCTAGGCTATGGCCATTGTGGATGCCCTAATACCCAATATCCATATTCCTCCCACCCATAGTTATAACCTCGTGAACAGCTTAAAAGCCTCAACTTTTAGTTAGGCGGATTAAGCAAATTAAGAATTGCAACAAACACTACTACATCACAAAATCAAAGCGAGATGCTAAATGTCAATAGAAAGAGATGCTAAATGTCAATAGAAAGACTGCATTTTTCTTTTCATTTCATTTCTCAAAAACTGGATAATTACATTAAGCCCCAAGCTGATAGATATAGTTAGTATTACATAGGCATCTCCTCCCATTTTCTATATATTTCGATGAATACCAGACAACTACAAAACTCAAAAGAGACAACTATCAGTCTACAGCTTCTTTGAAATTAGATGGATCTGAGGTAGATTCCCTCTCAGTTTGATCACTGCTACCAATATCGGACAACAGAACGAGCCCCAAAGCAGACATGCTACTAGCTTCAACATCCTTGGTTCCGATGTATAGACCCCGGCTTCCTGCAGCAACTATGTTATGGCTATCGATGCTGCTGCTTAGGACAGAAGGCAATACCTCTAGCAGTCGCGGATGGGGTTGGTTGGAGCTGTTGATGAGCATCCGGAGCGTTTCCCTAGCGCTTTGTTCCACCATAGATTCACCAGTTGGGAGTAGAGGATCAACAAGATTAGGATTCAATGGAGGGATAGAGGTAGACATAGCAGGACCAGCGCTGACTAAATACCCTTGGCCTGACGAGCAGACGTCAATTACAGGAATGTGAACAATAGGTTCGCAAATTAAAGGTGTGAACGTTGGGATTTGCTGTGACGATGGTAATCTAACCAGAGGCTCTGGGAGGAAGCTAGGAAAATCAAAAGGTGGAAGCTCTGCTAGATCTAGCAGTGGTTTTGAGGTTCCGAGAGCTGATGATGATAACACAGACGAAAGGGGAGGCAGAGAAAAGGATTCGGTGGATGAAATGGGACCTTGCAGAGATGATGCAACGGGAGGACACCAGCAGTAGTGAGGAGAAAAAGGAGATGGACTCGACGAAAGAATTTGTGGTTCGGGTCTTGAAAGCGGTAGCTCCCCAGAATTTCCATATGCTTCCAAGAAATTTAAAGTTAATGAAGGAAACTCGAGAGTTCCATCCCCATTCACCAGAGTAAGTTTATCTTTCAGAAAGAAATCACTACTTTTTGATGAAGCCTCAAGTAAGCTGCCAATACCTGGAACATTATTCTCACCACGACGCTTCAATTTTTCTCTGGCGGCACTCCTTATGTCAGACAAACTTTTTTGCAGGCCATCTTTGAACGAACTCGATCTAGGACTTAAACAGCCCTGATAAATGAGGTTTGTCTTTGATCCTTGACTGCCATATTGCCTGATGCGTGAACTCATTAAACTATTGGCTGATGAATGAGGACTATGATGTTCGGAAGAATTGGCTGAGCCATCTGAAGGACTAACCGATAGCACGCCACTCACTTGAGCATTATTTGCCACTGATCCAGTAAGGTATGACCGAAGATGGCTCACAAAAGAGTTGAGTCGTGACTTGCTAATTCCAGTTAGTTCAGCAAGTGAAGGTTTCTGAGCTAGCAAATCTTTCAACTGTTCAGACAAGAAAATTAAAGTTAAGAAATGTCCAGAATCCAGATACATAGATCAACATGAAACAAGGCTTTTGATATTCGATTCCCACCTTTCCAAGCAATTCATACCCCACAAACATAGATTTTTCTGAGGACCAAAAATAAGAAACCACGCCATCTGAGGTCTTCACAAAGAAGGACCTTCCAGACTTGTCAGCAGGGATCTCCTCAATTTCCACATCGGTACACTGAGCCTCAGTACTTAATGTTGCCAGCCTCTCCTCAGAACCATCATCTCCATTAAATGATATTCTCAAATCTGATGTTGGCAGAAGGGTGAGACATAAATTGCCCCTATTTTACAACAAACATACATACAGTTCAGAAACAACAATCAGCACATGTAGAAACTAGTAATAAGAAACTACAGTAAGAAACCATGTTCTAATTTACAAGTAATATAAGCTTCAGGGGACCCAGTTCTGATTTGTCCTGAGCTTTTGTGGAAATCCAACTTTATAATCATTCCTCATACCCCATCTAACTAAAATCGACACACCCTCACATTTTGAACATTTGCAGTACGTCCGTCTATGTTCTGATTCCTTCAGGAAACAGTTTCAATGCATTTAGACTATGAGCTCACAGCTCAGTTTATTCATGGAGCAGATCAAAACCAAACATGCCACATAGTATTATTTTGATTTTGCTAAAATTAAGTGTGACATTAACATGGTAATTGGTAACCAAATATTTCTTAGCTTGAAAAGTATATTTGTAAAAAAGAAATAATTTCAGCCCGAGAAAAAGGTAAATTCTTACCACTGCCTAAGTTACTAAGTAACACAACAGTATAGCAATAGAGAGGGGTTCTGAATGTGACAATTTTGAAAGACCAACTTAAAAGTACTAAACATCACTTCAAAATGTCAAGATTTATTAACCAAACAATTTCATGAAGTACTAAACATCACTAAGAAATGTCGAGATTTATTAAGCAAATAATTTCATGTGCATGATAATTTCTATAATCAATTAATTAAAACAATCAATTACAAGCAATATGGTCTTACGGAACAGGAAAGATAGAGAAAAAGTTAACATAGTGGATACATAAATATACACATTATACAGCTGAATCACATTTAAAAGCAGTAACAGGCATCAAAAGCAGACACACTGATATAATATACAGTAAGTCAACAAACTCTTGTAGAGCATGATATAATGTAAAAGCATGAAGCTACCTTTACTTCTTCTTAATTCAGAGATCATAATAGTCTACGTCCATTTACCTACAAGTAAAAAGATGTTTTCACTTGGAAGGATGAAAAATGTTTACCATCAACAATCTAAAATACAGCACCCTAGTTATTTACATACGAAATTATACAGGATTAAGATACATTTATTTCTATTTGCTAGAGAAACATCACTTGCATCAGGGATAGTATCATGGAATAAGGACAGAATAGGACAAAAAACACAGAAGCCATAATAGCTTGATCCAAGCCGGAACAATAGTTTCGGTGAATGAACAACTCATGATCAGTCATTAGATATATACAAGGGTCATCAGATATGAAAAGACTGCTGCCACGATCCCCACTGAACCACAAAGATAATCATATTTTCACACAAACCTTCCCTGGTGTTGCCACATGTCCAAGGCACCTCCTAGATATGAACAATTCATATCAAGAGACAAGGGTCTAAGACAGAATCCAGCATTTACTGCCCATCAAGAGGCGAAAACAAATTTCTGAAATTTAAATGTAAAGGCACTCAATGTGAACTCAAAGGGATCAAGATGTCAACCAACCACTTTGTGTACAAGGAGATAAATGTGTTATCTCATCAAATGAAAGTAATATCATCCTATAAACTAAAATCAGCACTGTGAAGCATAGAGGAAAAAAAAGAAAGTTAGGCCTAGGAGTGCTGAGATAAAATTAGAAGATAATATTTATTCTACTACACATAAGAAAGAGAAATATAAGCATGCACAATTAATACAGCCGCGACATAATAGTATATGATTAGCCACAGAAATCGCTCACAATGAAAAAAAGTAAATTAGTGTAATTGTGTGGCTTATAAGTAACAATTTGTGTGTCCATTGACTGACATTATCACTTTCCAGCATCTCCCAAACTACTATCTTCGTTCCACTATCCACTGCTAAGTTCTTATCTATTTTATATTGTTACCAAATCTCTACAAATACACAATTTCTTTAGTCTCAGCAAGTTGGTAGCCAATTAACAAGCTTACAAATCTATTGCACTAGCATGTGATTGGGCATAACAGATATTATCATTAAGATTATTTTTCAATTGATTATGGATACTTCCAATAATTGATTTCTTATTGATATACAAATTGCTTATTTGGAGAAAACAGTGAACATACGTCACAGAAATAACTACCCAACTTGTTAGGCTTTTGGTATCTAGTGTACAGTTCAACATTACGGATATGAACAATCTTTTATATGCTCAAACTATTAATAAATAGAAGCGATTTTCGCGCATACGATAAAATGATAATATTGCCAGGACTGAACCACAATCGCCCTAACGGAACAGATGCTCTTGCAAACTTACCTTACAGATGTCGGACACAGAAACGTTCCTTGCTTGTTGATCTTTCCGACCCGGAGAGAAACCAGCGGTGCGCACAAGCACCTGGCCAACATGCCAACCTCTGACGGCTCAAAGTGCTGTTGAACAAAAAGGAGTAAGCGTCAATTACACGAACCATTCAAAAGCTTGAGTATCACTCTCTCTAATTCTAAAACATGAAAATGTCAAAGGTGCAAAATAACTGGACATACACAAATTCCTCCTTGAAATTGAATGCACATAAATACCTGACTAAGGTGAGATAGTAGACCATCCTCAGCCATGGCAGCGGAGGCGTTCCGCTTGAGCAAAGGCTTCAACCTCTCATCCGCTCGGCAAGCCCCCGTCACCTGCAAATCCAATGCGCGAAGCCATTGGATAACCCCCTCTTCTCTCCCGCTCCTCTGCAGCAGCAGATCGGCATCCCTATCCTCCACCAAAATATCTGTCAACCTCCGCGTGACCGACAGATTCGCAAGCGTCGCCGCCTCGTCGTGGCTGGAAGAGACATCGATGGAACTTCCCCCGCCGGAAACCTGATCGGCGCGATCCACGTCGTCGAATTGCCGATCCTCCGCCGATTGCTGTTCGTCGGAATTCGACATTTCTGAAATCTCAAAAATATTTTGATCAATCCGGATGGATAGTGCTGCGACGATCGTAATTTCCAATGAGGTGAACAAATTTGATTTGAAGGCGTAGCGTGAAGACCGAGAATGTGATTTTAGAGAGAGAAAAATATCTCCTATATTTAGGCTTGGCTGCACCAACCTCAAAATGCAGGGATAAGAGGTCTCCATGTTTTATTTGTAGCAACGACGGACTTGAGAAAACAAATTAAATCCGGCTCTATTTCTGCTCGGTTCCGCAAATACACGTCATATGGGACCCACTTGATATATGCGGGACCCTTAAAATACCGCGCCACATCAGCGAGTGGGGTCTCTCTCTGATGCGAACGAGGGGGATTTGATTTATTACTTTGTGGAAAAGAAATTTTACAATAATTGCTGTAGGCTGTACGGTACACAACCAAATAACTTTGTTAACTTAATTGGGAAGAGAAAAATAATACTCTCTCCGTCCTATAGAAATAAATAATTTGGGGTTGACACAGATTTTAATATATACTAATTCCGTTCAACATTAAATATCATATTTAATATAGACACAGATTTTAAGAAATGTAAAGAAAAATTGATTGAATAAATTAGTAGACTACTTATATATATTATTTTTATAATAAAATGTGAGTAAAATTGGTTGGTGGAATGTGGGGTCTACTTACCATTTAAAGTAAAAAGTGAAATGTGACTCTTATTGTGGGACGACCGAAATGACAAAATGTGACACTTAATGTGGGATGGAGGTAATAATTGAAAAGTAAGATATAATGAGGAAAAAAAATAGTTGAAATTATGTAGTGGATAGTGAGACCATAAATGATAAAGTAAAAAAAGTAGAAAAATGTTCTTATAAATAGATATGAAATATTTCTATGAGACAGACGAAAAAAGAAATATGACATATTTTTATAAGATAGAGGGAGTAAGACCTTTCTCTCTTTATATTAAGATTAATAAAAAATGTGTATTCCTTTCGTCCACAAAAAATAGAGCACATTTGCCATTTTTTGTTGTCCATGAAAAATAGAGCACATTTAAAAATGAAAGTTTTTAACAACTTCTCTCTTATTTTTTTCTCTTCTCTCTTACTAATAAGATGGACCCCACATTTCACTAACACTACTTATCTCTTACTTTTTTTTCTCTCTTACTTTACCAATTATACATTAAAATTAGTATCATTCACAATGTATCCTATTTTTAATGGACGGAGGGAGTATAATATATTAAATAAAAAATATAATAAAGTAGAATAGAATAGTGAGAAAAATGTGTTACATTTCACCTAACAAAAGAAATGACTCTACTTATTGGATTATTTATATTTTCTAATATTATGCATTGAATATATTTTTACAACATAAATTAAAAGGTAAACCTTATACAAATTCTTTAAACTTCAGACTATAAACTAAATTATTTAGCGAAAAATAAAATTACAATGGTGCAGTGCGTAATAGGAGTACTATTTGAGTTTATTTTATGGGTGAAACTATGCGGCCCATTATGGCTGGCTATAATAGGTACATAAGAGACAAATAATAAATTAATAAATCAATTTAATGCTTATGTGTCTTTATGGTTAGCCATGATCATTTAACATCACTCTTGTTTTATATTTGGACTCAACTTAGTCAATATTTTCCATGAACACATTTAGAGCATCTCCAGTGGTCGGCGAGTCAGCGGCTCGCCGATTTTTGGCGCTCGCCGAACTATTGCAGCCGGCGAGCGCCAAATCAGCGAGAATTTCGGCGAGGCTACGCCGATTCCCGGGTGCTCGCCGATTCTCTCGCCGATCTGCTCGCCGCTATTGCAGCCTTCCGATCGGCGAGGAACAGGCGAGCGAATTTTTTTTAATTTTCGAAACACTATATATACGCGATTTGCACGACATTTTCATTCGCACCACTTGTTTTAACGAGTACTCTCTCTATCTTAATTTCTGTACAAGATCAACAACAACGCGAAATGAGTAACGCGGGTGGTAGTAGTAGTGGTAGTGGTGGGGATGCTGAGGAGTACGAACGGCGTTTGAATGAACATTTGGATGCCTATACGTCCCGAGAGATAGACCGGCTGCTACAACGGGCCTCGCAACCGGCGGTACCTCAACCTCGACCCGTTGTCCACCGCCGAGCAGTGATTGACCGGGATCACGTAGCTGCACATCAGCGGCTATACGAAGACTACTTCGCACCGGAGCCGCGGTTTAACGCCAACCTTTTCAAGCGGCGTTTTAAGATGAGCAGTGTTTATGCGTATTGTCGACGCTTTGGAGCGTCGATATCTGTGTTTCCGCTTCAGGCACGATGCGGCTGGCAGACCCGACCACACACATATTCAAAAGTGCACTGCGGCAATCAGGCAGCTGGCCTACGGAGGCGTGGCAGACATGTGGGACGAGTACCTCCACATCGGCGAGACGACTTCCCTTGAATGTATGAAGTATTTTTGTCAGGGCGTGGTTGAAATATTCGGTGAGCAGTATCTTCGAAGCCCAACCCCCGAAGACTGCCAGGAGCTGATGCAAATGCACGGGGAGAAGCATGGGTTCCCGGGTATGTTAGGCAGCATAGATTGTATGCATTGGGAGTGGAAGAACTGCCCTGCTGCTTGGAAAGGGTTCTACACGACCGGCTACAAGGGAAAAAAATCCCACGATGATCCTCGAGGCCGTAGCTGATTACCGGCTATGGATTTGGCATTCGTATTTTGGGGTAGCCGGTTCGAACAACGACCTCAACGTCCTCAACTCGTCGCCCCTTTTCAACGAGCAGTGCCAGGGTGTCGGTCCGGCCATCAGTTTTGTCGCCAACGGCAACCAACATGATATGGACAACTACTTGGCGGATGGGATATACCCTAGGTGGCCCGTCTTTGTGAAGACGATCCGATGCGCATCAGATGAGAGGAAGGCCTACTTTGCGGCACGACAGGAGTCGGCGCGCAATGACGTGGAGCGCGCATTTGGTGTGCTCTAGTCTCGATGAGCGGCAGTTAGGGGTCCAACGCGTTTGTGGCATGTCGACTGCATTGCTGATATAATGTATGTCTGTATTATCATGCACAACATGATTGTCGAAGATGAAGGTGTACAACTGACTAGTTGGGCCAACGACGATAATGAAGCCAGTCCAAGCCACGGCGCGGCCGCCCCCAACGTACGAAGCGGGGTACCTCACGATGAAGCCGGCCGCCTCCAAGCACATGCCGACATGCGCCAAGTGGATGCTCATATTCGACTCCAAAAGGATTTAATTGAAGAGTTGTGGGCGCGGAGGACTGCACGACGATAGGTTTTTTTTAATTATGTAATTTTGTTAAATTATGTAATTTTTTTATTATGTAATTTTGTTAAATTATGTACCTTTTTTTTAATTTAAATGAAATTATCGAATTTTCCCGTATATGTGGCGTGAATTTAATTACGTATTTTGTGTGATTGTTAATTATTTATTTTTAGTGCTGATGATGTGGCAAGGTTGTGGCTGGGCTATTGCTTGTCCAGTTGCTTGTCCAGCTGATGTGGCAGGAGGAATTTAGTGCTGCTGATGTGGCATGGCTGGGCTATTGCTTGTCCGCCGACCACTGTGGATGCTCTTATGGGTGATCAACTACGAGCATCCACATCCGTGCTCTTGACAACGAGCACGGATATGGGCCCGAACCCACTTTTTCTGTCTGCTTTTAGGCAAGAGCACAACACCCACATCCGTGCTCTTCCGCAAGGACGAGCACAATGGTCTCACCATTCCATTATTCAATTTAAATAAAAACTTTTCCACAAAATTAAAATACATTAACACCCGGAATAATATTACAAAATACATTAAAAATTAAAAATTACATAATAAAAATCCTAAAAAATAAAAATTACATAATTAAAATCATAAAAAATAAAAATTACATAATTAAACTCCTAATCAATAAAAAAATACATAATTCAACTCCTAAAATAAAAAAAACACTACTCGTGGCCGAATTTCGCCCAAATGTGTTTGATTAGGTCTTCTTGTAGCTCAACGTGGGTTCGGGTATCGCGCATTGTGTGCCTTGTTTCGATCCTCTCACCACCGTCGTATGCACACCTCGGCGTGGGGGAAACCTCGCGCTTGAGCTTCCGGCTTCATCCTCGTCATAAAAGCTAGCCGCCCTCGGTCCTTCGTCGGCTATAATCATGTTGTTTAAGATAATACACGTGTACATGATGTCGGCGATATTTTTCACGTACCACAGCCGAGACGGGGCCTTCACAATGTTGAATCGGGCTTGAAGGACCCCAAAGGCTCTTTCGACGTCTTTCCGCGCGGACTCTTGACGCTGCGCAAAAAGAATTCGTCTCGGGTCTTACGGGTTGTTGAGCGTCTTCACGAAAGTCGACCACCTTGGGTAGATACCATCTGCGAGATAGTAACCCATGTGGTATATATTTCCGTTGACGGTGAAGTCGATCGTCGGTGCTACACCATTCAACACATCATTGAAGAGGGGTGAAGAATAGATCACGTTCAAGTCGTTGTTGGATCCGGCAACACCGAAATATGCATGCCAAATCCATAGGCGGTAGTCGGCGACCGCTTCAAGGATAAGTGTTGGGCCGCCGCCTCTGTGGCCGCTTAAGTGTTGCTCCATCCAAGCAGTCGGACAATTCTTCCACCTCCAATGCATGCAGTCAATGCTGTCAAACATACCGGGAAAGCCATGGACTGTTTCGTGAAGACGAAGCAACCGTTGGCAATCATCGGTGGTGGGTGCCCGGAGGAATTCATCACCGAAAGCTGAACGAACGCCCTCGCAAAAATTTTTAAGACAAAGGATTCCAGTGGACTCACCGACATGCAAATACTCGTCAAAGAGGTCGGTCGTTTGCCCAGTAACGAGTTGTCGGATGGCACACGTACACTTCTGCAACGCCGAGAGACTTTGCCGACCGGCTGCATCTGGACCTGTTTGGAAGTATTCAATACGGGCAGACAATGTGTTGACAATACGCATAAACAAGCGCTTTGACATGCTAAAACGACGCCTAAAGTAATCTTCCAGAAACGGCGGCTGGTCGGAAAAATAGTCGGCAACGAGCCTTTCGTGGGCTCCCTCCCGGTCACGATGAATGTAGCGGCGAGTTGATCTAGTTGGTTGAGGAGGAGGGGCAGGGGTATTCACTGCTACATATGCTTCATAAGCGGCACGATGTTGTTCGTAGTATTCTTGTTCTTCGCGCCCCGCTTCCGCAATGAGATGGGTGAAATCCATTTGAGGTTTTGAGTGAGAGATGAAGGTGTAGATAAGTTGTATGAAAAATATGAATGAGAGATGAATGACAGATGATTTGATGTGAAAAATGGATGATAAATGTGTGTATTTATAGATGATTTTGGGGGAAAAAATAAAAAAAATAAAAAAATACAGAAAAACGGGCAAAAAAACGGCCATTTTTTTGGATTGTGAAAAAATATATATATTTTTGGTATTATTTTTGATTTTTTTTAAAAAAATAAATAAATATGATTTTCCAACAGATATATCGTTGGCCAATCAGAAATCGCCACGTCGCCTGCTCGCTGGCACGGACGTGCTTGATGCGTCGAGCAGCGCCGTGGTAGCGGCGGACAGCGTCTCCGTGCCGCTGGCACGGACGGACGCTTCCCTGCTCGCCGATGTGGATGCTATAAATGAATTGATCGGTTGGAGAACACATTTGTCTTCCTGGGATCCACGATGTTTTCCATGAACACTAGGAGTAATATTTAGATGATAGAGTCGCAAGTCGATCACATTGCTATATTTGTAGGCATTTTAACTACAGCGAAATAAAGAATAATGTAAAACAGCCTAAGAATTGGAGCAAGAAATAGATCAGTATTGTACAGCTTAGGAGTGGGTCATCCTCATCCTATGATTGAGCCAAAGATACCAGAGAGGCAGAGACTCTAGTCATTTTTACTATCCAAGAAAAGAAGTGAATGGAAGAAAGAGCAAAAACACACAAGCAATTTTTTATATTAAGCATAAAAGGTTCGTAAGCATACGACCATTAAAAGTCAAACTGCAAAAATTAAAAATAGAAAACATAACTGTTGGAACATTTCAATATGGTCCATTAAAAATAGAAAACATAACTGTTGGAACATTTCAATATGGTCCAACATGATCGTCTAAAGATTGTATAATATTTATAACTATTTATTAATTGTCCGATTACGTGATCTACTAAGGTTATATAACTTATAGGGTCAACGATTATCTATAAAAGTATGAGGACTACTGTGCAGATACTACTTTGGATAACTTTAATTTTATTATGGGTAAAATTAGAGTTATGATGAAGTTAGAGACTTATTCATAAATACATGGTTATGGTTCCCAAGTGCAACCTATAAATAAGTCAATAGAACCTCATTACTATTGATTAGACGTATAATACATAATACAGATTCTCTGTCAAAATGTTGACACTTGGAAGACTATTTCCCTACTTCAGAATCATGAAAAACACAAAACACCATGAATCTGAATCCATGTACACTTCCTCTTTATGTTTATCAATTGTATTCGATATGTATGATTTATGTGAATTATTAATTTGATTCCAATAATTGGTGTCAGAGCTAATACATGTTGGAACGAATTGATAATTTGTTTATTTATGATTCTTTCATTGTTTGGATCCAATTTAGACTATCCAAAAAAAAAGTGAACTAAAGAAAGAGCAAAAACAGACATACAATTTTTTTATATTAAGCAGAAAAAGTTTGTACGCATGCGACAATCAAAAGTTAGACACAAGCAGTCAAAAATCAAACCGCAAAAACCGCAAATTAAGAGATGGTTAAGAGACGGATAAGAGATGGAGGGTTATAGGTTCTGTCTCTTAGTTAAGAAATGGAGTGAAAAGTATAATGGGGCCATGAATAGTTAAAGGATGATACGGTTAAGAGACGGATAAGAGACAGCGTTGCGGATGGCCTTATTAAAGTTTTGAAGAGAGGTGCCCACAATTGGACAATCAGCGGAGTATATGTTTATTGGTTAGTAACGCACACATAAATATTCCTTTGATAGACACTCTCCAACAAATTTTGAACATATTTAGCGATTTATACTCTTTTTTTTCGTATCTTATATAGTAAGCCACCAATGTTTACGAGAAATGATTATTGCTTAGTAGGGTTATGTTCTATTGCTTATAGCATCATAATCTAAAATTAAGATTAAATCTCCATCATTAGATTTTAAAATGAGTGGATGAGATTAAATCTTACAAATTTCAATAAATAATAGACAAAATATCAACAACAGGGTAAGATCATCATTCTATTATCATATCATAATTTTCGTGTTTTTTTATATCAATATAGTGTATTACAAATATCAACACAATGATATGGATATTTCAACACAAGTACACGAAAATATCAACATTGTCTTATTGAGATTTTACATGCATTATGTTGAGATTTTACGTGCATTATATTGAGATTTACTTGCATTATGTGAGATTCTACATACATTATATTGAGATTTTTTGATGTATTTGTTGATAAAAATCTGTTTATCAAAATATACGAAAACTAAAATAAAAATCATCAAATTCCATCATCCGAACGTCGTCGGAACATATGCAATTGAGATCTCGTCAGAATCCTTATAAAATTACCTTTAAATTGATATATTTTTTGCGAAAAATAATTTAAATCGAGTGAGTTACGTAAATTTAAAGTTTTGGAATAATTTTTATAAGAGAGAATTGACATTAATGCTCTTTAATTTTATTTAATAATTATTTAAAATATAATCTCATTATATCAACCATTAAATCTCTTAATCTAATGATTAAAAATTAGTCTTAATTTTAAATTATTAATTAATTAGCAATTAATCAGATCCCGTATAAGACCACTACTAGGGTTGGAACGGTACGGTATACCGCGCCGAAATGGCCATACCGCATACCGTACCGTACCGTGCGGTATGACCAAAAACCATACCTTTACCGTACCGCTTTTGTCGGTATACCGTATTTGCGGTATACCGTGTTATTTGCGGTATATACCGTAAATTTGCGGTATGATGCGGTATAACGCGGTATACTGCGGTATATACAAAATGCATACATTTACCGTACCTAAAACTGTTGGTACGGTATGATACCGTACCGAAAAGTATGGTATACCGAAAATTCAGTATTTTTGATATTTTTTCGGTACGATAAGTGCGGTATTTCGGTATATTTTCTGAGCCCTAACCACTACTAGTAAATTGATAATCTGAGTATGCACTGAGTCACTAACACGTCAGATAAATTACAAAAGAGTTAATAATCATAGAAATTGAGGGACTGCTTACATAAAAAAAAAGATTATTCTATCATATATCTATAATATACTACTACTGATGTATTTCTTGAACACTTAGATTATATTTAATGCATGCGTTCTTCAATTTTACCCAATTCATGTCAACTGAAACACCACTGTAGCAAAAGCGTTTGGTAAATTGCAGCCGGGTGGGTTGGTGTGGGTTTCACTTCCTCAATACTATTTTTTGGCTCTACCAAACTGCCTAAACAATTGTCCATACACATGGGGAAAAGCCCAATAAGTGTAAAAGAATTAAAAATATCTATTTTTCTACAAATTTAAGGTAGTAGGAACATTGGAGAAAAAAAAATCATAAAAACAATGATAAAGTTGTGTCAACATTCTTTAATTATTTTAACAACTAATCCTTACTTAAATAAGATTTGATGATACGTCTAATTATAAAAAACATTTACTAAGACATCATTTCATTTCTCTTTCATCGTTACTTATCGCCAATGGCTAGCCAACCGAATTGAACACCAAGAATTCATCACTTCTCATTCTTCAGCTGACGTTGACAATTTCATATTTAAACTTTTTTGAATGATAATTTCATTTCAATTTTTACGTGCTTGTCTGAATCTCTCCGGAGTTGTAGAGAGAATGTTAAGACAGAAAATCGGCCACAGATTGAGATTTTTGATAAGCCACTAAGGGACTGTTCAGCTTGCAAAATTATATCTCGAGATTAAATACGAAGTGTGTTTGGTTCATGAAATTGATCACACAACTCAATCTTAAATGGATAATAATCATTTGATAATTAGACGTAACTAATTCTCTCTAACTAAAATAATCTCACAATTTAATTCTATATTATATCTTGATATTATTTTATTTAAGAAAATTGAACACCAACAAAAAAGTTAAAATTTCACAGTAAACTAATATTTTAGAATAGAATAAAGATAAGCGTAAAATTTCACAGTAAACTAATATTTTAGAATAGAATAAAGATAAGCGTACATAATTTACATATGCATATAGAGTCTCCAAATTTAAAATTTGATTGAAATAAATTACAAATTAATTTTATTATTAGTTATATTATTCTATAGTAATAAAAGAGAAAAAATGTATGGAAAGTTTATGATAAGTTTTCACATGATTTAAAGTTTGATACGAAACAATTATATAATATTCAATAAAAAATAATTTTTTTCTTAATATGGATATTAGTTTAATTTTAATAATTTTCTAAATTGTTAAAGAATGATAATATGTAATTCATTTTAAATTTATTACTAATATTTATAAATCAATTTTCAATAAAACTTATCTAAGAAGTTCATGTATATACAATTTACATGGTAAATGACTCGGTTTGTTAACTAACACAATCATGAAATGTAATTTAGGATTAAATAGTGCAATTATTTTAGTTGGAGTAGGTGACTTGACTAATTATCACATGATTAAGACTGAGTTGCAATACTCAATCTCATGAACCAAACACAATATATATATATATATATATATATATATATATATATATATATATATATATATATATATAATCTCAAAATATAATCTTGCAAACCGAAATGAATATAGTATCAGACGTGTCAAAATAATTTTGTATTAAGAATATGAATTTTAAAATAACCAATGTAAACATACACAGATTGATGCTAACTTCATGCAATAATATCATGGATCAGCTGAAACATAAACACAAAACAAGAAAAACCATGGAATTTAAATCTGTAAAATTCTTCCCATCATTACTTGTGCTAATTTAATCAGAGTTTTATCAGCAATCCTGCTCAGATTTTGATCACCATATTTTCAATACAAAACCCATTCACTCTCACTTTGACACTGTTCTACCATGTAAACTAGTCCGCATGAATGCAATCCCACTGGTATATGTTACAAGTTGAAATTCATTTGCTCTTTTTAGATTCTTTGTTATAATCATTTAGCAGTCCCTCGACGTCCTTCCAGAAAAATCCCTCCACCAAAACTCCATCCTTCGTGAACCTATTTAAGGATGCAAACAGAATTAGTACCGGGTATGTTGTTCGGCTATGGCTGGGAAAGTCGAGAGATTACCACTTAGCAACACTTTTGGTGAATTCAACTGATGGCTTTGCAGTTATCGACTGGGGGTCTGCGCTGGCTATGGTAAGTGTATACATGTCTGAGAATCTTGGCATCTTAGAAGTCACTACTAACCCAGTAGAATTGAAAGAATCCTGTTGAAACAAGTCAGCAGATATGTTTCAGTTTCTCTATGCATACAAAATAAAATGTAAATAGTGATATGAAAAAAATCGAGTAGGGAATCATGATTTATGAATCTTTTCTTCTTCTAAAATAAGAATTTTATTGTGCAATTATTACAGAGTGAAACATAGACACCGAGGCACTCTAGAAAGATCCCTACAGTAAGCTTCTTATATAAGTTTATCTCAACCTGGTTACTCCGGACAACCTACAAGATAATTTATTAAACAAATCTAACCAAATCTTTCACAGATTGGAACAAAACTCTGTTTTGATATTGTTGTGCCAGACTTTTAAATTAATTTCTTTGAACAGTACGCCTTCTTTGAACAGTATGCCTCGAAGATAACTTGGAAGGCATGATATAATCACCATGCTAAACCCTAAACCTCGGCTCAAATGAAAAAAAATAGGCTAATAGATAGTGTACTAATGATCATTGATTGTTCATATTAGACTTGCTGTACATTCAATTTCCAGACATAAGAAACACAGGATGAGAAGAAAGTCATTCTTTAACATAAATATGCAAATATGCAATCAGGAGGGAAATAAAAATAAAGTGAAAATAAGCAAACTAATGGGATTTCCTAACCTTAATGGATGGATTCCCATAAACAACTAAAATAAGAAGACAATACAATAACAGGAAGGTTTAACAACTTCTATTAATACTTAAAGTTCATCTAAGATTTTCTTCTATAACAGAGGCAGGATAAAAAGGGGACCAGAAACAACATCTTGAGCTCTTAAAATATTAACAATTTAACATCAGACCGTTTAAGTCTAAGAGGGATTTGAACTTCAATAGGATGATGAACTTAAAAGTAAAAAACAAACAAATATAAGATGAGCATATATCCAAGAAAAAGGACATGTAAACCAGTTATACAAGCTAAAGTTTCATTTAACAATTAACAGTAGAGAAGAAGCAATATCGAGATACAAATCTTAAGAAAGATTAATAGCATATGTTCAATCCATGTAAGCTAATACATGATCCAAAACACTAACCACGACCCTAGCAAAGCTAATACAAACAGTTTACTATGCAAATCTCAAGAACTAGACCAGGTAATCTGGATACTATACAGAAACCAGAATGTTTCCCAGTTTTGAAATTAATATTTTTGCTCGGGTAAAGGTAACACCACATATACTACAAACTTATGAAGCATGTATATCAGTGGGAAACTACAAAGACAGTGAGAAGCTGTGAAGAGTATTTCATTTGTGGTATAAGAGCAAATATAAAACTAGTTACTAGATGCGGGATGAGTATGACATTTCTTCTTAGGATGTACTTATAGTCAAATGCAGGGGAAACCAAGCTGAGAAAGAAGGCCAGCATTTTCTTATGCAAAATCTGATATCGATTTAAACCAACTTAGGTTAAAAAATATGAGTATCCTAAATTCCTAATGCTCTGCAGCTCTGGATGTATGCATCCATTTTCGATAGGGTTCAAGACTATGTGAGATAAAGAAAAGCCCTTTTAGCCCCCAGGAACCTAAGGCAATCTGACAATTTAATTTAACGTAAAATACAGCACATGAAAGAGAAAAGTTAGAGCTTACAGGTGGAGGATAGGTGAATAGAATGGCGTTCTTTTCCTTCGTGTTTATAATCAGTTGCAATATCCCATTGAACAAAACATACTTGCCAGTGTCAAGGATCAAAAAACAGTACAGTTCTCAAACAGAGATACATGAATCCTCAAATGAGTAATAACCCTTCACGCTCTTCGGTGAATTAGATATTTAAATGTAAAGGCAACATTCCTTTTTGTTATGTTTTAGAGAAACAATAGAAGAAAAATAACATAACGCATGAAGGTTGTATTTTTCCCTATCAGTCATTATAGAAATGCTCTTTTCAATTATCAATCAAACCAATCTAACAAAGCCGCGAATGAAACAAAAGAAAAGGGGAAAATCGATCACTAACCCCAATTCCAGAAAAATCTAAAAAAAATCAAAATTAACAAATCAGGCCAATGAGAAAGGATATAAAACGATGCAACCGATGAGGAAGTTCTGATTATCAGGGAACTTCTTGTTGTAGAACTGCGCAAAGAGGGCAATAACAATGATGATCGCCCCAATCAGTAACCGAATGCGACTCATCCTTACATCTTCAGGATAACCTTTGCTCGTCACGATCTACAACCAGAATAAGATAAAATCCAGTCAAATCTAAGTCAATTTCAAATCAAACCATTCAATCGGGTAGAAAAAAACAAAATTTCAGTAAAATCACCACAATTGATCGTGAAAATGCGTAAGAAATCGCAAACCTCAGTGACAGACTCATCAAGAATGTGTTTGATGGAATTGTGATCGAGCAGATTGGTCTTCTTCGGGCTCTTATTGGCGGGATTTTCCACTTTCTTCTCCTGCATTTTCTCTGATTTCACGATTCTAGGGTTATTTGGCGGAAGAGAAATTGATTTTACGGTTACCGTGTGTACGACTGCAGGGAGAAACAGACGAGGTGAAGATAATTTTCATAGTTGGGCCGGGCTTTATTCGGGTCGACCCGTATGAGATGGGCTTATAGATTAATGAATGTAGAGCTCCTCTTTGTACAATTCATTAACGTCAATTTGCTGTGATACAGTCAAAGCATCATAACATTATTTATCTATTAAATGTTGGAAGTAATGGTGTAATTACATATTTTATATAAAGTATTTTACCTTTGTTTTAATTTAGTATAAAAAATATTAAATTTACATATTACATACACAAAACAAAGTTTACTAAGAGTTTTAACTTAATACATTCCATTCAATATTTTAAATACCGTTAGTCAGTTTATAATTTGTCCAACTTATGAGCATAATTATAGAATAATTAGAAATTTAATATAATTAATCATTCTAAAAAGTAACAGTCAATATCAATTTTTCCAGCAATTGATCGTGGTTTAAAAAATTTGTCTCTCAATATGCTCTATTTCTTTTATAATGTTCTTTGTAGAACATAGTACAAAATATATCCATATTTCATCTTTATAAAATGATTAATTTGAGATTCGAACAGTTAATAAGTTAATATTTATTTTTTTACAAAAAAAACAATATTTTTTAGTTATATTATCCATTGTTATATGAGAAAGCTTAGACAATAAAATCAATTCGTTAATTTGATGGTGAAGAGTGGTGAAATTTTTCTCTGTATTTTTCATTTTTGTGAGTAATAAAAATAACTATTTGATATAATTAATGAAATGTTTTAATTAAAAACTTTTTGTACAAATTTGAAACTTTTTGTACAAATCTGAAACACTGGTGAAAGTTTTTGTATGTATGATATAATTAAAAGTAACGGTGTTAGTGGGGACTTGACGGAATGTATTAACTTAAAATATTTAGTAAACTTTTTGTATGTAATATGTAAATTTAATACTTTTTGTACTAAATTGAAACAAAAGTAAAATATTTTGTATGAACCATATAATTACCCCGGAAGTAATTGAACATAAATTGAAGTGCATAATATATTACTCCTTCCGTCCCGACCTAAGCGAAACGTTTCTATTTTGACACAAGAATTTAGGTAGTGGTGTTTGAATTAAATTATTAATAGTAAGGGCATCCACAATAAGAATAGTCCAGCCATAGCCCAGCCATAGCCTAGCGACAAACTCCTCCTGCCACATCATCAGCACTAAAAATCCTCCTGCCACATCATTAGGACAAGCAAATAGCTCAGCAATAACCTAGCCACATCACTCAAAATTATATAAAACAAATAATTGACAATCACACAAAATACGGAATTAAATTTACAACACAGATACGGGAAAATTCAATAATAATATTAAAATTTTAAAAAGTACATTAATTAAAAAACACACTTCATTAAAATTAAAATAACATTACAACATCCTCATTAATGAGTTTGTCCCACATCGAAAGTGGAACATAAAACATTCAAGGATGTCTCTATAAAAGAGAAACAACCAAGAATGAGTTTGTCTCACATCGAAAGTGGAACATAAAACATTCAAGGATGTCTCTATAAAAGAGAAACAACCAAGAATGAGTTTGTCCCACATCGAAAGTGGAACATAAAACATTCAAGGATGTCTCTATAAAAGAGAAACAACCAAGAATGAGTTTCATAAAAAAAGCATTAAATAAAAAAAATTAAAATTTCCGCTCGCCGATCGGGAGCCTGCAATAGCGGCTAGCCGATCGGCGTGTGTTCGCCGATTTGGCGCTCGCCGACTGCAATAGTTCGGCGAGCGGACCGGCGAGCCGATGCGCTCGCCGCTATTGGAGATGCTCTAAAGTAGGAGAGAGTAGTAAGAAAGAGAAAGAGATAATAAAGTAAGCGAGATAAGGGGATAAAGTAGGAGAGAAGAGTGAGTTGATTGCTGCCAAAAAAGGAAACGTCTCACTTAGGTTGGGACATACCAAAAAGGAAAATGTCTCACTTAGATTGGGACGGAGGGAGTATAAAAGACGACTTAGACTAAAATAAAAATTCCAAAATTTGAATTTATATATTTTCCAACAAATTTTTTTAATATATTCTAGAAAATTCTTAGTTCGGAGTAAATAGTTTTGTAACAAATATATTCCAGCCATACCATTAGATATGAAACATTTGGTTCCAGCACGAGATTTTATGTATGGTTATTTTATGAATTGATGAAAAGAGAATAAAGTAAGAGATAAAAAAAAATAAAGAGCATTGTTTCCATTTTTATAAACGTACCATTTTTAATGGAACAACTCAAATAGAAAAACGTTTCATTTATAATGAGACGGATGACGTATTTAAGAAAGTGCTTAAATCCACGAAACCCACTTAAAAATATGGATATTTTAGCCTTTTAGATTAATATTGAATACGTTACATTACATTGTTCGATAGTAGCACGATGATCAATAATCTGAGACTAATTTGAACATCAATTTTCTGTCCACGTTACAGACATGGCGGACTAGTGTACATTTATATTTATTATAATGTATCCATTTTGGGATTCCAGTAGTAGAAGTTTTCCGGCGGCAGTAACTTACCGACACAGCATCACATCACCGTTGTTTCAGTTTCACCGGATCACTCGATAACAACCATCTGCTACCCTTGACAAGTTCTTCCTTCACCATAAAAAGCACAGCAGCTGCAAGCACGCTTTGCACGATTTTTGTACTCATGCCCTTATAGAAACCGTAGCAACCTTCATATCTTATCATCTTTACGATGGCATCCAAGGTGCCTGCACATTGTCGAATAGCACCACTCAATTAATCTACCCTATGTAAAATGTTTGGATTTGAGCTTGTATGTTTCTGATGGGAGAGTCCAGAATGCAGCCACAAATACAAACCTCTGTATTGATGCCTTTTGTCTGCAGCTATTTGCTTTGCTTGAAGCCGCGACTGCCAGAAGAGAAACCTCAAGTTATGTTAAATAACCCAAGGAAACAGCCACTATACATCAGAAATTGCTCGAATTTATGCAGACTATGCATTCCCATGAATACTAACTGCTAAATATATAATGTGGAGCCGACTTATAGAATAGGCTGATCATGTAGAAATTCTGCAATTAAATTTTAAGTGTTACCTTGACGACCAGAAGAGGATATGTCACTACTGTAGCTCCAAGTTTTGCCATAGCTCCCAACAAAAATATCTAACCATAATGACGTAGTAATCTTTAAGAACCAATAGACCAATAATATATGAAAATCCAAATCTGGATATTAGATCAACTGGAGAAATTAAAAAAAAAAAACCTCAAAGGCAGTGACATTACTGTTGCCCTTATTGCTTGAAAGCCGTCGCTTCTTCAGCTTCTTCAAGAGAGTCTCATACAGCATAAACTGTATTGAAGGATTGCTTACCTGAGACGACATCAATGATTATCAATATATAAGAAAGCAAAAGCACAGACTTAGAGAGTAATTTTGCACATACCATGATCAGTGTTGGTAAAACACCTCTCCAAAATCCAAAGACTCCCCCTTCACCATAAACTTCTTGAATCTGAGGATAAGAACATACTCATGGAGCGGAAGGAATAAGAATATTGTGCTTGTACATGATACACAGTCTAAATTCATTTAAAGTCAAAGCCATATAGAAGCATCGTTATCAGAATTTACTAATAATAAGTTTATCGAGGCAAAATATGATAAAATTAATTAAGGTCATCAAATTTGAAGGGCACTGAGGAAGTGAGGATATGAGAGACGTAGTATGAGAGGAGAAGCAGTTTTTTTTATTAAACTATACATACTTAAAAATTAATGGTCAAACCACAAAAGTCACGTAAAGGGTAAAGGAACAGATGTAAAACAACAGAATATATATCAAATCTACCTATTTGGGTTCATGGAAATCCACCACAGAAAAATTTACTTTCCAACTCAAAGGAGAGTAGATTAAAACACCAAAAACGATAAATCAATTCAAGTAATAGGTCTACACCCGGACTTTATGGTGAACCTGACCAAACAAATGAGGCAACCTCTATGAATACCAGCATTTTCTGACAAAGTCACAAATATAACTCTGGGTCCAATATGAGTTGAAGAGTCATAATGAGTAAACACTTCATATATGTGAATGAGTGAAACACTTCATGTGCAAATATTATATTCTAATTAAAAAACTCAAATTGTGTACATACCGCAAGGCTAGTACCAAAGGGAGGAGGTTCCACTGCAGAAGGAATTACATCCTCAGGGGACAGCAAACCCGTAGAATTTGGTTGGCTTTTCTTTGTGTGTGTCTACAATTTTCACCAAGAATAAACTAAATACATGCCAAACAAAAACTTCAAGTAGCTTCTTTGAACATTTAATCATAGTTGATCAATTGATGTTCAGTTGTCAGTTAATGCTGGGAATCTTTTAGCACCACTCAAACAGTTAATGCAGAGAAATTTTCATCAAATTTAGCAAAGATACAGGATGAATGATGACCTGCATGCGAGTCACAACTACCCAAATAGGATTTGTCAGCAGCACGTTTACACACCTGTTAAAAAGGAAAAGTTCTTTAATGTCATCAGTCACCTTGTGCAAAATGAATTGTACTTCCAAATACTATTACCCAGCCATAGCAGCAACTACAAGCGATGAGAGCATTCCAACTGATCCATCACCAAAGCCATTTCTCTTTCGCTCAAGAGCAGTAGCTTCGGCCTTGTTCCTGAATATTTGATAGAAATAATAGTAAACACCCTGTAAAATAAGAGTAGCAGTTACATAAGAACCAGACATCTTGATTACAAATTTTTTACTCATAGCTACCAAGGACATCTGGAAAAACAAAACCATGAATTTATACTTCATCTAGTATTTCACAAATTCGTGGAGTCTATTAACTATTATACTTTTCATAGTAGTTCTAAAGATTTAACATCAGAGATTTATGATAACAATTTGCATTTGTGCACATATTTATTCTAACTGTGTCCCTGTTATTATTATGGATATCCCTGTTATTACTATGGATATGTTTGGAAGTAAACACAGATAATCACAAATATAAATGAGACGACCACATGAACTGTTTATCAGTTTGATACTATGCGTATCAATGTCTGGAGGTAATGTCAAGCCACGAGTTTCACGACATAATTTTTGGCCGAACAATATACAATGAGAGAGCCGTTATATTTAGAGGCAATATAGAGAAGTTAATCCTAATCACACTACGAAACATATCATAAGAAAATATATCATAAGTACACAACTCATAAGTAAAAAAATCCTAGACATGATAGAAAGCATATTGGAGCTTGACAACTCTCAAGTAACCACATCTTCTTGATCTGCACCCTACATCCACTTAGCATCGCCTAAGCTTGTGGCCGCACTGGAAGCCTGCATGCGCGTGACATTGATGGCCCTGCTAGCACCTGTTGGCACCGACCGGGCAAACTGCTTTTCTCCCACTGTTCAGCCGCCTGACAGAACTGTGCTCGGCTTGCACCCTAAGTATGTGGACCCTACATGACTATACGCTTGAGCCTGCGTCGTGCCACAACCATTGACGCCGGCACCCACTGACCCGTGCACGTCGCCTAAATGCGCACCAACACACTGACCCTGCAAGTTGTTAATGCTGACCTCGATTGTTGCACCCCACCACCAAGTAGTTGATGCGCCTTGTCATGTCTCCCATTGGCTGCAGTGCCTTCTGGCACAATGTCAACTGCTCGCATTGATGCCTCCCGAGGCATACCAAGGGCCTTCGGCTTCTGATGCTCCGATCCCCTGACATCCATAGCACCTGTCCACCTGCCGAGGCCTGCTGAGAGCCTTCGATCCCCAACGCCCTGCGATCCGACGTCCAGCACCCCTTCACATGTCGGGGTGCCCTCAGCACCCGACCTCGCGTCTCCCATGGGCCCGATGCCCAAACGTTGCTGCTGCCCTGCATGTATGCCGCCCACAGCCCCAGCACACCCGGCCGGCTGCAGTGCCCTTCGCCTGTGGCCTACGTCCACACACATCCTGCCGAGGGCACCCACACCCTGGCTTCACCCCTGCCAACATGCGACGCACTACTCCTACTCCTTCCGTTGCTGAGAGCCACAGAGGGACGTCGGGTCTCCATGACCGACAACTATCGAGGGTAATCTCTCCAAGCTTTCCCCCGTGACCATGCGTTTCCATCTCTATTGCTTGTCCCTAGTCACACACCCTTGGAAAAAACAGCACCCGATGTTAGTGTTGCCCACGGTTCGAAAACCGCCGGTTCCGGTTAGGTCGAAGTTGGAACCGGAACCGGACCGTGAGGCTATTTCACGGTTCCGGTTCCGGTTCCGGTTCGGAACTCCGGCGGTTTACACGGTTCCGGTTCGAAAACCGGCGGTTTCGCGGTTCGATTTTTTTAAAAAAAAATTGAAATTTGGACTTATACAATAAATTGGAACAAGACAATGGATAATTTAAATTGAAATAAGACGAATAAGGTGAAAATGATATCAATTTTATTGAATTTGAGTTGTAACGGACAACAATACATATACAAGTAGCACTTGAGTAATTAAATGGAAGCACAATAGCACAAATGAGAAATTGGAGACAAAGAGAGGGAATTGAGAGATTGAAGAGAGAAACTCTTATTAACACAAGAGTGAGGTGAATGTAATGAGGATAGAGGGGGGTATTTATAGATAAAAATGGGGGAAAATGGAAGAATTTGAATTTGAAATCCGAAAATAAAAATTTGAATATGTCGGAAAACCGGCGGTTTTGGCGGTAAGCCGCCGGTTTCGACGACAAAACTGCCGGTTCGATCAACAAACCGTCTGCCAAAAGCTGCGCCATGTCGGTCAACAAAAGCTTCCGCTCCAAAAACCGCCGGAACCGGCCAGTATTAACGCATGAAAAGCTGCCCCTCAGGCATCCTCCCTGACGCCTTGGTTTCCGCCGGTTAACCGGCGGTTCCGAACCGTCCCGAACCAGCGGTTCAGTGACGGTTCCGGTTCGAAAAATCTTGAACCTGAACCGGACCGCGGTTCGAATTGCGAAGGTTCTGGTTTGAGGAAATCGCCACGGTTCCGGTTCGGAACCGGAACCGGTGGGCATCTCTACCCGATGTGCACTGTCAACAACTTCAGTCTTCGGCTTGTACCCTAGGGGGGCTGTCTATGTTCTTCGTGATTTCTCTCACTCGAACCTTAGGCTATGATACCATTTATTGGTAAATAAACACAGATACTCACGAATATAAACGAGACGAACACATAAATTGTTTACCTAGTTCAATACTATGTATATCCACGTCTGAGGGAGATGTCAAACCAAAGATTTCACTATATAATTTTTTGTCGCAAATTTACAATGAGATAACATCTCTCTATATATACGCAATATAGAGAACCATAATTCTGGTCATATTAGGAAACATATCATAAGGAAATAAGTATATCCTAAGGAAACAAATCCAAGCCAGGATAGGAAACATATTCGGTCTAAAATACATCAAGCTCCATACTCCAACAAAATATTATTCTGGCTAGACACACTCCAATAATATCATTTTTTCTAAGAAATATCCAACACACTAATAACAATTTCTTACCCAATAAATACCAAATGCTTTTCAATATATCCTGAGGCCAATTTCCACCATTCAAAAATCTGACCAGATTCACATGTGGCATTTTTGCCCCAATAAAAGAACCGATGTGCAAAATTTGGGTGTCCCATATCACCAAAATGACATCACTTTATATAGCTTATTTGGGGGAAAAATCAACAATCTCAAGATACCCCCTTCAATTTCAAGAAAACAAAAGAAAATATCTTTTTCATCACCCAGCTTGCCGCGATACCCCTTTCCCTCGGCTCTACCATCACACTCATGAGTGGTGCCACAACTGCATTGGAGACCCCTCAGACAATAACCTAGATCACCCCAAACACGACCCTGTGTAAGAGATGTTATTGGGCTTAAATCATTTGGCCTGTAAATTATGGGACATACAAATATTCCTCCTGATATTCAAGAGTTTTTTCTAAGTAAAAAATTGATTACATCACCTCTCCTTGATCTGAAAGTACACGCCCACCAGAAATTTCTGCTTTAGCTATACTATTTCATTGGAGCTTATACTAAAAGTGCAGTTGGACAAAGTGCATGAATTAATTAGTTGAACAAAGGTAGATGGTAATTTTTACTGTGAGCCAAATATGGTCTCATAATGTGTTTTTTGTCTCATTGTATACATCAATACAGCAATTCATTGATTTTATTTCATTAGTTCTCTCCTTACATCTACAAAAGAGAGACAAAAGAAGCACGAGCTAGGGCCACTAACCAGGGTATTTGAACAATCTAATTAACCTTTGTTTTAGATAGGGCCAACTCCAAGCTTTAAGAGTAGGATACAGGTTAGACAATAGAGTATCTACATCGTATAATAGCTAGGTAAAATAATAGAGCATCTTCATCGTGGAATAGATTGGTAAAATAATACTATTAGGCTATCCACAATGGCGCCTAGCGCACCGCCTAGCCGAGCGCCGGCGCTAGGCGAACCATTGCAGCTTCCGAAAACCGCCGAGCGGTTTTTCGGAATTAAAAATCGCCTAGCGCTAGGCGGTCGACGGGCGCTGGGCGATCCGCTCGGCGCCATTGCAGCGTCGGGATCGCCCAGCGCATCGCCCAGCGGTTTTTTTGTTTTTTTTTTTAAATTTTCGAGACAGTATATATACGCGATAATGAAGCCGGTCCAAGCCACGGCGTGGCCGTCCCCAACGCACGGAGTGAGGTACCTCACGATGAAGCCGGCCTCCTCCAAGCACATGCCGACATGCGCCAAACGGAAGCTTATATTCGACTCCAAAAGGATTTAATTGAAGAGTTATGGGTGCGGAGGACTGCTCGGACTCCAAAAGGATTTTTAGTATTGATGATGTGGCAGGAGGAGTTTGTGGCTGGGCTGTGGCTGGGCTATCACCACCGTGGATACCCTTACTAGTATATCTTTACACAGCTCAGTTTGATTTTTCGAGGCAGAAGAATTATACTTTATTCCATTATGCCTATCAACAACCAAAATGAAGGCCAATTATAACACGCAAATACCGACGGCACACCATTCAATGAGCGGGACCACATTCACCAAACAATATTGTTTAGCCTTTTCGTCGGGCTTCAGTCTTCATCATATGTTGGCAGCTCGTATAAGTTACATTTAATAATTTACGGAAATGGAACAATTCAACAATTTGCAGCAATTTTAATAATACCTAAATTTCTTTAACAAAAAATAAATACTTCCCCAAAGTTATTATCCATAATTCCAATCAAGATATGCAAAACCGTAGCTCTTTTTCTACGTTTATTGTGTAGGCCATCAAAAATACAAAAAAAAAACTAGAAAGCTATACATGATCACACTAAAATCACAGAACCGAGGAAAAAGGAAGAGGTGAAAAAAAGTAAAATTAAAATAAAAACCTGACCTGAGAAGCAGCAGTGCCGACGAGCGACGGCGCTAATCCTCCGTATAGCCGCTCCCACCCTTCCTGCTTTACAACCTGCATTTGATCTCAAGGTTCCATTATGCAGAAAATGAAACATTCAATTTAGAAGATCAACAGTAGAATTTGAAAATTGGACCACAGGAGAGAGAGATGACCTGATACATTTGTTCTAAAGTCCCAATTTTCCTCCTCTCCTTCTTCGGATCTCTCTCTGTTTGTTGCCGAGTATTTACCTAGCAAAACGAAGGATCGTGAACATACTCACTTCACTAAATCCAATACCTCAATAGAACAAAGTTAACTGCACAATTTAGAGATCAAACTGAAAGTAAAAGGGAAAAAAATATATATGATGAAAAAAAAATTAAAAAAAAATCATTACAGTTTGGAGAGGATATGTAATGAGCTGAGCAATTATTCCGCCGCCGGCGCCGGCGAGGCCGTTGATCAAAGCGTCGGACATAATTCGGAAAACTGAAGGACTGAATTTGGGGAAATGAAAGAGAGATCTAGAGCGAGAAGGAAAAAAATAGAGTTGAGTATCTCCGAATTTGGAAGGTTGCGTGCTTAAATTGTTGAAAAACACGCGGAAAGTGCCTGCTCTCTTCTCTTCAACACCAAAATCACAATCACATGGATAAATTGATTAATCATATTTCTTCTTTATGACTAAAGAGGGGTTTAATTTTCAATTCCTTTCATAACCCATTTACGCTGGGTTTAGTAGATATGTTAACTAGTCCATTTGTCCGTAGTATAAAAAAAACATATAATCGCTCGTTTCTTATTAATTTAATAAAATTAGTAAAATGGAAGGAAAAGTTTATCACTGAAAAATAGGGTTCATCTTTTTAGAGGTAGAAATTTTCTTAAATAAAAAATTTTATTAGTAGAGAGAAGTGGTTGAAAACTTTCCTTTATTAAATGTGCTATATTTTTCATGGACGGAGAGAATATACAACTAGTAAAGTAAGAGAGATGAGATAAAATAAGAGAGAAAGAAAAAAGTAGTGATAGTAGTGTTGTGGATTGTGGGGTTCATATTATCACTTCCTCCGTTTCATATTAATAGAATCATTTTGCCATTTTGGTACGTTTCATAATAGTAGAGTCATTTCTCTTTTTTATACTTCCCCCCCCCTCTATTACTTTATTCTCTCTACTTTTTCTTCTCTCCTATCTTTTTATTTAATACATTACACACTTTTTTCTTAATCTTTGTGCCGAAAATGAATGTCTTCACAACTATGGAACGGGGGGTTTAGTATTTAGTAGTGTGTAATTGGCTAAAAACTTTACATATTTAGACATGGTCTAATTTGGGGGACGACAAAAAATAGTAAAACTAGTCTATTTTTTAAGAAGGAGGGACGGTGTGATATTAAACTCCTTCCCTTAAAAATTGAAACTATTTTCATTTTACTCTGTCTCTTAAAAATAATTTTTTTTTTAATTTTCTATTTAGGAAATGGACCCCACAATCCACTAACACCACTTTCACTACTTTTTCTCTCCACCCCCTTACTTTATCCATTTTTCTCTCACTCTCTCTTACTTTAACAATTGTACATTAAAACTCGTACCGTTTCAAATGTTTTAATTTTGCAAAACCAGAGGTAGTAAAATTTATCACGATAAACCTGTTGTTTGGTAGTTAAGATAACTAGGGGATACCACTTGTCATACATGTTATTTACTCCCGAGAGCTATGACACGAAATATGCAAGGAGGCATATCCGTGTTTGTTAGGATATGTTCGAAAAGGAAGAAGTGTGGCATGGGAGAACCAAACAATGAAGGTGACTCTCAAAATCGAGGTTGAGCGTGGGCAGAAGGTGACTGAGTGGCTCGGATGGACACAACTCACTTGACTGAGTCGCGGTCTTTGGTGAGCAACGCATTCCACTCGGCCGAGTGGTGCAGATGCAAGACCCTCACTCGATCGAGTAAGGGATACTGGAAGATGGTGCGAGATGACCACTCGGCCGTGTAGGGGATACCCACTCAACCGAGTGAGGAGGCCAGGCACAATACATATAGGTTAACTCGGCCAAGTGAGGAGGCCAAGCGCGAGACAGATAGGCTCACTTGACAAATTAGCCTACCACAGTTAGCCACTTGGTCGTGTCACGTGCACTGCCAGTTATGAAAATGATCTTTTTGATATCACTTTTTGAGTCTTTTTCTTAGATTTTGCTTACTACTGTATTAAATTTCCATATGTTTTTCCTCATTCGTGGAAGAACATATTCTATCAAATTTTAGTTTGAGGATTAGTAAAAAAATGTATGCATCTTCAGCTAACTGTTGTTAAATTTGTGGAGCTAATGTGGTACTTGTCTTATTAAAGTCGCGCATAGTATTACCATTCTCATTTAAATTGAGGTTCTAAGGTCCTATGACTAGGCTTGCTTGTTCAGTTATTAAATTCTCAGTTATCCAGGGTCAAACGAGTTTCAACCGAAGATATGAAGAAACGAGAATTGGAGAACCGGTTTTGGTTTGGTCCCAATCACAAGATTTATTTTGTTTATGAAAAAGCTTAGGGTTTAGAGACCACGGATGATATTTATGCAATATCAATGGATAAAAATGTAGTCTTCACTACATTAATCTTTCTATTGTAACTATTTATCATTATTTTTCAAAAACGAGTGCAAATAAGAAATGTGTCCACACTAATGGAACGCAGGGAGTATCATGTAGATGTGTTGGGTCTAAACAATGATATGTCGTTACAAAATTGACATCAATTTAAAAATTTGTGATTTTTCAAAATGAATGTGATTTTTTAAAAATTGAAATTGGCCTCAAACTTTATGGTTTTATAAAATTTCAAGTACTGCTATCTCGTGGAAAATCGGGATTAATTAGTCGTGTTTGAAAAAAAAAGGTAGAATTTCAATGTTTTAGGATCAATTTAAAAGTTTATGGGTAAAACTAATAGAAAGATGAGAATAGTTGGGCGCTTTGATTAAAATCCAAATTAACCGTATCTTAATGGGCTTTTCAGATAGGGCTTTATTGGGTCTATTGATTTAAATTATACTATGGTTTTCTTAAGTCCAAAAATCTCCACAATTTTCTAATACTTAGACAATATGATTAGTAGAGCCTTTCGTGTTTTTCCTAAGTATGTTTGAACACTTTAAAGAGTTGGCTTGTGCTCCATTAATTCCAAGGTAAATACTCCCTTCATCCCTGAAAATTTGTTACATTTTATTTTCTGCACTCATTTTAGAAAAATAATAGTAAATAGTAAAGTAGAAAGATTAAAGTAAGAGAGAGAATAATATTGAGAAGACTTTTATCTACGTTATTTTCTCTTATTTTACCATCTCTCGACTTGAGCTATTTATTATCATTTTTCTAAAACGAGAGTAGATAATGAAATGTGAAATTTTTAAGGACGGAGGGAATATTTTCTATGTCCAGCCCTCGTGCATTTTTTTTACCGAAAGAAGAAAAACTTAGGGCGGGTTCATTTTTCCATATTTCATTTCTGCCGATTTGGGCCCGTCAAGATTTGGGTATTAGTTTTGGAAAGATTTATATTACTAAGAGCATCCACTAAGCGGCGCGCAGGCGTCCCGCGTCCCGTGTCGACGAGACACACGCCTATGCGACGTGGCGCGACCCGGCGTCGTGCGCGACGCCCACTTGCCGGCCCGCGAGTGGGCGTCGTCACGTGCTGACGCAATAAATATTTTTTTAAAAAAAAATTCGAATTTTTTAAAAAATACACCCTCTGTCCGCGAATTGGAGTCCCGTTTTTCCATTTTGGTCCATCCGCGAATAGGAGTCCCGGTTCATAATTACCATAAATGGTAAAGAGACCCCACATTCCACTAACTCGTTCCACTCACATATCATTTAAAACTAATATATACAAGTGGGACCTCTATTCCACTAACTTTCTTCCACCCACTTTTCTTAACATTTCTTAAAATCCGTGCCGGAAATAAATGGGACTCCTATTCGCAGACGGAGGGAGTAAAAAATAAAAAATAAAATTAAAAAAATTCTAACTGTAATAATACCGTTTTTTTGTTTTTTTGTTTTAATTTTTATTTTAAATTAATTTTTTTACTCTATAAATACTCCTACACTCATCCTCATTTCACACACAACTATACATCTACTCTTCTATCATCTCAATTTCCTCTCAAATTTCCTCTCAAATTTCCTCTCATCACAAGATGTCCGGCGAAGGCAACTACGGCGGCTCCGGCTCCGGCGGGTGGGATCGCAACGCCTTCGGCGATTGGGAGACCATGATCAACACACTGGGCGGTTCCAGTGCGTCGACGCCGGGGACCCAGGGTTCGGCGACGCCGGGGGTACCAACAACCCAACTTTGACGTTGATGCATATGCCCGTCCCTTCGCCCCGTGGTATTCACAGGGATTATCCCAGATCCGGGAGGATTTTCCCGTTGATCCAACGCCGGGAGTAGGCCGAGGCGGTGGAGGTGGACGAGGCGGTGTACAACCCCAGTCGGGCGAGGAGGAGGATGAGGAAGAAGAGGAAGAGGATGAAGATCTAGGCCGGCATCCGTACAGCAACCACGAAACGCTGGCGGTGTACAGCGCCTGGATCACCGTCTCGTACGATCCCATCGTCGGGAATCAACAACCCCGGAAGTATTTCTGGGAAAAGGTTTACGAGGTCTACCACCAGATAAAGCCGAAAGGCTCCCGCAAGCGCAAATATAAAATGCTCCGCTCTCACTTTGACTGAGTCGACCGACATGTCAAAAAATTCTGCGGCCTCTACTCGGCCGAAGCGGCGAGCTACCAAAGCGGCGCCACGGCAACCGACATTTTGACGTCCGCTTTGCGCCCCTACTACCAGGACACCCGTCAACAATTCAGATTTGTTGATGTTTGGCAGGCCGTGAAGGACTAGGAACGGTGGGCCGGCGGTTTCCGCTCTAGCTCTGGCTCAAACTCGAAGCGCACGAAGCATACGTCGAGTGACCAATACTCGTCTGGTGGTGACACTGCTGAGGGCATCAGCCCACATGAGGCTGAATCGCAGGAGTTTGTGGGTACGGTCGGCGATGCTGGAGGATCCAGCCGTGGGCGCCGTCGGCCGCAAGGGACGAAGCCGGCGAAAGCGGCTAGAGCAAGGAAGGGCCGAGGCGAATCAAGCCAGGCGGCCTCGGGATCGGGCTCGCGGGGAGGCTCGGACACACTTATGGTGGCTTACATGACCGCCACAATGGAGGACACTTCCCGCTTCTTGCACGCCCAATTCGCGGCCTGGTGGAACGGAATTGTGCATATGGCAGCACAACTTGGCCTTCCGACTCCCCCTCAACCTCGACCGCCTTCGGAGGATGATTAGTCGGCGAAGTAGTTTTTTTATTTTCTTTAAATTTGTATTTTAAATTATGTTGTGTGTTTTTGTATGTTGTGTATTTTTTTATGTTGTGTGTTTTTTAATAAAGTGTGTTTGTTTTAATTGAATTGGGTTGGAAAAAAAATAAAAAATTAAATTAAATGAATAGTAATTTAAGGGACGGAATAAGGGACGGTTAAGGGACAGAGGGTTGCAGATTCCGTCCCTTAGTTAAGGAATGAAGGAATAAAGTACAGTGGGGCCCTCAAATCGTAGTTTAAGGGATGGTAGGGGGACGGTGGAGGGACAGCGTAGTGGATGGCCTAAGGTGTTCAGCATACTAGATATAAATTCAATATGCAACAAAGATTTAAATGACAATGACCATTTTACCCTCCACCATTCGTAACCGGATGTGCTGTAGAGCGTGAGAGCAAGCACAGTTGTGCCGACGGAGATGAAACCGCCCTTTTTCCGATGGTGGCGCTGGTCTACTTTCTTTTTTTATCATCGAAAATCCAATATTCATTTAAACGATTCATAAGCAACAATTTTACACAATCAAAAACGAGAATTAATCCTATCACCAGCTGATACTAAAATCAAATCAATACCAGAACAACCAATTTTTTTTTCAATTGCTATGCACGAAAAAAAATTTCACCTCAAACCCAAAATAATTTACCATTAAAGAAACAATCCCAAGCTAGAATACAGACTCATGCTAATTCCTCAACATATTCCTCTTTATTAGCACTTGGTTTTTTCTTCAACTCTTCAATTGGTTTTCCATCATGGCCTTGAGATTGCGAATAAATCTGGAAGGAAATATGGAATTCAATGGCATCTTTGTAGGTCTATGATACGATCACATATCTTAGGAAATCCCAATTATTTAATTATCTTTTGATTTACTGTATCTTTCCATTATATGTTTAGACATTTGTTTCTTATTCGATAAGTTAGGTTAGTAGTATTATAGTATTATAAATAGGAGACCTTGTTATCATTTTAATCAATCAATGAATATATTATTTTGGCCAAGTTCCTTGCGTAATGCTTTGATTCCTTAATTCCCTACGCTACCTGCTGCCCGACGGAATCTCTCCGCGCACAGTCGGAACGTATATCTGATCTGTAGTCGTTGCCCGACGGGTTGGAACCCGCGCACAACCGCCCAGATCCTTATCCCCGCCGACCTTCACGAGTGCCAGATTATCTTTATCTTGTTATTTTCTGTTTTATCGGTTCGTTAGGGATTTAGGTCCTTAAAAACTGGTGCTTTCATCCCGTGCTCATCCTCCGTCTTCGTTCATCCATAACCCCCAAATAAATCACCAATATATATTTTTTTAAAATCAGCCTACCCCTCCAAACAGAAACACAAATTGTCTATTTTATACCCTCCATCTTCCTTCTTAACATCATTCCATGGCTGCTCTCCGGAGCTGTTGGGATCCGCCATATCGGTCTCACCACCAGCAATTGGTGCAGTCGAGGCGGTCACCCGGGGACCTGCTAGAACAGAGACGATCGAGGGGAGTCCGGCCCTATGACCTACCTCAGCCACCACACCTCCGAGTGATGCCTTCTCACCTCGAGATGCCACAACAGCAAACCTACAAGCAGCCACCGTACTACACCGGCATGGGGCGTTATGAACAACTGATCGATCTATTGGATGCTGCTACCTCCAAGTTGGAATCACGTTGGGAAGAAATCGATTGTCGTGTCACAAAATTACAGGCGTCAAAAGCCGCATATGTACAACAGCCTTATGCCCTTCGATTCCGGAGTTAACAACGCTGCCTGGCCACCACCACCGCCCAGGAGTCGACGCGTCGTCCAACCTGATGGGCTCCGCCATTCCGAACACAATACACGCCTACACCGTCTCAACATCCGTCGCTTGTGCAGTCCCACATGCCTACTTGCTGGGACCTCCCGGCCAGCAGTAATCACGAGGAATTCTGACCCATGATCAGCCCTACCGTGTGCCCCCTTATGAACAACCACGATCCCCACTCGATGTGTATACTGCCCGGCAGCGAGACTGCCAGCAGCCATAGAACCGGAACCAACACTTCACGTTCCCAAGCTTCCATTCACCAACACAACCGCAGCTCGTGCTCGACCAAAAGCCACCGCCGCAGCTCGTGCTTGATTAGCAGCTACCGCCAAGTCACCGCTGCTTAGCAGTGCCACCACCCACTGCTGCTGCACCGCCGCCACCACTACGATCAGATCTTCCGCTAAAGTAGCCAAGTACAACATCTACTATTGAGCTTTCGCCCTACTATTGCTTGAGAATTGTGTTTATCGTTTGTCATTTGACAAGCAAGGCCAATTTAGACTTGGTAGTAGTAATTAGGATGCATGGGTTGTTGAATATACTAATGCACATATGGTTCAATATAATTGTTTACTTATTGATGGAGACAATATTGTGCAAATTATTTGAACGTGTTGTTATAAACAAGAGATCACGAGGTGGTCGCAATGGTCTCCGACGTGAACCATGGTAACAATCCAAATGAATGGTTTGTTGATACGGGTGCCACATGTCATGTTTGCTCTAAGAGAAGCGTTTTTTCTACTTACAAATTTGTTGGAGGTAGAAAAGTACGCATGGGAAACTAAGCCTCTTCTAAGGTGGTTGGTGTGGGTAATGTGTTCCTAAAATTAGGATCTGGAAAAGTTCTTATCCTTAAGGATGTGCTGCATGTCCCAGACGTCCGGAATAATTTGGTGTCAGACCCACTTCTAGTAAATCATGGATTTTCACTAGAATTTGAGTGTGAAAAGGTTATATTGACCGAGTATGAAAAGTTCATAGGTGAAGGCCGCCTAGTGAATGGACTTTTTGAGCTGAATGTTACGGTCTTTCACCGTGGAAAAGGAATAGGCAATAAGGAATATGACACATCCTCTTATTTGCTTGAGAGCTCTGATTTATGGCATAATAGATTGAGACATATAAATCTAAATGCTATAAAAAGATTAGTAAATCTTAATTTACTAAAAGTAGATAAGTTTAACTGACAAGAAAGATGTGAAGTGTGTGTTGAAGCCAAAATGGCTAAGCTGCCGTTCCATTCGGTAGAGCGAAGCACAAAACCTCTTGAGTTGATCCATACAGACGTATGTGATTTGAAATCTGTGCAAACAAGAGGTGGTAAAAAGTATTTCATCACGTTTATAGATGATTGCATAATGTATTGTTACACTTATTTATTAAGAAGTAAAGATGAGGCAATTGAAACGTTCAAAGACTTCAAAAATGAAGCCGAAAATCAACTTAATTGTCGAATTAAGTGTGTTCAAAGTGATAGAGGTGGTGAGTATGTAGCACCGTTTGGTGAATTATATTTGCAGAATTATGCCATGCAAGTGGTATAATTCACCAAACCACAGCTCCATATTCTCCTCAGTCGAATGGTGTTGCTGAATGCAAAAATCGAACACTTAAAGAGATGATGAATGCTTTGTTGATAAATTCAGGTTTACCCAAGAACATGTGGGGGGGAGGCTGTGTTAACGGCAAATTATATCTTGAACAAGATTCCACTAAAAAATAGGAATGTGACTCCTTAGGAGTTGTGGAAAGGGAAGAAACCTTCGTATTCATACCTCAAAGTGTGGGGGTGCTTAGCGAAGGTAGAAGTGCCACCTCCGAAACAAGTTGCAATAGGCCATAAAACAGTCGATTGCATCTTTATTGACCATGCACTTAATTGAGTGAGAAATTGATGCAACAGAAAGGTTGGAATTTGATCTCAGTTGGTAAATTAGATTGAATATATTGTAGTAACACATAAAAAAATAAAGTACTAGTAGTTTAAGTTAGAAGTGGATTATAATACATTACTCCCTCTGTCCGCGAATAGGAGTCTCGTTTTACCATTTTAGTCCGTCTGCGAATAGGAGTCTCAGTTCATTTTTATCATAAATGGTAATAGGGTCTCATATTCCACTAACTTATTTCACTCATATTTCATTTAAACTATATACAAGTGAGACTCATATTTCACTGACTCATTTCCATCAACTTTTCTTAATATCCATTCTCCAAGGAATGAGACTCGCACGGAGGGAGTATAAAGTATTAGTACTACATAATCTACTGGTTCGGATCCCAAAAGAATTAGACGTGAATATCTTTGGTTAGTCCAAAATATGAAGGCGAGATATTGCGCCATTCAAGGATAATCTTTAAGCTCGTTTCCCATCGTCTGGGATTTGCAACTGAATCTCAAGAGTATCCATCGTAATCTCACCAGGTAATCATGCCCCCGCCACCATTTCTATTTTTAATCTTATTTCCTATAAAAATAGTACTAGTGGTATATATTTATCCAACTGATTTTTAATCTCACCAGTCAATATAGAATATGATTCACCTTATTAATTTTTTTTATAAAATATAGAAGTTAACTATTTTTTATAAAACATAAGTATCAAATAAAAAAGTTTCTAATTTTATAAGATAAATAAAATAAATAAGTATTTACTAAGGCCCCTCAATACTTTTGAAATCTCTCTCCATTATAAAAGAATACGTACTTTGCGTTCGATATGAGTTTTAATATAAAATTCATAAAGATAGAGAGATGTACAAAGAAGAAGTAATTAAAGTATTATTCATGGAGAATGCGTCCCACCACATTACAAAAAAAAGTTTCCAAAATTAGAAAAAACATATTCTGGTGGGACGAATTAAAAATAAAAGAGTGCATATTTTTATGGGGCGGAGAGTATAATTTTGTAATTGTCTCTCAAATTTGCAAAAAAAAAGATATCAGTATCTCACGTTCAGAGCACGACATAAATAAATTATCATACTCCCTTCGTCCCAAGATAGTTGAGTCATATATCTTTTTGAACTGTCCCAAGGTAGTTGAATCAATTTTTTTTAGCAAAAACTTTATTCTCTCTCATACTTTACTCTCTTCATCTCTATTACTTTATTTCCTCTTTTTACTTTACTCTCAACCTTAAACTTTAACACATCAATTTCTTAAATCTCATAAAAAAAAATACTCCAACTCCACCCGCTATATATATACGCCTTCCACTTCCACTTGAAGAAGCAAGCAGAGAAGATTATACTAGAGTAGAGAGAGAGAAGCACAGCAAAGCAAAGCAAACATGGTTCCGCAGCCTCCTCTTCCATTAGTCTCCCAATGCACCGCAAATCCACTCTCCCCGATCTCCCCCTCTCCGTTTCCGACCTCCCCATGCTCTCATGCCACTACATCCAAAAAGGCTGCCTCTCCCACTTCCCCCTACTCGCGGGCCGTCTCTCCACCGATTCCCACGGCCACGTCCACATCGCTTGCAACGACGCGGGCGCCCATTTCTCGCACGTGCGCGACTTGCTCCCCCACGCCGACGACGTGTCCCCCTAATTCAACCGCTTTTTCCCCTGCGACCTCGCTGTCAGCCACCGCGGCCATTCCCGCCCGATCCTCGCGGTCCGGCTCACCGAGCTAGCCGACGGCTGTTGGTTTCTGGGATTACAAGAGATAATAGTAGGGCGTAATACAACCCAAAAGAATGAATACAAATGGAAAACTGAACTGAAATTACAACTGAAAATTGAAACAACTAAACCGTGAAGTTTGATAGCCGAGTCGAGGAGGCCTCTTCCCGCAAGACGAGATATGCCCCTGTAGTGCTCTCGGTTTGGCGTGTCGTCCCCAAAGGTAAAACGGCTACGTCTCTGGTGAAGCAGCACCGCTATCAGCAGAGCTCCAGCGAACTGGATGGAGGAGAGGGTAGAGCTTCGACAGAAAGACAATGCAGAGAGGGAGAGAGTTTATGATGCAAATGCTTGTGAATGTTGTGCTGAGATGCATGGAATGGCTAGCCTATTTATAGGCTCAGTCCACTGCTGGGGGGTCAACAGCCATGATGGCTGTCATCATTGCGAGAGTGTAACTGCCGAACGTTACGAGAGCTTGTGGCAGGCGTGTGCCTTTCGCGTGTGGAGTGTGTGGATTTCTCACGTGGCAGCCGTGTAGGCTTTGACTGAGCCACGCTTGACAATAAGTCAAGCCACTTGGATTGCTGACTCGGCGGTGGTCTAAAAAGATTAGTAATGGTCCAGACCCAAGCCCAAAGACCAATTGCCAAGATCCAAGTCCAAGTCCGAGATTGGGATCGAGATCAGGATCGGGACTGGGCCTGCGACCGCGACCACGACCACGACCACGTGCACGGGCTCGGACGGGCGGGCGGCAGCGGTGGCGCGCGAGTGTGGGCTCTTTCACCCATCTTGGTCCACTATAATTATTAAGTAGCATAATGTCACTTAATTTAAACACATTAAAAGATGTGTTACTTCTCCAATATGGGATAATTAACATTAGTTAATTATTCCCTAAGCTCAAACTCCAAGCTTTAATTAAAAGCTAATTATGTCCAACTTTAATCCACTATTTCTCACTCACCGGAAATCGAATTTGAGAAAGTGAATATACTACATTTATCTACGTAAAATGTAGATCGACGCTGTATCATTTAATTTCACAAAATTAAATGTCTCGTCACATTTATTATTTGGTCAAAATCCATTGACCGGGCATATTTAATCCATGATTTTTACAATCCCCCACATGAGTGGAAATAGCCGAATGCATATGCATGCAGACACAAGCTCAACCCTCGAGAGGTATATAAGCATAAGGATAGGTAGTTGTTGGCTTTGAACCCTCCATAGTCGACAGCATCGGATACACAGGTGGCTTAGTAGCGCGATGCTTTGAACTAATCCCCCACAACGTGCACCGAGACAATGGTGTTAACACTTAAACACCTCAACCTCATCCGTTCTCACGTTTTGTGTCCATTGCGGTCTTGGACATCACTTTGGATTCATAAGTGCGTTTTATGAAGCGACCACACTTCGCACTTACATAGGTGATTCTTAGTCAAGTACCTTGCCATACTTGGTCTCTTTGAGAACTCCATCTCTTTGAGATCCTTAAGAACCATTAAAAGTCATAGACTTAGCCTTTACCACTAGGCAAGTTCTCCAACACTGTATTGCTCTCTAGGGAATAGATATAGTTGAGTGTTTCTCATGAACTCTCATAGCTTAGTTGTCCCTTTGAACCAAGTTCTTGGGATCTCCAGTCATCATGGTTGGGTTACCACTATGATAATTCTTTAGTTTGTGGATTTCAAACTCATTCCCTCTAGCAATTTATTCATTTGATCACGGTGTAACCCTTTGGTCAGCGGATCCGCTAGATTATCTATTGACTTCACGTAGTCAATTGTAATCACCGCTGTTGTGATCAAATGTCTCACGGTGTTATGTCGTCGACGTATATGTCGAGACTTACCATTATAGAAGTCATTGTTTGCCCTTCCAATAGCTGCTTGGCTATCGCAGTGGATCAGCACTGGTGGCACTGGCTTAGACCAACATGGAATGTCTTCAAGGAAGTTTTTAAGCCACTCGGCTTCCTCACCCGCCTTGTCTAAGGCGATGAATTCCGATTCCATGGTTGATCGGGCTATACATGTCTGTTTTGTGGATTTCCACGATACAGCACTACCCCCAATAGTAAAGACGTATCCACTTGTTGAAAGTGAGTCTCTATTGTCGGATATCCAATTTGCATCACAGTACCCTTCAAGTACCGGGGGTATCTCGAGGAGTGTAGCCCAAGATTTTGAGTATGTTTTAAATATCTCAAAACCCTCTCAAGAGCTCTCCAATGCTCTTTGCTTGGATTGCTCGTGTAACGACTCAACTTGTTCATGGCACAAGCAATGTCAGGTGGAGTGCAATTAGTTAAGTACATAATGCATCTGATGACCCGTGCATACTCTTCTTGTGCAACTGGCTCGCCTTTGTTCTTGCTCAAGTGAACGTCGAGTTCAATTGAAGTCTTAACCGGCGCGCCATCATAGGCTTTGAATTTATTCAATATCTTCTCAACATAATGCGATTGTGTTAAGATGATTCCATCAGACGTTCTTAGAATCTTCATTTCAAGAATTACATCGGCTAGACCCATGTCTTTCATGTCAAAGTTTCTCTTTAACATGACCTTTATATCGTTAATTACTTGAGTGTTGCTACCCAAGATTAACATATCATCAACGTATAGACACACTATAACATGACCGTTATTAGTGCTCTTGATGTAGACACATTTGTCGCACTCGTTGATCTTGAACCCATTTGATAACATCACATTATAAAATTTCAAGTGTCATTGCAATGGCACTTGTTTCAATCCATATAGAGACTTTACGAGCTTGCATACCTTTTTCTCTTGTCCAGGTACTACAAACCCTTCGGGTTGTTCCATATAGATTTCATCTTCTAGTTCACCATTTAGAAACGCGGTCTTTACATCCATTTGATGAATCTCAAGATTGTGCAATGCAGCAATAGCGAGAAGCACTCGGATAGATGTAATCCTTGTTACAGGTGAGTAGGTATCGAAGAAGTCATGTCCTTCCTTTTGTTTAAAACCCTTTACTACTAATCGGGCTTTATACTTATCCACTGTTCCATCGGCCTTAAATTTGCATTTAAGTACCCATTTGCAACCTAGAGGTTTCGCACCTTCAGGTAGATCTACCAACACCCAAGTGTGGTTTAGCAAAATTGAATCAATTTCGCTTTGAACAGCTTCTCTCCAATGCAACTCGTCTGGGCCATCGAAGGCTACTTTTATAGATGTCGGTTCTTCATCTAACATAAAAGCAATGTAGTCAGGACCAAATGTTTTTGGTGTTCTGACCCTACTACCACGTCTTAGTACTGTATCATTTGGATCGGGCCTTGCACGCTTGCGTGATTTAGGTTCCTCATCCACTGATTTAGAACTAGTGGCTTCAATCTCCATTGGTTTAGAACTAGTGGCTTCTTCTTCAATTCTTGTCTCAGAATTGGTTAAGACTTTTTCCTTGTCTTTGCAAGGAAATGTATTTTCGAGAAATACAGCATTCCTTGACTCAATTGTTGTTCCTACAGTAATAGTCGATATTTCAGACTTGTGAACAACAAATCAATATGCACTACTATTAAGTGCATATCCAATGAAGATGCAATCAACCGTTTTAGGTCTGATTGTAACTTCTTTGGGCGGAGGAACCATCACCTTAGCCAAACACCCCCACACTTTGAGGTATTTGTAGGATGTCTTCCTTCCCTTCCACAACTCACAAGGAGTAACATCTTTTCCTTTGAGAGTGATCTTATTCAAGATATAATTGGCTGTCAATACAGCTTCCCCCCACATGTTATGTGGTAATCCTGAAGTCAGAAGCAGTGCATTCATCATCTCTTTTAGAGTTCGATTTTTGCATTCTGCAACACCATTAGATTGCGGTGAATATGGTGCAGTCGTTTGATGAATTATACCACTTGCGTTGCATAACTCCTCAAACGGGGCTACATATTCGCCTACTCTATCGCTTCGAATCGTTTTGATTTTACAACCAAGTTGATTCTCAACTTCGTTCTTATAATTTTTGAACGCTTCTATTGCTTCATCTTTACTTCTTAAAAGATAAATGTAGCAATACCTTGTGCAATCATCTATGAAAGTGATAAAGTACTTTTTACCACCTCTAGTTTGCACCATCTTTAAATCACATACGTCCGTGTGAATTAATTCAAGGGGTTTTGTGCTTCGTTCCACCGAGTGAAACGGCAACTTAGTCATTTTTGCTTCAAGACAAATTTCACATTTATCTTGGATATCCAATTCATTAGCCTTTAGTAAATCAAAATTCACTAATCTTTTAATGGCTTTTGAATTCACATGTCCCAATCTACAATGCCACAAATTTGAACACTCAGTCAAGTAAGAGGAAGTAGATGCTTTATTATTAGCCAAAGGCTTCGCAACACTGCGAGTTGCCACATTAAGTTTGAAAAGCCCGTCGGTTACATAACCTTTCCCGAGGAATTTTCCAAACTTATACAATACAAACCTATCATACTCAAATACAAGTTTAAACCCCTTATTAACTAGTATTGATCCTGACACTAGGTTCTTGCGGATGTCCGGGACATGCAGCACATCCTTCAGCGTTATTGTGACGCCAGGCGTCATCATGAGGATCACATTTCCGATGCCAAGGACTTCAGAGGATACTTGATTCCCCATGTTGATCTTCCTCCCTTCAACAGCAGTGTAGGAGGCAAACTTGCTCCTATCTGAGCAGACATGAGCAGTAGCGCCGGTGTCAATGTACCAGCCACCCTTGTTATCAACAAGGTTAACCTCTTCAGTGACTACAGCAATGAGATCGTTTTCATCCCAGTTCTTGAACTCCTTCTCAACGACGTGGGCAGCCGGCTTCTTCTTCTTGCTGCGGCAGTCCTTTGCAAAGTGGCCCGGTTTGCCACATTTGTAGCAATCACATTCAAACTTCTTTGTAGGCTGCTTTCCCTTCCCTTTGTCATTTAGACGATTTAGGCGAGGGCATTTGTTGGAGGGACCGCCCCGCTCCAACAGATTGGCTTTGGCTTCAAGTGGGGTGAAGCCCTTAGCCTTTTGGTCGCTTTGAGCACATCATCCTCAATGCGCAATTTCACGATCAAGTCTTCAAGGGTCATCTACTTTCACTTGTGCTTGAGATAGCTCTTGAAGTCCTTCCAACTAGGAGGAAGCTTGTCAATGATCGTGCACCTTAGGAATTTATCGGGCAAAGTCATCCCTTCAGCCACTAATGCGTGGATGATCATTTGGAGCTCTTGAACTTGCTCCATGATGGGTCGAGAATCGACCATCTTGTAGTCCATAAACTTGGATGCTACAACTTGTTCAGTACCTGCAGCATTATCTATGCTATACTTCTTTTCTAGGCTTTCCCACATTTGTTTAGATGTGGTTACATTGGAGTATACATTGTAGAGGCTATCATCTAATGCACTTAAAATAAAAATTTTACATAGATAATCCCCTTTTCTCCAAGCTTCATAGTCCGCCATGACTTCGAGCCTAGTCTCTTGATCACTTGGCGCGGGCGGCTCGTTTTCCGTGAGGAAGTTGGCGACTCCCAGTGTTGTCAAATAGAGCAACATCTTTTGGTACCACCTTTTGAAGTCAGATCCTCCAAACTTTGGTGGCTTCTCGGCAGGTGGCATCATTCTTGGTGTCAAAGGTGTCGCACTTGGTCCATGGAAGGAACCAATTCCGTTGCCTCCGAAGGAGCCAACAACATGGTTAGGCATAGAGCCCCCACCATTCATGTTAGGCATAGAGCCCGTCATGGTCATGTTGGGCATAGAGCCCGTCATGTTCATATTGGTCCCGGAGGAGCCAATACCCGTGTTGATCCCGAAGGAACCACCACCCGTGTGAGACCCGAAGGCCCCAGCACCTGTGTGAGACCCAAAGGCCCCAGCACTTGATCCATTAAAGGATCTGAAGGAACCACTAAAAGTGGAACCAACCGATCCACTCGAGGTGGATCCGCCAGTGTGCCCAAAGGGGTTAACGAACTCCCAAGGGGTTGTTGATGAAGATGGGTAGCGCCCTGGAGTGGGCATCATCGTCGGAATCGACGAAGTGTTGACCGGTCCAGTGGTCGCCATGTTGGAGGAAATGGTGGCGGCGGAGGTGGCAGCAGCGGTGTTAGATTCAGTCGACATCTCCAGCAAAGGTGTTAAAGGTTTCGAAAGTTTTAATTTCAGTTAAGTCCAAATTCCTTCAAAAGCAAGTTCTATCTCGTCTTGCGATTGTTGGTTTCTGGGATTACAAGAGATAACAGTAGGGCGTAATACAACCCAAAAGAATGAATACAAATAGAAAACTGAACTGAAATTACAACTGAAAATTGAAACAATTAAACCGTGAAGTTTGATAGCCGATTCGAGGAGGCCTCTTCCCGCAAGACGAGATATGCCCCTGTAGTGCTCTCGGTTTGGCGTGTCGTCCCCAAAGGTAAAACGGCTACGTCTCTGGTGAAGCAGCACCGCTATCAGCAGAGCTCCGGGGAACTGGATGGAGGAGAGGGCAGAGCTTCGACAGAAAGACAATGCAGAGAGGGAGGGAGTTTATGATGCAAATGCTTGTGAATGTTGTGCTGAGATGCATGAAATGGCTAGCCTATTTATAGGCTCAGTCCACTGCTGGGGGTCAACAGCCATGATGGTTGTCATCATTGCGAGAGTGTAACTACCGAACGTTACGAGAGCTTGTGGCAGGCGTGTGCCTTTCGCGTGTGGATTTCTCACGTGGTAGCCGTGTAGACTTTGACTGAGCCACGCTTGACAATGTGTCAAGCCACTTGGATTGCTGACTCGGAGGTGGTCTAAAAAGATTAGTAATGGTCTAGACCCAAGCCCAATTGCCAATTGCCAAGATCCAAGATCCAAGTCCAAGTCCGAGATCGAGATCGGGAAAGACCAATTGCCAAGATCCAAGTCCAAGTCCGAGATCGGGACCGGGACCGGGCCCAGGCCCGAGACCACGACCACGACCACGACCACGTGCACGTGCACGTGCATGGGCTCGGGCGGGCGAGCGGCGGCGGCGCGCCCGTGTGCGCGCGTATGTGGGATAATTAACATTAGTTAATTATTCCCTAAGCTTAAACTCCAAGCTTTAATTAAAAGCTAAGTATGCCCAACTTTAATCTACTATTTCTCACTCACCGGAAATCGGATTTGAAAAAGTGAATATACTACATTTATCTACGTAAAATGTAGATCGACGCTATATCATTTAATTTCAAAAAATTAAATGTCTCGTCATATTTATTATTTGGTCAAAATCCATTGACCGGGCATATTTAATCCATGATTTTTACAACGGCTTCTTCCTCGCGTGCGTCGTCAATCACGCCGTCGCGGATGGGACCTCGTTCTGGAATTTCTTCAACACCTTCACCGACCTCAGCCGTGGCGTGAGCCGAATTTCCAGGGAGCCGGATTTCAGCCGCGACTCGATTTTTATGTCTCCGGCGGTGCTCAGGCTGTCGGAGGTCACCTTCTCCGGCGACGCGCCGCTGAGGGAGCGGATTTTCAGATTCAGCGGTGAATCGATTCAGAAGCTTAAATCAGTCGTCATCAATGCGGAACTTGGAGCCGGAATCGACATCGCCGAGCTGATGGGGAAGCAGAGCAACGACAAGTTAATAATTGCGGCGAAATCGGTGGAGATTTCATTGTTCCAATCGCTGTGTGCGCTGCTGTCGGATCACCGCACTTTGTTTCTTTATTTTAATATTAAATTTAATTTTATTTAATTAAATTTTAAATTTTAAAATTTTAAATATCAATAAATTTTTTTAATTAAAACCATTAATTTATGGACACTATAAATATTGATTAAAATTATTAATTTTTGTTATTTAATATAATATTCAGCTGAATTGAAAAAGTACAGAAAAATAATATTAATCATGATGGACAAATAAGAGCCATTCTACTTAGCCTCCGTTCGGTTGTTATAATTGCTTGTGATTAAATATTATGAAGTTAACTAAAAATTTGATACTACTAAAATTTTTATATAGGAGTATTTTTGTTTAAATTTTCTAGTTAATTTTGATTTTTACAAATAAATAAACAAAAATTATAGTAGTCTTACATTAGATGCATATTTATTTCAGAATAAATCATGTTATATGATCTATTTATGATTAAAACTATTAAATATTGATTAAAACTAAGTTGGCGTCGGCATACCTTATTGATTAAATATTAGACACTATCAAATATTGATTAAAAATATTAATTTTTATTATTTAATAATTTTAATAATTAATAAAAAATTATTGATATTTAAAAATCTAAATTATAATTTTAATTTTATAAAATTAAATCTAATATTGAAATCAAGAAACAAAGTGAAGATGGCAAAAGGGAAGAAGAATGATAATTTTGAAATAAAATCTTATTTAGTATATCACTGAAATAATATCAAATTTAAAAAGTTTAAAGGGTAAAAACACCAAATTGCCCAACACCCCAAAAGGGTATTTTTGGGTAAAAAAGCCAAAAGGACCATTTTTGAAATAAACCCTTAGTCCAGGGATTTCTGACGATATTTTTAAAATCCAGGGACTATGGGCGAGATAAACTCATAGTCCAGGGACTATTTTTGTAGTTCACTCTTTAATTTGACATGTATATTAAAAAATGAGTGAACTACGCAAATGGTACCTGAACTATGCGTTTTGCACGCAAATGGTACCTAAACTTTAAAAATGTCGTGGGTGGTACCTGAACTAAAGTATAATCACATTTTTTATACTTTTTCACTTTTCAGTCTAATTTTCCACCAAAAATACCCTCAAAGCATGGATGGCATTTTTGTCTATACAAAAAAATCGGTCACTGTCACACTTTTGCTTTCGAGAATATGTTCACTTTTTCATTCCAAGTACCCTCTCTCTCTTCTCTCTATCTCTGTTTTAGGTATAACGTGTGTATGTGTTAATTCTTCTTCTTCCTCCTCCTCCCTCTTCGTGTTTTTTCATTAATGTCTACTGCATCAGTAAATTACTCGGGTGAAGGGGGAAATAGTTGTAGGTGGCCGTCGGTTTCAGGAGGAAGAAGGGGAGTGGGAATGGAGGGATGGGGGTGAGTTTCAGAGAGAGACGAGAGGTCAGGTGAGATGAGAGAGAAGGCCATATTAGAAATTAAGTTGCCGTGTAGAAGTCAAAAGGGTTTTTATGAGTTAGAAAGTTAATATTTCAACTAAATATTATACTAGTATACTAATTATAACTAGTATCATACCCACAGACTAAGATATTTCTAAAACATTGCCTATTATTTTTGTTATTAATGAAATTGATTAGTGATTATTTATTAATTCAATTAATATAATTATTGAATCTTAATTGACTCATAATTAAAGGAATTGATTCGTAATTGATTAGAAACAGTATGAAAATTGTAAAAAAATATTAGTAGTAGTAACAAAACACATACAACTAAAACATACTAATAAACTTGAAATAATTCATACAACAAATTATAAAAACTTTGGAGAACTCTCAGTCATAACAAAAGGATAAGGAGCATTTGAAACTACTATCATTCAAATTCGGTAATTTATAAAATACAAATCTAATTTATAATTACTACATTTTAATGATCAATAAACATATCATAAAATACAAATTCTAGACGCTCACCAACACTTTGAAATCCAAAGATGGATCTAACCTTCTTAACAACACCGTTATCCTCCTCCATCCATGGTGGCAATTTACCCTGACATGCCCCGATCACCATACGTTAGATCTTCATTTCTTTCACCTCCATCTTCACTTCATCACCATGCCAGCTAGCTTTAAGCACATTCTTCAATAACTATCTCCTTCAAGCTCCTACTTGAATTACATTTATACTACATATGAAACTGCCGTATAAGATTCTAAATTTGTATCTAAAATTATTTTTTTAAATTTAAGTAATTGCAATGATACCCAAAATTTATAAATTATCAAAGTTATGCCCAAAACTCGCCTTTTATATTAGTATAGATTTATGGAGTATTACATATTTGGTTCATTCCGACACACAATCGGACAAAAAGTATTTAAGTGTATCTCCGAATCACATCCACCTGCATATTCTGAAAAGCAAGATTGTGACAATGACTGATTTTTTTTGTAAGGACAAAAATACCCTCCATGCTTTGATGGCATTTTTGGTGGAAAATTAGACTGAAAAGTGAAAAAGTATAAAAAATGTGATTATATTTTAGTTCAGGTACCACCAATGATATTTTTATAGTTTAGGTACCATTTGCGTGCAAAACGTATAGTTCAAGGACCATTTGTGTAGTTCACTCTCAAAAAATTGTTTGACTTTGTGAAAGAAAAAAGTTAGTGAGATATGAGGTCCGTATATTAAAAAGTGGAGTAAAGTAAATGATTTTATTAATAATAAATAAATAAAAATGACAAAATGACTATTTAAATAGTGGACAGATAGAATATTTATAAACTTATATCCCCTTGAAGAAGATAACAATTTTTTTTCGATTTGCAGAATACGGCTAATCCTGTTTGATCGGGTTTGCGGATTAAGGCCGAAAGTTTCTCAACGGGTAACGGGGTTTGAACCCGTGACCTCAAGGTCACCACAGCTCCGTGCTGCCAACTGCGCTGCGACCCGTTGGTGAAGAGATAACAATTTAATTCAATTGAAGAAAATGTTTCCAAATTCCAAGCCGTCTTATCCGTTCCCACCGGTCTACTTGGGCCATTGGATCCATGTTGTCTTCCAAGCCCATACGCGTCCACCCCCCCCAAATAGATATCTGTACTTTTATTTGATTAATTTATAATCTGAATCAATATTTTAAATTATTTTAGTCCGTGCACGGATATAATATTAGTTAATTATTAATAGTACTATATTAAAAGTACTAAACTACTACAATTTATGTTTTTCTTCTTTATTTTTAATTTTCTCACAACTCAAATAAGTAGGGGTGAGCAAAAAAACCGGAAACCGAATATCCGAACCGAACCAAACGGAAATTTTGAAATTCGGTTCGGTTTTTCGGTTCGGTTCGGTTTTGAAAATACAAAAATTTCGGTTTTTCGGTTCGGTTCGGTTCGGGCAAAGAAAAAAACCGAAAAACCGAATAACCGAATTATATATATATTCTATTAATTTAATATATTATATTATATATAATATATAGTATATTATTTTAATAAATTCTACTATATTATATATATTATATGTTTTATTAATTTTATATTATATATAAATATTCTATTAGTATATATAAAATAAAATAAATTACACACATATATATATTAATATTATATTTATTTTTTCGGGTTTTTCGGTTTTTTAAGTTCGGTTTTCGGTTTTTCGGTTTCGGTTTTTCGGTTTTTCGGGTTCGGTTCGGTTTGGATTTTGAACTAAATTCGGTTTTTCGGTTTTGGTTCGGTTTTGACAAAAAACCGAACCGAAACCCGAATGCACACCCCTACAAATAAGTAACATAGTTATTATTGTTAGTCTTTACATAACTAAAGTTTAATGTTATATTTTATTTTTATATTTACATAAGTTATCATGAAGTTGAATATATTTGATTAATCGTCATTTGGGTTTATACTAAAATATAAATTAAAGAAGTATATTTCAATCATTTTTTAATCTATCTTTTTCATAGTTACTAAATTTATTGTACAATATTCATAAATTAGTATATAATCAATCCTAACTAAAACAGTCAAATTTTGAAATTGGTATATAATTTTCAATTGATTAAATTAATTTAGTTTTGGTTAGCTAAAAAGAGTAAAGTTTGGAAATATAATTTTGAAACTATCACTCTATCGGTAGGATTGATTATATACTAACACCAAACGGGTAAATTATAAACCTTATAATAATAAAAGGTTCATTTGGATTAAAAATAGTGTGTGCATTGTAAAATAAAACTACGAATTGATACTAACACAAAATGGGCAAATTCTAAACCTTGAAAATAGTGGGTGCATTTATTAGTTCTAATCATGAATAATCCATTAAAATACAATAAATTACTGAAAAATGAAGATATACTAGTAAACAGGGAGAATAAAAGCACTGAAGAAAACAAATACACGTGGCATCGTTCATTTAACACCGCAGCAATCCGTGCTGTGTTACTCTACCGTAGAGGATCCGCACCCCAAAATTATTGCATGCCAATGATACATAGATAGGACTTAGGAGTACTTCATTTTCTTCAATAATTACCAATAAATTTCTTTTTCACTTATAACTATTGAATTTAAAATAATCATTCTAAATTAGAATTAGGAAGACTGATTCAAATAAAACCTAATTGATAGTTAAAAAGCTCTATCTATCCCATAATTAATTTAATAAATAAATCGACGGACTCCTATGCGATAATTAACCCTATGTATAGATTATCCTTTCAAGGCTAGCTAAGTATTTACCTTGTTATACGTATCGTGAATTCGAGTTCCTTCGTTCAAAATCTCGCGTTTTAATTTGAAAGAGCATCTAGACTCAGTTTGCATCAATGGCCGAAAAGGACGAAGGACGAGCGATCGGGATCGATTTGGGCACAACATATTCGTGCGTGGCAACATGGCAAGTGGGCAACCACACCACACCCTCTTGCGTGTAAGACCACCCCCATCGGTGACTTTGAGATGGGGGCAAACACATAAGACAAAATAGAAAGAAATAAAAATTAAGTAAAAATTAAATAATCCAACCCAACCTTGGCCCAACATAAAGTGGAGGGCAAATGACACATGTCCATTTTCTATTGGCTCAATGTATTATTATTTTTACTTTTTTTATTTACTATTAATTATTGATTAATCACTACTTTATTTATGTACATGTTTTAGAATTGTATACTATAAATATGAAATCTAAATATTTTAGATAATCACATTTTGAATATTTTGAACATTGTGAATTTATGATATTTTTATTACTTTTAGTTATTAATTCAATTTATTTAATTATCATTATATTTGTCTTTATATATCATTTCAAAACTCATGTGAATTATTCTTCCAAACATTCATGTTAGCCCCTCTTGTTGAATTGAGTGAGAGTTGTGTATATGGAGATAGAGAAATGAATATTTTATTAAAAAGTTAATTGGGGTTGGGTTGGGTGAGGGTAACGAATGGAGATAGTCTAATTAAAAATAGCTCAACGCATTTATGACTTTTAAAGTCCATTTAACAATGATTACTAATTATAGTCTGAATTAGTCTTAAAATTCTTTTATAACCCGAGTTAAAATTGCATCTGTCCACGCAAATAAAACATCTTTATTTCTGTCACAAAAATGATTAATATAATCAATTTTTTTATGTTAATATAATTTGAATTTAATCGCCAAAACCAGCTTGTCCACTGATACGTCAAAATTATCGGGTTAAAATATTGACCCATACTATGAATTATTAACACATTAATAAATAGAGGCTATATATATCATTCTGATGGATTCAAGCTAAAAGCAAAAAAATCATATGGAATTTAAATTGAATGTACTCAACCTCGTCTCATAAAAATAAAAACTCTTTCATTTTAATTCATTCTCTAAAAATAAAAACTTTCTATTTTAAGAAATTTCTTTCTTTTTAGAAAGATGAAACCTATTTTCCACTAATTTTTTTATCTCTTTCTTACTTTATCAATTTTGCATTAAAATCTGTGTCATTTCAAAGTTTTTATTTTTTGATGACAGGCGCAATATTTAATAGGAATAGCTGAAAATATGTATTCTTTCTTTTCTACTCCCCCCGTCCCATAAAAATATGTGCACTTTTCATTTTCGTCCGTCCCACAAAAATATGTGCATTCCGTTTTTGGAAAGTTATATCAATTAAATAATATAGGTCTCACTATCCATTAATTATACTTTAACTATCATTCCCCTCATCTCTCTTACTTTACCATATCATTTTCCTCATCTCTCTTACTTTACCATATCATTTTCCTCATCTCTCTTACTTTACCAATTTTGTCTTAATTCTCATGTCATACCATTGCCCATATTTTTATAGGAATGCAGGAATATTAAAAATGAAACGTTTTTTTGGATAGTGTAGGATTAATGATCAATTTGGTTAAAAGTTAGTAAAAACTTAGTCAGTTGCCACCACGTACGGTCAAATTTAATTGAGGACTTACTCCGTCCATAAATAAATGTTTGACAGTTGACAAGAAATTTTTTGAATTTGTGATGTGAAGGAAAGTGGATAGTAGAAGTGTAAGTGAAAGTGAGTGAAATGCATCTCTTATTTTTATTGAAATGCATGTCTTATTTTTATATAATAATTTTATAATAAATATGAGTAAAATAAAAAAAGTTAATGGAATATAAGGTTCATTGACAAAAAACAGTACTCTCTCCGTCCCAACTAAGTTGAGTCGTATTCATTTTTGGGATGTCCTAACTAAGTGAATCATTTCCTCTTTTGATTAAACACAAAACATTCAATTACTCTTATTTTATTCCATCACCTACTTTACTATTTCTTTATCATTCTTATTTTATTCATCTATCATATTTTTCAACATAATTTCTTAATCTCCGTGCCCAAAAGTTTCGAGTCAACTTAGTTGGGACGAAGGGAGTAAAAGATTAGACATTTATTGGCGGATAAACGAAAAGAAACAAATGAGACATTTAATAGTGGAACGGAGGGATTATTACTCCCTCCATCTCCTAAAAATCAAAATTCTTTCTTTTTTGGTCCGTCCCCTAAAAATAGAAATTTTCTGTTTACGAAATTTTTTTTTTCTCTACTGAGGTGAGACCCATTAACACACTTTTCTTTTTATCTCTCTTATTTTTTTAATTTTACATTAAAACTCATGCTATTTTAAAAGTTTATATTTTTAAGGAATGAAAGGAGTAATTTAGTAGAAGTAGTCGGTACTAGTCAGTGTTTTAAAAACCGGACCGGACCTGCCGGTTCGACCGGTCGGACTGCAAACCGACAGCTGGTCCGGTCCGGTTCGGCCCAAAAAACCGGTAGTATGTTAGACCGCCTTGAACCGTCGGAACCGGCCGGTTAGACCGGTTGAACCAGGAACCAGTTTTTATGTTTAAAATAATTGTTTAAAATATGAGACTAGAGGGGATTGAACCTTAGACCTCTCTCCGTCCCAACTAAGTTGAGTCGTATTACTTTTTAGGATGCCTCAACTAAGTGAATCATATCCTCTTTTGATTAAACACAAAACATTCAATTACTCTTATTTTATTCCATCACCTACTTTACTCTTTCTTTATCATTCTTATTTTATTCATCTATCATATTTTTCAACACAATTTCTTAATCTCCGTGTCCAAAAGTTTCGAGTCAACTTAGTTGGGATGAAGGGATTAAAAGATGAGACATTTATTGGCGGATAGACGAAAAGAAACAAATGAGACATTTAATAGTGGAACGAAGGGAGTATTTATTACTCCCTCCATCTCCTAAAAATCGAAATTCTTTCTTTTTTGTTCCGTCCCCTAAAAATAGAAATTTTCTGTTTGCGGAAAGTTCTTTTTTTCTCTACTGAGGTGAGACCCATTAACACATTTTTTTATCTCTCTTATTTTTTTTAATTTTACATTAAAACTCATGCTATTTTAAAAGTTTATATTTTTAAGGAATGAAATGAGTAATTTAGTAGAAGTAGTAGTTATTAGTCAGTGTTTTAAAAACCGGACCGGACCGACCGGTTCGACCGATCGGACTGCAAACCGACAGCTGGTCCGGTCCGGTTCAGCCCCCAAAACCGTTAGTATGTTAGGCCGCCTTGAACCGTCGGAACCGGCCGGTCAGACCGGTTGAACCGAGAACCAATTTTTATGTTTAAAATAATTGTTTAAAATATGAGACTAGAGGGGATTGAACCTTAACCTCTAGGTAAGATACAAACATTTCTGCCACTCCACCACCTGATCTTGAATGAAATATTATGAACATTAATTATTGTTATACATTAAATCTATAATTTTTTTATCCACACAAATTAATAATTTGTGTTTAGTTTTATACTTTTAAATAATTGTTAGTTGTGATATGTTTAATTTTAATTATTAGCCATTAAATTTTATTTTTATTGGTATAATATATATATGAAAAATTAATTTTACCTAAAATTTAATATTATATATATTATTAATATAATTTATTACTCCATATTTACTAATAATTCAAGTTTAATTTTATGTATTAACTAATAATACTATTATAGTATATATTTATCCAAATTAACTAAAAAATCATGTTTAGTTTTATATATTGTCTATAATATTATTTCACCATATAAATATTTTTGAGATAATATGAATTTTATCTATTTATATATGTAAAATATGTATTTTTTTGGCTATACTAATTAAAAGTTTATGTATTTAATAATTATTTAAATTTTATCATTCACTTATTTTAAATACTCTTAATATTTAATTTACTTAAAATGTTTAATATATGTTTTTATTATATGTTACTATTAATTATAATATATTACTCACTAAATTTAATATATTTTGTAAGAGTATATTTAATTTTATATTTGCAAAGTAAAACGGTACGACTAGTAATTGAACCGGTCTCGGCGGTTCACCGGTCGGTCCGGTTTTTAAAACATTGGTACTAGTATTTCCTTCATTGTGGTCAATTGGTCATGTCCTCGAAAAAACAAATTGGTTTTTTGAAAAACTATTTAATCTCATTAAAATAAACACAATGTAAAAGTAGTGGACCTTCATCAGTGGAAAACTGGAAACTCATCGAGTTAACCCAGGCATTTCCATGTAATTATTCTATTTCTGATTCAGCTTGTCTACCTCCATTTGCTAAAATGAGAAGAAGAAAATTGGGGAATTTGAAGCTGAAGAACCGAGTGAAACTCGTGTGCGCGATCGTGACCGTTTCATTCTTAATCACACAGATCTTCACTGCGTTCCAGCTCATAATCGTGCCTCGATTGACAACTCCTTCAACCAAAACAACCGATCTCTCCAAGCGCGCGAGCATCAGCGAGTTCGGGGAAACGGTGATTAAGTTGTTACCTGAAGATCTTGCGTTCACGCTGTTCCTGCCGTCGGAGGAAGCGATCCGGCGCGATCTCAGGCTGAAGCGGAACGATAGCGATTCCTATGCGGTGCTGACGCGGGTGATGGGGTTTTCATCGGTGCCGAGGTGGATTTCGTCCGGCGATTTGGAGATTGGGAAGGAGAAGAGCTACGATTCGATATCTGGATTGAGTTTGCGTGTGAGCAAGGATTTGAATGGAAACGTGGTGGTGAATGGAGTGGTTTCGGAGGAGGTAGATTTGAGAATTGGGGAAATTATAGTGCATGTGATGGATGGAGTAGTGATGGATGCTGAGTTTGAGCAATCGCTGCGACCCGATGATGATGATGATGATTTCGACTAGTTTTATTTTTCTTTTGTTTGGTTGATAATTATTTGTAAAGGAATTCTCGAATTCTTTTTTGTTAGTAAAGTTTTGTTTTGAAAAGACATCACTGAACATTTTAATTTTAGAATAGTTAATTAAAATTATGTATAAATTCATAACATTTTATTAACAGTAATAATATAGAGTCTACCCTCTCTATCCCATCTAACTTGAATCATTTTTCTTTTTAGACTGTCAAATTAAAAATAAAACGTTTCATCAAATGAAAACTTCATTTTTTTTTCATATCTCCACTTCATTATCTCTTTATTAACTTACAAAATAACATTACATAAAGTTCTGTGCCGGTTCCCAAATACTCCATTCATTTCACAATAAGAGTTACATTTAGTATTGGTACGAATTTTAAGAAACGTAAAGAATAATGAGTTGGAAAAGTTAGTGAAATATGAAGTCTACTCTTTTATAGAGTATTGATTTTATAATAGAATGTGAGTGAAACGAGTTAGTTAAATGCGGAACCTACTTATCATTTATGGTAAAGGTGAAATGTAACACTTATTGTATGACGGACCGAAATATCAAAACATAACTTTTATTATAAGATGAAGGGAGTATTTCATATTTAATGGAAAGAAGGAATACTTTTCAAGGACAAAGAAGTATACACAAGATGGTCCAAACTGCAAATTGTGGCCTTCAAAAACACTACACTTTATCTCTCTCCACTTATTTTAATAATAATACATTAAAATTTATGTCAAATCAAATATGCTCATATTTTGCAGGGATAGAAAGAGAATATATAAGGTGGTCCGAACTGCATAATGTGGCCTTAAAAAGTAGGATTAAATAAAATAGCCAAGAAGCACTTAAAAAGGTCGGAAACACAACATCCATCTGTTTCATTGGTCCAACTTAATTATAGGTTCGCTAAACGAAATAAATAGTAATCACTATCTTAATACGTATAAAGGGGAAGAGAAAGAGAGAAACTATACCAATACTGTTACAAATCTGAATGACTCGAGATTTCAAAATTCATGGCCAGAAATCGAATACGAATACTGATGACTTGCTCTAACTTGAGAGGGCGAATTCTCAATCCAGTTTTGCCAAAATGTTTCTGAGATCTCCAAGTAGAGTTATCCAAGATTTGGAATATCGCGTGAAAGCTTAACTCCCCAGGAAGATCATATCTTCAGCTAGCCGCGGCAGTAGGCACAGCAACTGGCTTTGAGTCTTCTGCCTTTTCATGTTCTTTGTTAAGCATCTGCAATCAATTTTTCCAAAATCTCACCAAAGACAACAAAGGATTTCCCAAACCACAAGCCTAACTGTGCCTACATACTGGACTACTGTAACTCATTAAGGAGTAGGCGAGTTACTAAAAACACATGTTTATTAGCAGAAAAAAAGCGTGAGGCGCTAGATAAATTCAGAAAGTTTACTTCTACTATATCTCAAGCTAGGTCTTACTCCAAATTGTTTATTCAGGATAAGAAGGCATTATTCCCACATTCAATAATACTTTGTACTTACTCTGTTACAACAACATGGATAATAGTACAACAATCAAAGCCACAAGTCCTATTTATTAGGACAAGTTTAGAAGATCACACAAATCTGATTTGTTTCTCATTGTTAACAAGGTTAAAAACTCTTACCATAATAAAACAACACATTAGAAAAACATCTTACCTTGTTATTAATCAAATTGTGGAGAGCAATCACACTTCTGATAAGAGATGACAGATATATGACCAACATCATATCATTTGTTTTCACTGTAAACAAAACAAAGATCCGATACTACATTAGAAAAAACTTGAAAATGTCATGAACAAACTTGAAAATGAAGACATGAAATGATGAAATAAATAAACAAACACTGGCGCTCATCTGTTTTACCTGCAAAAGATTTCACGAGTTCAGACACATTTAGGTTGGGGAGAAGGTTGAATACATCCTGCAGATATTTTTCAAGATAAGGTGAAAAATTGTTTAGAGAGAGAGAAGAGAAATATAAATCTCATATATAAAACAAGAGAGTAGTGCAATACTCATCGTACCTGGAGATGGTAAAGGATTTCATGATTCAGAGGGAGCTTTTCTTCGATAACCAGATCGAGATAACTTCGAATTTCTTTCAGTCGAGCATCTAAACCCTTCAGAGCAGCAAGTTTTCCAGTCACCTGCACATGATAGAGATAGACATGCTTATTCAAGAATATAGCAAAATATAATCAGGATATTAAAAGGATATAAGGGGAAACAAAGAACCTCTGTAGCAAGAGTGCTGATGGTTGTGTCTTTCACATCTCTTAACAAGTGTTCCACTCCTATAGAACGACAATAGAAAGCATTAGCAGTTTTAGGTGAACCAAATGACCTCCTAATTTTCTGATCTCAAGGGCAAAGTAAGGGTGGAAGACAGTTGGAAGTAAAGCATGCTTGACGATGAAACAGTGAAAGCAAGAAACAGAATAAAAGGCAAGTTTCTGTTGAGGTGCATACCAATTTCTTCAACTTCATGGGCAGCAATTTCTGAAGGAACATGCACAAAGACCTTTTGGCTTTTCTGAGTTGCATTCTGCAAAAAATATCCAAACAATTAGATCAACCTACTCCAATAATCAGAATGATGCTGAATTGTCTCTTTGTTGTCTTCATTTTTCATTTCCTGTCATAGTATGACTGAATGCATCAATAAAGACACAGCACCATTTTCATCATACCTCTTTAACTTCCTCAACAGCATAATATGCTTTTGTAGGTATTCCAAGCTCTTTTGGCTGAACGTCAATGATCACCAGTACAGGAGTAGAAACATAGCTGCAAGAAGAAATGATAAAGTAATCAAGTGTAAAGAAATGTTAAAACATTGATGGCCAACAAGAAAAGCACCAGATACGATGAAGAGTGCCATAAACTAGTAACTGGTAGAAAATGATGTAAAAATTAAAATTGAAAAAAAAACACTTAATCTCAACCAAGCTGAAAGCATACACGAGCTAGATGGGGATTCCCTTTTCACTTTTATCTAAACAAATACTGCCTCCACTTTTTTCCAAAAAAAAGAAGAAGAAATGTGGTATCTTTTTTGGGACAGACTAAAAAGGAAAGTGTGACATCTACTTTGGAACGGGGGAGTAAAAAAGAGGAAAAATGATTCATGAAAATGCACAAGGTAAACAGAAAAATGTAACAGTTCAAAAGAATAGAAAATTTGAAATAAAACACTTAGGAACCAACTAAGAATTTGTGGCATGTGTTGTGAAATTTCAATTCAATAGTCACATTCTTAGCAAAATCTTCTAGGAATTACAGCAAAGGAACTAAGAATATGATAAAAGATAAAAACAAAAACAAAAACAAAAACAACAAATTCCATATCCTCTCAGTAAGAAACAAAATTTTCATAAGAGAGATAGTACTGTTACTGAAGACTAGTGGTACCAAGTTAGTATAATAAAGCGCAAGGTAAGATCCACATCTCAGATTTCACAATAAATTAACGTATTCTTAACTTCAAGCAAAGCTATTAAAACACATACAAGAATCAGCAATTCCCAAGCATCCCACTAACGAAGATAAATAGATAATAGAACAAATCCATTGTGAATTGAAACAGAAATCATACTCATTGAAAAGTCCATGAATATTGAGGTCATTCTCCTTCAGTTTTGGGCCAGTGCTATACCAACCAACAACGTGCTCCTTGGCTGACAGAAGCAATAGAAACATAAGCTTGAAGTTGATCAGGCAAATGTGTTAATCAGAGGTTCCGAATGTAGAGTCTTGGAATATCACATACCATTTATTCTTCTAAACATGGAAAACATCGAATCATGGTAATTATGATCGAGAAACCAGATGCTGGGGTCTCTGTCATCTTCTTCAAAAGGGACTGTTTATACCATACATATACATCAGTTGGATGCTGTAAGCAGTATTTATACAGAAAAGGGAACATAAATAAATAGCACACGGTGAGTGAAAGGACAGCTAATGCAACTACAATTTAGTGTCTTCCATTTCAACACACTAAATGACACAGCACAATGTCTGAGCCATTTTTACCTTCACACCTCCCCATAGTCAAATATACTAGTCCCTCGGTCACAAGGTAATTGAGTCGTATTCCTTTTTGGGTTTGGGTTGTCCCAAGATAGTTGAGTAAATTCCTTTTTTGACGAAAAATCTATCTTCTCTCATAGTTTACTCACTCTTCATCTGTCTCACTCCACTCTCTCCACTTTAACCTTTACCACATCCATTTCTTAAATTCCATGCCCAAACCTTGAGACAGAGGGAGTAGAACATTTCGAACAATGTTTTCCAGTCATCGAGCAATTATCAACTGAATTGTATTTCCAGTCCAAATCTGATGTTATTTTCAGTTCCATTCAAAATCCTTACCCTCGCAAACTGATCTAATGCCCTACTAATTTAATTTACAGGATACCTAACTCAGGAGCCCCCAATTAAATCCAACATAAAACCCTAAAAAAATCTACGTTCAAACACGCCATAAAAGCTAATTTCTTAACCTACAAGCAAGTCCTAACACATAAAATTGAAAATTAAAATGAAGTTAGAAACAAAAAAAAACGTATGGAATAGAAAGGGAAAACTGACCGGCGTAGCTGTTGGTGACGTCAACCGTGCCCTTGAACGAACTCCCAAGTAGAACGCCGACGACGCGCTTCCTGGTGTCACGCGCCACCCGATTGTAGTGATCGACGATGCTGAGCAGCACCAGCGGGTGCACGACCACCTTGTCGATCGGCCGCGAGGAAATCTGCTGCGATTTTATGACGTCCATTTCGGATTTCTTGAGCTGGGGTTTTGGTTTGGGACGAAAGAGGAATTCGGTCTTCCTTAACTTTTTTGGTGTTTGTATTTTGTCAATTAGAAAAGTGAGCCAATTAATATACTCCAATTTATTAAGTCGAATAGATTTTCTGTGGGTTGGGCCTCAAATCGTTAAGCTTCTACTACTACTATTTTTTTTTTCCTTTGTAGGAGTAAAACCCAAAAACAATTTATGAAAATTAATCGTACATTTATCTCTTTAATAAGATAAGTCTCATTCACTAGTAACACTACTTCGATCACTTCCTATTTACCTATATTTTACATTAAATGTTTATAAGATAAGGTCAATGTAATTTATATCCATTTAAACATTGGTTATATTATGAATTAAGGACATACTTATGATTTGTTGGGTATAATAGACTAGCTCTAGGGAATAGGGTGATTACTGATTAGCCACACTCTCAATTTTCAACCATTAAATATAACAATATTTTCAAAATTGCAAGTGTTGACATGGTAGGTTGGGCAGGTGAATTATTATCATGACCATTTGGCATTTGACAGCCAAATAAAACATGTTACATATGATGCCAAAAACCAACATACCCACTTTTTTTGTTCCAGTTATATGAGCATTTATCCCAATACATTCTTGGCCAACACAGTTGATTTAATACATACAGCAAACCAAACAAAACAGGAAAGTATGGAAAATTACAGCGTGGACTTGTTTTTACTGTCTCTCTCTCTTATCATCTTCATCTCAATATTGTTTCTTCAAACAAATTTAATGCAACAAGTTGAATGATCAAAGGCAGCTTTCATGCTCACTTGTTCTTGGATGGGATAGCTTTGATCACCACCACATGATATAGAGCCGCGAGGGCCGCTCCGATGAATGGTCCGACCCAAAAAATCCACTGCAAATTTATCATAAGAAAATGAGCCATCAGAAAATATAAGAATATTTAGTGAAATAAAACAATTAATAAAAATTGGATGAAATGACAAAATTAGACAATTAATGGGGCTGGAAGCAGTAATAAGCTTACATGATCATTCCAAGCTGCATCTTTATTGTAGATGATGGCTGCTCCAAGACTTCTGGCAGGGTTAATACCAGTTCCTGTAATAGGAATTGTTGCCAAGGGAACCAAGAAAACTGCAAAGCCAATTGGCAATGGAGCCAATATCTGCAAAAAAAAACATCATCATAAAAAAATTAAAATACTTGATAAATAAAGTAATTAATTAAAATTTGCACATACGGGAACATGGGAGTCTCTGGCGCTCCGTTTGGCATGAGTGGCAGAGAAGACGGTGTAGACAAGCACAAAAGTCCCAACTATTTCAGCCCCGAGGCCGTCGCCCATGGTTGACGACGTTGGCACCACCGCCCTTGGTCATGTAGAGCGTCTTATGAAAACCCTTGACCACACCGACGCCGCAAATGGCCCCTAGGCATTGCATCACCATGTAGAACACTGCCCGTGTCAGCGACAGCTTCCTCGCTACGAATAGTCCGAAAGTTACCGCAGGGTTGATGTGTCCACCTGCAAACAATAATTGTCTTATTTACTTTTTTTAATACTTATATTTTACTATTAACTTTTTTTTTTCTCATATATTACTATAAAACTATTATATAAAAGTTGGATGTGTTCTAAGCTATTTTTTCCAACAAAAGTAAGACTATTAATCGCGGACATTTAAAGTTGAGTTTTATCAAAATGACCTGAAATTCCGGCAGTGCAGTAAACAAGAGCGAAGATCATGCCGCCGAAAGCCCAAGCCATGTCCTGGATCCCGACGGAGGCGCACTTGGAAGGGGAGTTCTGAACGCCCATGACGGTGAGGATACTGATGTACAAGAAGAGGAAAGTGGCGAGGAATTCGGCGATGCCGGCTCTGTAGAAGGACCAGGAAGTGAGCTCACCGGGCTCGAACAAGGGGGCCGGCGGCGGCTCCTTGTAGTCCTTGTCCTGAGTCTGCACCGCCGTGCCAATCGGCTGCCTCTCCGGGAACTTGTTGGCTCCAACTCGCACATCCTCTTCCTTGTTCTCCATTGTATGATGATTGGTGGATGAATTTGTGAGTTGTGGATTTGTGATTCTATGTTTTTATAGTAGTGAAGGAGAGGAGAGGAGAGGGACTGGTTTTTTTTTTCCAGTATAAAACAAACCGACCATCAATCATGCTACAAGAGTTTTTGTTTGGGTATTATATGAATTTTAGTAATTTTGGTTGAGTTGGTGAAAGCGACGTGGGTAGCCCAGCTGACACGAGGAGGGCCATCAAAGTATTAGAGCATCCACAATGGCGGTGAGCGGACCGGCTAGCCGATCCCCGGCGCTAGCCGGTCTGCTCGCCGAACCATTGTAACCGGCTAGCCGAATTTCGGTGAAAAAAACGGCAAGCGCGCGCCGATTTCCGAGCGCTGGCCGATGCGCTCGCTGATCCACTGGCCGCCATTGCAGGCTCCGGATCGGCGAGCGGAATTTTTTTTATTTTTTTATTTAATTTTCGAAACACTATATATACGCGCTTTGCACGTCATTTTCATTCGCACCACTTGTTTTAACGAGTTTTCTCCCTATCTTAATTTCAGTACAAGAGCAACAACGCGAAATGGATAACAACAACGAAAGTACTCCAGTGACGAGCGGGTCTCAAACTCCCTCGGTACCTGTGGGAGGTGGATGGGGTCCGATGCCCGGGTACTACAACATGTACCCGTGGCAACAGATGATGCCCGGGATGGCAGACGGGGGTAGTATGCCCGGGATGGCAGGCGGGGTTAGTATGCCGGGATGGCAGGGAGTACCGGGAATGCATCCCGATATGCAGATAATGTCGGGGTGGCATCTTCATCCCGGGGGGTACCGGCGATGCAGCCCGTGACGCTGGGGACGCCGGGGGGGACGTCTATCGCCCCAGTTTTGATTTTTCGACTGCTTCTTCGGACACATCGACCCCATCGAAGACGCAGTTCACGCAATTTGATACTTTCTCCTTAGAGGAGTTGAGGTTTGATCTTCTCGGGGTTCCGGAAACTCCCGTTCAAACGAGGGAGTAGGGCGGGGTCGGGACGGCACAAAGAAGAAGGGCAAGGGGAAGGGCAAAAGGGTCGGCGAGTCGTCACAGCCGGTTGATGACGACAGCCAGGTACGGAGGAAGTGGACGGATGTGGAGAACGTCGCGCTGTCCAAGGCGTGGGTGAGTGTTTGCGATGATCCCCTCACTTCAAACAATCAGAGGATCGTCAACTTGTGGGCCAAAATAGCAGCAGCCTACAAGGCATTTTGCCCGGAGGGGAGGCCACGCCACGGGGAGGAGTGGCGGAAGGCGTGGGACCGAATCAGGGCTGGGGTCTCCCGATTTTCGGGCTTGTACGCCAACGCCCTCCGCATGCAGAGCAGTGGCCAAACTGACGAGGACTGCAGGAGGATAGCGGAGAAAGCCTTCCCCGTGCCTGAGCTCTACAAGGAGTTCACCTACTGGAACTGCTATGAGGTGCTGACAGACTCCGAGAAGTTCCGGGCAAGTGTCGACGCTGGCTGGCCGAAGAAGCAGCGACTGAACTATACCGGTGATTACAGCAGCAGCAGCGGCGGTTCCCACGACCTACCCGAGGGTGCTCAGGAGCTCCCGTCCCCTCCATCGTTCGCTCACCGAACTCGCCCGGTTGGTCAAAGGCGGGAGCAAAGGAAATCGAGGGGGGTCGCCGGGGGGTCCCAAGAGGTCCAGTCGGCATCCCCCCTATTGGCCAGTCGACAGCCGATCTCGCCTTCTTCGCGCGTCAACAAACGCGGGCTCAGATGGCCAAGACCTTAGCCGAATAGAAGGCGGCAACTGACCCCGAGGAGAAGAGTTTTCTTCACGCAATGCTCGTGAGCATGCAAGCCGATTTGAATGCCGCCGCGACACGGTTGGGCGACGGAGGTGGCGGCGACGATGCGATGAGGAGTGAGACGGAGACGGGTTTTTTTTAATTAATGTACTTTTTAAATTTTAATAATATAATTGAATTTTCCCATATCTGTGTCGTAAATTTAATTCCGTATTTTGTATGATTGTTAATTATTTGTTTTATATAATTTTGAGTGATATGGCTAGGCTATTGTTGGGCTATTTGTTTATTTTGATGATGTGGCAAGAGGATTTTTGGTGCTGATGATGTGGCAGGAGGAGTTTGTGGCTAAACTATGGCTGGGCTATTCTTATTATGGATGCTCTTAATCGTTTAATTTTGTGGTGATGGATAACAGCGGAATTGAATAATAGTGGTGACAAGAGAGGACGCCGCCCAGCCTACACACTCTCTCTCTTTCTCGTGTTTCGACAAATACAAATCTCAATTTTCAACAATTACAGATAAATTGAATTTCAATGTTAAAGATGAAGATTAATTATGATACACTCCCTTCGTTCTACAATAACAATCACATTTAATATGAGCCTAGGTTTTAAGAAATACTCCCTCCATCCCATAAATATATGTGAATTTTTCATTTTCGTCCGTCCCACAAAAATATATGCATCCCATTTTTGAAAAGTTATATCAATTTAATAATATAGGTCTCACTATCCACTAATTCTACTTTAACTACCATTCTCCTCCTCTCTCTTACTTTACCTATTTTATCTTAATTCTCATGCCATCTCATCCGCTCATATATTTATGGGAGGGAGTATGAAAAATAGTAGATTGCAAAAGTTAGTGGAATATAAGGTTCACTTATTTATATAAATTTGATAATAGAATGTGAGTGAAGTGAGTTAGTAAATGTGAGACCTACATACCATAGAATGTGAGTGAATTGAGTTAGTAAAAGGAAAGTACAATAAAATATTTAATAAAAATTAGGATGTAGTGTGATTCAGAGTCCTGCAATGCAGTTGTTGCCGGGTCAGACCACAACTCGCACACGGTCTCCTGGTCTAGGACTAAGCTTCGTCTTCCATTCTGTCAACGTTTGGCATGTGGGGACTAGACCGCAAATTCCACTGTATGGTCACACTTTGGTACGGACAATGATGCCTTTGATGAAAAGTAAAATATATACTGCAACCTCCGCCCACAAAAAATAGATTAATTTTATCGTTTAGGGCTATCCACCAAAAATAAATTAATTTTATCATTTAGGGTCATCCACCAAAATTAGACTATGCTAAATATAGAAAATTTTAAACCAATACTAACATTACTTCCACTATCTTTTCATTCTCTCTTTTACTTTACCCAGGGCAGATCTATTTGAGGGGGTTAAGGGGCAAATGCCCCCTCCTCAACACATTTTTTTAATCATTTTATGCTTTTCCAATTTTTTCAATTTCCTTTATAAATGCCCCACCTCAAATTCTTAAAATTTCTTTATATAAATATTTTTGCCTCTTTTGAATCCGAATTCCTGGATCTCCTCCTGACATTACCAATTGTACATTAAACTCGTGCTATTTACAACTTTGTTTATTTTTTGTTGCCGGAGATAGTACTAAGGCCATGTTTGGTTGACGAGATTTTAAAATTTATGGAATCAGATTACTTTCTCAGATAGAATCGTGGTAACCAAACATGACCTAAATGGAGTAGTTTAATTATTCATGATATACCTAAAAATGATGAACATCTCCCAACTGGGGAAAATGAAATTATGAAAAGTTGAAAACCAATACTACTATACTAAAAAAAATATTTTGCCACTTTATAAGTATAACATAGGCAGTCATTAGGATAGATCTTTAAATTTATTTCACTATTTTTCTGTATATTCTGCATGCTACATTAATTAGCAGTCTTTGTGTATACTGAATATTGGTATTGCGAATATGCTTTGGTTTTAAAGACCTCGTTTTCACGTCAATCACTACCTGATAATGCAATTTGATGAGCTGCTAATAATTACATGTATAATGTTGTCCTGCCAGCTCTCATCCCTCAATGGATAACCAATGATTGACTTCTTATTTTGCTAATTAACTTTATATGAAGTGATAATTAAATTTATTTATTAGTCATTTTGTTCCTTTTTTTTATGTGACCATGAGAGGATAATATAGATCAATTAGTGGGAGTATAATGTAAGCCGTCATAATTAAATAGTGGGAAGAATAATCTTGAAAATTAGTTTGATGAATGCCCCTAGCTAGCTAATTTCTCAAGTACAAAATTGGTTGTTGAATGTCATTTTCTATATTACTTTATCTTAGAAAATGTTTGCAACGAAATTTGGTCCAATATAATAAAGTTTATTTTCTATTTCCATTACTGCTAAAGTTTTGTTTACTTCCGAAGTTAATACTAGCAATGATTTATCAACTCCATTCATTTACGTAGACTGATCGACATATACTTAAATTTTAAAAATGTTATTTGCAGCTCTCATAATTGCACTTATGTACGTTTTACTCATCAGCTTCAACTGGTATATGTGACAGTATGTAAGGTAAATAGACATGTTTCTAAGTTTTTCGACTATCTTAGCCTTACTGTTACAAGATACGGATCTTCTTGCAAAATGGCAGATAAACTTCAACATAATGAATATGATAGAATGATTTGTAACGAATCTTCTTGCAAAAAGGCAGATAAACTTCAACATAATGAATATGATAGAATGGTTGAAAGAATTGAGAAGGGAGAAATAAGATCAGGTAACTAAAGGTCTAAATCAAGAAACTTCTCCTCATAGATCGAGTAATACTCAATGGGGATCTCATTATACAACTATACTTCATCTTGCATCTATGTGGCCCTCAGTAGTCAAAGTACTTGAAAGTTTATTCGGTGATGGAGATGGTCATAATAGTGGGACATAAAAAGGTTCGCTTCAAAATATGGAACAATATGATTTTGCGTTTATCGTGATGTTGATGAAACATTTATTGGGTATGATTGACGCATTATCTTGTGCACTACAATATAGAGATCAAAATGTTTTGAATGCAATCATCTGATTGAGAATGTGAAAGAAGACGTATAATCATTCGGAGAATCTGGATGAGATGATTTCCTGCAAGAAGTTGGAGCATTTTGTCGGGCAGATGTAATTAACATGGATTACTGACAAACTCATAGTTTAGGATTGTTTAATGGGTGACTAGATAGTGATTTTGATTATTTAAGGTGTTTAATATAGGGTTTTCACCACATATACACTAATTAGGTGAGTTAATGAGCTTTTCGTAGTTTTGTGATGATAAAAGCTTGAAACGAGCCGAGGAGGAGGATTCCAGAGAAGAAACCCGGCTGGGTGTTTTCCATTTCCCGGAAAACCCGATCGGGTGTTTTGTAGCACAAGTTGGGCTCCAGAGAGAAGACCCGGTCGGGTGTTTCGCCACTTACAGATCACCCGGCCGAGTGTTTTGAATAATTACTCATTTAATCCTGATTTTCACTCTGAGTATAAAAGGGGACTTCACACATTTGAGCCCCTAACTCCCACACGACGATTCTGAGCAAGAAAGCAAGGTTTTGAAGAGGATTTGAAGGCTTAGGAGCTTCCCCTCTCAAGAGATTGAAGGAGAAGACTCCCCACCTTCATTTCTGCCATATGGAGTTCTAGTTTCTATTTTCTATCCTTGTTTTCTTCCATTTGCTTTGTTTTCCTTTTTGTTTCATCTTTGAACATGAGTAGCTAGATTTTCCTTAGGGATGTGGTGATGTTTGTATGAAATCCATGGGTTGATCCTTGATTTATACTATCTATCTCTTGTGTTGGTTTTGTTGGTTATTGAGCTCTTATTGTCCAATTTCCTAGCTAACAATTTGATATATCTTGTTCTAATTAATGACATTGAGAGATGCATGATTAGAATGGTTAGGTAATCAACAACTACGTGCGTTACATGTGATCGAGAGATGCATGAGCTAGAGAGAGGACTTGGGTCCGTTGTTCTAGGGAGTTAATCTTGAAATGTATGGAGGAGACTCCTACACTAGGGATTAATCCACGAGTTAGATGCACCCGAGAGGGGGTCTAACCAATTAACCCGACCTTCCTAGCCATACATGATAACTAATAGATGAGCATGATCCCTAGGTGAAACCCGTGATCCATATCCCTACCTTTCCAAATTTGTGTGAAAAACCATCATTTGTTTGTCTTGCTTAGTTATTTGTCTTTACTTGATTAATTGTTCTTTGATCTTAGTAATAGAAAATCAAAAACCCCTTTTAGTAGTCTAAATAGTGTTTAAAGTTGCATCGTAATACTCAAACCGACTTTTAGTCTTTGAGGATCGATAATTTTAGCTTGCCATATGCTACTTAGCCTGTACACTTGTGGGTGATGTTTTTTAATGCAAAATTAACATGAGTCAAGTTTTTGGCGCCGTTGCCGTGGACTAAATTTTCTTTTGTGTTTGATATTGTGATAAGATTGAGAATACTAGTTTACAATTTTCACTTGCTATATTTAGTTTAGTTTTCTTGTTTAGTTCTAACTTCCCTTTGTTCTTCTCTTGTGTTGTGTACGTGTGTATGCTCACACGCTCAAGGCGTCTACCCCTTGAGCCGATTGACTTGAAAATAGAAGCCACCAATAGAAGGAGAAGAGGACAAAGGAGGAGAGCACGAGCTCAACATCTAGTTGAGCCAATGGAAAGTCCACATGGAAACAATGGGTAGTTCCCCCTCCACATCCACCTCCATTGAATCAAGACCAAATCATTCTCCAACTACAATAAGAAATGGCGGAGATGAGAAGGGAAAGAGAGAAGGAAAGGAGGCGAGAGGCAACGGTTAGAGATGCATTTGGGAACATCAATATCCCAATTCCACCTTATGATACAAGGGTGAATGCCAACAATTTTGAGTTGAAGACGATATTGATTCAATTTGTGGAGCAACGTGTTTTCTCGGGAAAGCCCACGGAGGATCCTAATAGGCATTTAGCTAAATTCTTGGAGATTGCCAATACAACTAAGCTTAATGGGGTTCCCGACGATACAATCAAGCTTAGGCTATTCCCATTCTCATTGTCGGGATATGCTAGAGATTGGTTTGATAACTTTGAGTCGGGCTCGGTTACAAGTTGGGACGACTTAGCCCAAAAGTTTTTGGATAGGTTCTTCCCTCTTAGCTCCACTCTCAACCTACAAGCGGAGATCTCCCACTTTAGTATGAAGAGCCAAGAGTCTATGTTTGAAGCATGGGAGAGATTCAATGCCTTGTTGAAGAAATGCCCCAACCATGGGCTATCTCCGGGCCATAAAGTGAGCCTATTCTACAATGGATGCTCGGAGTTCATCAAAAGTCAACTAGACTTTGGATCGGGGGGGGGGGGGGTCTTTCTTGGATAAAGGAGTTGATGAATGCAAGAAGATGCTTCAAAGGCTAGCCTATACAAGCAAGGGTTGGAGCTCGGGCCGAGATGGTTCAATGCCAGTAGCTTCGGTCGTTGATGCGGATGCCTTTAATCTTCTCACCCAACAAATGATGATGTTGAATCAAAAGGTGGATAGCCTTAGTGTGGGGGTGGAACCCATGGGAGAACCTCAACCGACCGTTGAAGATGTGAATTACATACATCAAGGAGGAAACCAAGGGGGAAATCAAAGGAATTTCAACAATTATCGCCCTAACAATGAGGGTGGTAATTATCAAGGCTATCGCCCACCCTTCAACTGGCATCCAAACCTCTCATATGGGAATCCGAGTAATGCTACCCAACCACCTCCACCTCCCGGATTTGGAGCACCAAGTGGGGCGGCCAATGTACCCTGCACTTCAAAATCTTCAAGTGATGTCACTAATGAGCTTTTGAAAGCTCTCATGGAGAAGACCGATGTGATCATGACACACTCCACCATGAGGATTGATAAAGTGGAAACCGCGGTAGTGGAGGTCTGATAAGGCCTATTTCATGCATCGGTTTAGAGGTAAAATGTATGCTACTTGATCAGTTTATCGCGCAAAGCAAATGGTAATTGTGCAGGAATGCCGCTTGACCAAGGCAACAAGGCCAAGCTGATCAAGTTGGTACAAAAGGCGAAAAAGGCCAAAAATCGGGTGAAATGATCAAGGGAGTGATCAAGCAGTTAGGCGAGGACCACTGCGTTCTAGAAGAAGGACACGTGAGGCTAATGAGCTGGATGATGATCATCATTCTGTTATCAATGACGATGTTCTAGAAGGGGATACGTGCTGAAACGCAAGACGCAAGGACGGAGCTGAGTCATCATTCTGTTATTGAGGAGCGACGTCATTCTAGAAGGAAGGCACGTATCAATCGATGAGACGCTCGATCACAGCGTGAGCGAATATCCTCTTCCGAGATCATTATCTAGCTAGTGGTCATTGCGGCGAGCTTATAAATAGAGGATGTGCCACCATAATTAAAAATCTTCTTTTCAGCATCTCCTTTTCAGTTTCTTCTTTTATTTTCGTTTTTTCCGTTCTAGTTCAGTTTTGAGTTTAGTTTCCAGTTCTGAAGGTAGCTTAGTTAAAGAAATATTTAGAGAGATAGCGACTGAAGGGAGCACGATAGAATACTCAATATCTATTTGGCGCCGTCCCAAGTTTCCAACCGAGAGCTCCTCGGCCTTACTCACTTTCTTACTTTCTGAAATTGTTAGCTTAGTATAAATTCAGTGTTGTTCCGTAGTTCAAGTTTTGATATTTTTGTATTCTGCATGTTCACCGCACTGTTCTGAGCTATAAAAATCGGAGTTGTTTTGTTTTCGTCATCCTGTTTACTGTTCCAGTTCAGTTTCGCTTTTTAGTCCTTGATTTAGTATTTAATCATGATGAATGGCAGAGTGTTTGTGTTTCTCGTAGCATGCCTAGGTAGTTAAGCTCTTATTTCTGCTTGTCGCTTACTTGATCCATTAATTGTGTCATCATGATAAATAGCTTGATCAAGTAGTTAGTTTAGATTCTGCCCAGCATAAATACAGTAGCGTAAAAAACTCTCAATTTAAAGCGTGGCAGTAGTCGAACCCTGTTCACTACTCACACACTCGATACACCGGTTTCTCTGTGGGATCGACCCCGTTCTTGCCGCTTTACTGTTAAAGTAGTGCGAGTTTGGGAGTTATAAATTATATTGGTGGTGAGCGAGAGCGAGAACACCTTGATGAAGTGATAATCTGATATTACTTGATTCGCTCGTATCTCAATTCGCTCAACCTTCCCACCAAAATGGCGCCGTTGCCGGGGAAGCATGGTGTTATTTTATGGATGTGTTTAGTTCATAGGTGTAAATAGTTTTTGTTTCTTTCTTTTCTAATTGTTTTTCGTTCTGTTCATGAGAAGGTACCAACGCGGCGGACACTGGAATCATCCTCATATATACAGAGACACTAACGCTCAAATTGCGAGTCTAGGAAGCCGGTGTTGTTACCACTCGGTACAGAGCCGCGCTAGCAGCAGCAGCAGCCGCTGATCAACTGACTAGCGAAGAAGAAGGAAAACAGAACGCACCACCCCAGCTACCACCACTTGAACAAGCAAAAGCAGAGATGACCCTCGTCTACAACGACTCAGGAATTGACTCTCTGCACGCTCATGACGAGAAGGAGCCCACCCATGCCATTGCTGTTACTCCTGGGATGCGGACCATCGCAATCAAATCAGGAGTACTGGCCGTTTTGTCCAATTTCTATGGCCTATCGAAGGAGTGTCCTTACGCCTTTCTAGAGGAATTTTGCAGATACTGTGATATTCAACCCGTGCCGGCTGGATCCACATCAGAAGATTACAGGCTCAAGGCTATTCCCTTCGTCTTAAAGGGCGATGCGGGAGTCTGGCTGTCAAGGTTGCCAGAAGGATCGACCAGGACCTGGGCCGAGTTCCGTCTGATATTCTTAGATCGTTTCTTCCCAGCATCGAAGACGAGTGCTCTGAAGCGGAAAATTACAGAGGCTAGGCAGGAGTATGATGAGCCCCTGGGCCAGTACTGGGATAGATTCCAAGGGCTGCTTCAAGCATGCCCCAACCACAAGATGGGAGAAAGGGAGATCTACTCAACCTTCTACGCCGGACTTACAGTGGATAGCAAGAACGATCTCAACCTAGCAGCTCAAGGGGATTTCTCAAAAACCCCATTCAGCCAAGCAAAGAGTATCCTGGAGAGGCTAATCGAAGCCAAGCGATCGTATGAGATATCCCGTGGCCAGTACAGAAGAGGTGCAGTGCACGCAGCAGAGGCGCGCAATGATGTGAAGTTAGAGGCTCGATTCGAGCAAATAGAGAAGAAGCTGCTGGAGGCAGTAGAGAAGTCCAGAGCACCTCCACCGCCTGCACCGAAGGAGAAGCAATATGTGTCGCCACCGCCACCGCCAGAGGAGCACCACTACTATTATTGCGAGTTTCCCCCTGAGGCGGAGCCGCAACCCTAGGTGAATGCAGTAGGACACTGGAACGCGAGTGACAGCTGGATCCAGGGGAAGCAAAGGGACGCCCCGTGGAGAGACCACCCCAATTTTAGGTGGACTGATCTGAATCAAAGCCATCCGCCTCAACCATCGACACAACAGATACAACCCTCTGAAGGGCAGCCCAACAGGCCCGCTCGGAACCAAGAAAGATCAAACAACGGAGGGAACCGAATGTAGGGAGGTCAGGAAAGTTGGTCAAGTGGACCTCAAGGGAACTGGTCCAGTGAAGGACAGCCCAACTGGTCAAGTAGACAGAATGAAGGAAACTGGGGGTACAGACATCAAGGCCACCAGTCAAGCAACCAGGGAAGGCAACGAACAACCAGATGGTGAGTTATGTCCCGCCACATCAAAGAGGCAACCAACATCACCCAGGGAACCAACAGAGTCCTCCTATGCCCGAGGTGGAAGCTAAGGAAGTGCCCGAAGAGAAAGAAGAAGATGAGATAGAGGTGGAATCACCTATTATGCAATCCGAGGTTCAACCCGAGGCAATTGCTCCTCCTAGGCCAAAAGTGGTTAAAATTCTTTTTTGTCAAGTGGTGCAAAAGAAGAAGTTGGATGAGAAGTTTGCTAAGTTCCTTGATATCTTCAAGAGGGTGCACCTCAACATACCTCTTATTGAGGCCCTCCAACAAATGCCCGGCTATCTCAAATTCTTGAAGGAGATAATGTCAAAGAAGAAGAGGCTGGTTGATTATGAACCCGTGAATTTGACCAAGAATTGTAGTGTAATCATCCAACAAAAGATGCTGGCAAAAATGAAGGATCCGGGGAGTTTCAACTGTCACACCTCAACCCCTCTGACGTATACTCTTTTAATAAATAAAACCCTTATCATAAAAGCAATCAATACACGTGTCTAATTTATAGAACACCCATATTATATAAGTTCAAACCAACACTTATCCGATACATATTTCAAAATATCCTGTAAAATCGTGGAACCCTCTAACCACTCTATATACTATACATTTATCTACATGCAAAATGATGAGGAGGAGAAGGTTGCCAATATGCGTCAGCCGCCGAACCTAATAACACGTGGAGTTCCTATGACCCATGTCAGTCAAAACTTTACTGTTATCTTATTCCTGAAAAATTTAGTGGTTTATATGAGCCACAACTCAGTATATATAAATCTCCACCTTTAATCTCACATGATACAAACATCAAGCATATTCTTTTATCAATACATATAATCAGAAACAATATATATCATAATTTAAAAACAAACCATTTCATATTCACATGCATATGCCACTCTATTCCGTTTATTATTCTGTAACAGTCAAGCCTGGTATCTGCCCGAGATTCCTCTATGACCCGAAGGTCTCTCTGTAATTGGACTCATAGGTCCCTCTGTATTTGACCCGAAGGTCCCTCTGTATTTGGACTCATAGGTCCCTCTAAACTTTCAGATCCAGTACAAGGCTATCACAGATCTTCTTTAATCCAATGATTCACATAATCGGTATCATAAACATATCCTTTGCACCAATAACATATTCATATCATATTCCATCAAATTATCCAATATATCTAAACAAACATGTCCATTTCAGCAATCAAATATTCATATCATATTCGACCATCAAAATCAAACAATTCATAATCATATCAATTTCACACCATATAATCAAATAATTCACTCCAATTCAACATATAACAATCAACCACATAACACATGTAAAACTAAAAGTGTGATTTATACACACCTGATTATGACAAGAGTCTAACTGAACCTCTTATTCTGTCTCCTAATTCACAGCCCTCGGTCCTAACTACATAGCTCAATCCATATAATTATTTTTTTATTTTTCCAGATTCTATACTGTCTCCACTCCGTCTCCTGCCTCTTCTTTTCCTTATTTTCTTAATTATGGGGTCCTATAAAGCTTAGTCATTGGGTCTAAATTTGTCCACCTAATCAAAATACATGCATGCAACACATATGTAGGGATTTAATTTGTACACGTATAGAATACGTGTGATCCTTCATTTTCTTTAGTAAAAGTTATGTGTGTACACATGCACATTTTATAAACTAAGCACTAAACTTATATTTTAATGCACACTACTATTACATATACATATTAATCAAATAAACTAATTTAACTAGTTAACTATATACATATATGTTTCGTTCATATGTATAATTAATAATTTTAATACTATGTATAATGATATCAACTCCACATAATTAAATAAGATAACATCTTCTATAACATTCTAAAAAAAATATGTCTTGTAATACCGAAGAGAGTAATAAATATATAATTCTAAATAAAATATGTTGCTATGCAAAAATTATATTTCAGGTTAGGGATGTTACAATCTTCCACTCTTTAAGAATTTTGTCCGCAAAATTCGCTTTCCCCATGAGTTAATGCATCCAATAAAATCACTAACCCGTAACAGATGTGGATAGTTCTTTCTCATTTTTTCTTCAGTTTCCCAAGTAGCCTCTTCGACCCTGTGATTCCGCCAACTAACTTTAACCATTGGGATCTCTTTTCTTTGCAATTGTTTAACCTGTCGGTCTACAATATTAACTGGTTTCTCTATGTAACTCAGATTCTCAGAAATTTGTATATCAGGATCTCTCAGAACATGTGACGGATCAGACCGATAACGTCGAAGCATGCTGACGTGAAAAACATTATGAATCTGCTCTAACTCTGGAGGTAATGCTAACATGTACGTTAACGGTCCAACTCGTTCAACAATATCATACGGTTCAATATAACAAGGGTTCATGTCACGACCACAACTTCCTAGTCAAAGAAAGCGCAGCTATTTCGCGACTAACAATACTAAACTGTCTCAACACATCATCATAATTACTGAAATTAAGGAAATACTGTCTAAAAGTCATCAAGATAGCAAGTTATTACATCAGAGTGAAATGTGGGACATTGTCTTTACTGAGACAAAGCTAGGTCTATGCAGCGGAAGAGTTCCAAGACAAGTATAACATGTATGGAGACATACTACACTAGCTACCCTTCTTTTATTTTATCTTCAGTCCCAACACCTCCTCTGCCTCGATCGATCAACCTGCACATTAAGGAAAAACAATATGCAGGGCTGAGTACTTGATATACTCAGTGGCTTATGCCGAAAACTGTTTTTCTTTTAATTGTCTGCCAAGCTGAGTGAACGCGGGGTTTTTTTTCTGAAAACAAGTCCCGGTCACTAAAATCTGTTATTTCTTTCTGAAATAGACTGCAGTCTTTTAACTTTCTGATGATATACCATGTCAAGCTGTGTGAATCGGGAATGTGGCCACATTCCACGATCACTGGGTCGGCCAACCTGGCGCTAGCTCACGACCCCTAGACCGGCCAACCTTGCGCTAGCTCACGGTCCGTAAGTGTACACTAGTCCGAGTAGGATTTACTGACCTACTGGGACCCGAATTCGTTTTAACCATGAATGGCAATCACAAAATAAAACATGGCATGACAACTCATTCAAAAGTTCACACTTATTCTCATAGAGTTCTGTAAATAAAAAGGAAAGAAGCCCACACATAATGTAGGATAGAAAAGCCCACCTCGTTTGCTTAACCCTTTCAAACGGGTACTGTCTGACTTGAGATTTACTCGTCGAGCGACGACGTCCCTTTTCAAAAAAATAATGTACTTAAATTAGGCTTTGAGTAATCATTCAATCTTGCATGAATGCATGCCTAAGCGTGTGCTTATTGTTTTAATTTCTGCCCTTCTAAAATTAGAAGTCTTAAATCTTTAATTAAAACGGTGATTTAATTTGTTCTGTAACCGGCTGACCCGTTCGGTATTAGAATTCTCGGATTATCTTAAGTATTTTAAGAAATACTTTCTGCGACTATTAAAGTCCGCTTTAAAAAACCTCTCGCGAATTATTTCATCACGGCTTATAAATTCTCTTCTTCCGCGGCTTAGGAAATTTTATTCCATTAACTTCTTGGAATTGATTTAGGAGCATGGCTTCAACCAAGTAGATGGTACTGTACACATTCTCGGGCCCAGACTTAATCATCAGCCCACACTCTCCCTTTTTTCCCTTCTTTTGGGCCCAAAGTAAAATGGCCCAATTTAGATTTAATTAGGAGAGAACTCTTATCCCCCATCCGCATCGGCCCTTTTTCCTCTTTCAAAATTCCTAAATTTTGAGTATCAATCCCTAATTTCTCTATTCTCCACAAGTCGGCAGCTCCTCCGTCGTCCGATTCCAGCTCTCGGCAAGCATCATTGCCGCCGCTCCCTTCCGCGCGACGGAGAGTCATCGCCGGTTGCTCTCCGGCGTTCAGCAGTGTCGCCATCTATCGTAGAGAGATTCCCGAAACAGAGACGGATGAAATGGCACCAAGCTCGGCGGTTTCGCGCGGTCGCCGGAGAGAGGGAGGAGGCGTCACCTTCCAGCTCCGACTCTCCGTCGAGCAGGAGTTCTCCCAGTGGTTACCTCCGCCGGCGTGCTCGCTGCCGTCACCGCCCGTGAGCCACGCCGTCTCACCATCAGAGCAGCTGCTGTTTCGGAGGCAGCCCACAGCTTCTCCCGACGCCTCTCCGTCGTCACCGCCATCTCCGACAACCCCTAGAGCTAAGCCTTCTTTTAACTTGTTACTTAGCTTACGTTATGGTTCAAAACGGGAGAAGCTAAGTTCTCATTCTCCCTATGTTCTTGCGGTATAATCACTATGTTCAACCGATTATGTTTTGATTACCGCCCTGAGTTCTAATTACGGTATCCTAGCATGCTGGTGTTCACTATTAAAAAGTGAAATTTCTACTGCATGATGGTATGATGTGGTTAACTGAGGTTGAAAGGAAGTGTGGTTACCTCCACTGAACTTGTGCTGCTAGCTCTTGTCTCTGCTCTTGCTTCCCCCTCGCCTCTCTCCCCTGCCTCGGCTCCTTTCTTTCTCTACTAGATGATGCTTGGTGATGAAGAGGGAGAAAGAGGCTGAGCCCTATTTATGCTCATGGCTTAACTGAAAGCCTGAAAGGCTGTCATCTCTGGTGGGGAAGCAGTCCTTGGTGGGCTGATTTGGCCATTACCTCTGCAGCATTTCGCAGGGTGTACATGGCTGAAAAGGGGTCCTTGGTTGGTTATATGTTGGCTGACCTTGCAGCATCCTTTACTGATTTCTGGTGTTTTTGTGCTGCCTTGTACCCTAGCTCATTCATGAATTTTGTCTTCTTTTGCAGGTGCACACTAGAGGTGGCATTGTGGGGGCTGATTTCCGGACTATAACCAGTCTGGGTAGGGAAAGCAAGGGCTGTTACCTGCAGCTTGGCAGAGTATTAGCTGGAGGGGAGCCTGCTGGCTGGAGTTTGCTTCTTTCGGTCCAACACCCACTCGCATTTCTGCAAGGTATTGTTTCCCCTTCCCTTTCTTAATACACTTCTCTTGTTGTCTCTGTAAACGATTGAGGAGATCTAACGGCTGTTGAAACGAGTTGTCATAACAGCCGAGCTCTTCTTCATGTTTTGATCTTTCTCTCCAGATCACGGAGTTGCCGAGCTTGGTGCCGAACTGCCGAGCTTGGTACCGAACTGCCGAGCTTGGTGGCGAACTGCCGAGCTTGGTACCGAACTGCCGAGCTTGGTGGCGAACTGCCGAGCTCGGTGCCGAACTGCCGTGCTTGGTGGCGAGCTATCACAATCCACCAACAGTCTCTATTCATGCAACAAATTCTCTTTCGTGCGCTTTGGCAGGAGTTGCGACTGGCCAACGAGGCTGTCTTCCCTCGTGGTCTCGCCCTCCCGGCTCGTTTGAAAAAAAAAAAAAAACCCTGGGGCCGAGACGGCCCGATGACGAAGGCCACAGTAGCCCTTAGGGATTTCTAAAAGTAGTAGTGTAGCTCGACTTTTATTTTCATTGTCAACGATTGTAATTTAGTTTGAGTTTCTGAAAATTGTAATTTGTACCCCTTTTTTTCAAGAAGTAAAAATACTCTTTCATTTGTCAATAAAAGTTCTAGTATTTTATTTCATAACTCCCGAGAAATCTAAGTCTCGGCTATTACATTCTACCCCCCTTAACAAAAATTTCGTCCAGAAATTTTGTCTCGGTTAGGCAAAAAGCTGTGGGTACTTCTCTTTCATCTGGTCCTCGAGCTCCCACGTCGCCTCCTTGCGGTCGTGATGCTTCCAAAGGACTTTCACTGTCACAATATTTTTATTTCGCAGTTCTTTAACTTTTCTGTCCAGAATTGCTTCTGGCTTTTCTTCATAGCTCAAATCTGGTTCTAACACCATCTCTTCTTGGTGCACTATGTGTTTGGGGTCAAACACGTACTTCCTCAACTGTGATACATGGAACACATTATGAACATTCCCGAAACTTGGCGGAAGCGCTAATCTGTACGCCACAGAGCCGACTGTTTCTAGGATCTCGTAAGGTCCGATAAAACGCGGTTTCAGCTTGCCCTTGACGCCAAATCTGGTTATCCCTTTTGATGGGGATACTTTCAGAAAGACCTTGTCTCCTGCTTTAAACTGTAAATCCGTTCTGCGAGCATCTGCATAGGATTTCTGTCTATCTTGAGCTTCCTTGATTCTCCCTCGGATTTGTCGGACAATTTCTATCATTTCCTCTACCGAGTCCGGTCCGAGAATCCTTCTCTCACCAACTTCATCCCAGTAAAGTGGTGATCTGCACTTTCTCCCATATAATGCCTCGTATGGAGCCATGTCAATAGTTGCCTGGTAACTGTTATTGTAGGCGAACTCTATAAGTGGAAGTACTGACTCCCAGCTCACTCCACGGTCGAGCACTACAGCTCTTAACATATCTTCCAATGTCTGGATCGTCCTTTCGGACTGTCCGTCCGTCTGTGGATGGAACGCTGTGCTGAAATTCAGCTGAGTGCCTAACTCTCGCTGTAGGCTTATCCAAAATCTAGAAGTAAATTTTGAATCTCGATCTGAGGTGATCGTTACTGGGATACCATGTAAACGTACGATCTCTCGCACGTAAATCTGTGCCAACTTGTCTGAACCGTATGTGATACGAATTGGTATGAAATGAGCACTTTTGGTGAGGCGATCGATTACAACCCAGATGGCCGTGTTTCCCCGTTGTGATTTTGGCAATCCTGTCACAAAATCCATTGCTATATGCTCCCATTTCCATTCTGGAATCTCGAGAGGCTGCAACTTTCCATAGGGTCGTTGATGCAAAGCTTTCACTTGCTGACAAGCCAGGCATTTTTCCACAAATGACGCTATGCTTCTCTTCATGCCATCCCACCAAAATTGCTTCTTCAAGTCCTGATACATCTTTGTACTTCCAGGATGGGCAGTATAGGGTGTCTCATGAGCTTCACTCATGATCTCATTTCTGAGTGTCTCCTTATTGGGTACGCATAATCTCCCTTTGAAAGTGAGAGCATTATCCGCCTCTTCGTGGTAGTATTCCCCTTTTCCCGTCCTTACTCTGAGACGGATCTTTTCTAGAGCGTCATCGTCTCTCTGGGCTTCCACAATTCTGGCTCTTAAATCTGGTTCTACGACCAAGGTGGATATTCTGCTGTCCACTGTCCCCGGGGCTCTTACTATTTCCAGCCGCATCTTGGCGAATTCCCGGATAAGCTCTTCTTCTTGTGTGAGGAAAACAGCTGCTTGAGGCGCTGTCTTTCTGCTCAAAGCATCTGCTACTACATTGGCTTTGCCTGGGTGGTAGTTTATACCACAGTCGTAGTCTTTGACTAGTTCCAGCCATCTGCGCTGTCTCATATTCAGATCCTTCTGTTCGAAAAAGTATTTGAGACTCTTATGATCTGTGAAGATCTCACACCGAACTCCGTAGAGGTGATGTCTCCAAATCTTCAGCGCATGGACCACTGCTGCTAATTCCAGATCGTGCGTCGGATAGTTCAACTCGTGCGGCCTCAATTGGCGTGACGCATATGCTATCACCTTACCCCTCTGCATCAGCACGCACCCGAGTCCGACCTTCGATGCATCTGTATACACCACATAGTCGACTCCCGCCTCTGGTACGGCTAGCACCGGCGCTGTGGTCAACTTTTCCTTAAGCAATTGGAAACTTGCTTCACATTCTGGGGTCCAGTTGACTTTAACTCCTTTCTTGAGTTGTTGAGTCATCGGCCTTGCTATTTTAGAAAACCCCTCAATGAATCTTCGGTAGTATCCTGCCAGTCCTAGGAAACTTCGAATTTCATTGGGCGTTGCTGGTGACTGCCAACGTTGCACGGCTTCAACTTTAGCGGGGTCTACTCGGATCCCTTCTGCTGTCACTATGTGTCCAAGGAAATTCACTTCATTGAGCCAGAACTCACACTTGCTGAACTTAGCATAGAGTTTCTCGGCTCTTAACGTTTCCAAGGTGGCTCTCAAATGTTCCTCGTGTTCCTTTTCGTTCTTCGAATAGATGAGCACATCATCTATGAAGACCAGAACGAACTTGTCCAGGTACGGGTGGAACACGCGGTTCATTAGGTCCATGAACACAGCTGGAGCATTGGTAAGCCCAAAAGGCATTACCGTAAATTCATAATGGCCATATCTGGTGCGGAACGCAGTCTTTGGTATATCGTCTTGTCGAACTCTCAACTGGTGATAACCCGATCTCAAATCCAACTTCGAGAACACTCCAGCTCCTTGCAGCTGATCGAAGAGGTCGTCGATTCTCGGTAAAGGATACTTGTTCTTGAGGGTTATTTTGTTCAGCTCTCGATAGTCGATACACATCCTTAAGGTGCCATCTTTCTTCTTTACAAAAAGTACTGGTGCGCCCCACGGCGACACACTGGGTCGAATGAAGCCCAGGTCTAGTAGTTCCTGTAATTGCATTTTGAGTTCCTCTAACTCCCTTGGTGCCATTCTGTAAGGCGCCTTTGATATTGGAGCTGATCCTGGTTCCAGATCGATGCTGAACTCCAATTGCCTGTTTGGTGGCAAGCCTGGTAGCTTTTCTGGGAATACATCAGGATATTCTCGTACTATTGCCACGTCCTCAATTTTCTTGTCCTTTTTCTCTTCTTCGTTCAAAAAGACGAGGTATGCAGGGCATCCTTTCCTCATCATGGTTGTTGCTTGTAGGGCAGAAATAATCGATTTTCGTTTCCTCATGGAGATCCCATGAAACATTACGGGTTCTGTCCCAGGGTATTGTAGCGCTATCTGTCTCTCCTTACAACGGATTGTGGCGTAGTTCTCGGCTAACCAATCCATTCCTAGTATAATGTCGACGCTCCACATCAACATCACATGTAAGTTATGAGCTACTAGGTTCAGGTTTCCCATGGAAAATTTTATGTTTGAGCACGTTCGTGTGATATCTATCAGGCCTCCTACGGGTGAGGACACCCTCATACTATGTTCCATCACATCCGTAGGCAAGTTCAAAGTATCCACACAAGATGTTGATATAAAAGAGTGTGATGCACCGGTATCAAACAAAAGGGCGATTGGTACGTTGAGGAGAGTTCCCATACCTGCCAAATTGCCTTGCTCCCGTTTCCCTTCCTCGGCCCTGGCCTGCTTCTGCTGCAGTGCGAAGGCTCTTGCCTGTGGGGGAAGTCTCGGGCGTAGCTGTCGCTGAGGACGTGGTGCAGGGAGCATCGCATTCTCTCTCCTTGGTTCAACCTGGAGTGCCCGCAGTTGCGGACGCTGTCCTCCCATTCCAGTCGCCTTGCTCGGGCAGTTTCTGGCAAAATGTCCCTTCTGCCCGCAGTGGAAACATCCACCAGTCCCGGCCTTACACTCGCCGTCATGTCTCTTCGAGCATCTCGCACATAGAGGTGCCTGGGCTCCGCGCTCCGCAGCTGGAGTCGGGGCAGTTTGGTACCAACGGTTCTGCTGTGGCTTAGGGGCAAACTGTGGTTTCTTAGCATCAGTCGGGACTCGGTCTCCTTCCCATTTCCTCTTTTCTCGAGGGAACCGCTGCTGTGGCGGCGGTGGAGCAGTGGTGACATGTGTCGTCGGCCTCTCTTTGGGCATAGCTGCCTCAATGTCCAGGGCCCGGCCCAATGACTCGACATAAGACAGACCTCCATGACTGGCCAGAGCCATTCTTATTTCCGATCTCAGGCCAGTACAAAACTTTTCGGCCATTTTCTCGTCCGTGTCTACTAGTTCAGGCGCATAGCGTGACATGTCACAGAACAACCTATCGTACTCGGTCACTGTCATCTTTCCCTGTTTCAAACTGTAAAACTCCACCTCTTTGGCCTTGCGGTAGCTCTTGGGGATGTACTTGCCGTACAGCTCATTCTTAAACTCCTCCCAGGTCAGGTGCTCCAACTGTTCACGAGTCATAACTTTTCGCCTGGCTTCCCACCAGAAGTCGGCGGACTCAACCAGCTGAAACTTCACACATGAGAGTCGCTCTCTGTCGGTGCACCGAAGAAAATCAAAGATGCGCTCGATCGCACGCACCCAGGTCTCTGCTGCAGCAGGATTTCCCAGACCATTGAACACAGGTGGGTTCTGTTTGAGAAATGTTTCTTCCACTCGCCTCTCCGGCACTGCAGGAGGCGGTGGTGGAGGAGGTGGCGGTTGTGCTCCTGCTCCCCCAGCCTGGTCTCTCCTAGGTACCTGCTCTGGTACTTGCGCGTACCTTCTCGGCCTGCCTGCTTGTCTTCTGGGAGGCATTCTGTTTATAACACGATATCAGTACTAGTTATTCACTTTCATCAATACGGAGTTCATATTTCCTTAGGATTCGTTTCACAACCCATGCATTCTCTTTCATGCATATGTTTAACAAAATCAAATAGGAGTCATAAAGTGGTACATCATATGCATTCATCATAAAGTGGGCAAATTGCCTCTCACGAGGTCTTAATATCTTTTACATATGACATCACTGCAGTTCTTACAAAAGAAAGGGAAACTAATCTACTAAGCTAGCACGGCTATGTCCCGCCTGACCGACCCCTACTCCAAGTCACTGTCGATCCACATCGGGTCGTCGTGGCTCGTCCCAGGGAGGGGCATCTCTATAGGTGACCATACCTCCTCCTCGCCCTCGGAGGCGACGACCGGCTGCGGGATCTCTGGGGCCATGCAAGGCGCCACTGGTACGTCGAGGTCGGAGACGAAATCCTTGTCCACATGCTTGGCGTAGTAGTATAGCCCCTTGTAGAACGCCTCATCTATTGGGTGGAGGGGCTGCTCCAACTCCTCGGGAAATGGCTCCATGGGTGGTGGAGGAATCTCTGGTGGTGGCTCGAGGGGCTGTGGAGGGTTGACCCCCACTATCTGGTCCGTGAGACTGCCAATCTGCGGCTCCTCGTCATCATCATCGTCCCCTACTATGTCCTCCTCGGGATCCTCCTCCTCGGGATCCTCCTCCTCTGGATCCTCCTCCTCTGGATCCTCCTCACTCTCTCCACCCCCGATACCGCTCTCTAACTGCTCAACCTCGTCGCTGGACCCCGACACATCTCCCATCTCTGCCCTACCTCTGTGACGGCCGGGAGCTCGGGACGACTGTCCCTCCTCGAACACTCCGTCTGCCGCCCGCATCAGGGCCAAAGGTGGCAGGCTACGGAACCGCTCACTCCCCGGGGCCTGCATGTCTGGCGGGGGCCCGTTCCCAAAGTGGAAACACCCTGCCGAGACTGCACTCAAGAAGCCCGGCATGTCTCCTATCGGCTCATAGGTCGGAGGCCGCGAAGAAGTGTACAACTGGGCTGTGGTTGCCATCCACCCCTGCCACTCCGGTGGGAACAACTCCACCAGTCTCACGATGCCCTCGTAGGGTTTCACCCCATGCCAATTCGCCTCCTTCCATAGCTTACCATAATGGGCGACGAATTCGGCGAGAGTGTCCCCGTGGCAACGCCGGTACGTCCTGTAGTAACGTACCACCGCATCTGGATCAGCACCTGTCCGGAGTGGGCGTCGGTGGGTAAAACGCTGTCGTGCCATCTCTACATAAAAGAAGAAAAGCCCTCAAAACGGCTCGTAACTGAAAGTATGCATATACAAGTATGCGAAAAGCTGTAAAAGATGGTATGAACTGAGTCGTTGTCTCTCGAAGAGGTCGTACTAGGTTTGTCTGTGGCTATGTCTCATAACCGGCTGGTATACACACATATCTATATATGTACTATCTGTATGCTCAAAGGAATGGACTTCCTTTCTTTGCTGTCTACTGATATTGCAACGATACTTTCTGGTTCGTTGTTGATTTTTTTTTTTTTTTTGAAATTCTGTGGAATTAGGGGTTCTCCCTAACTGATGAGTTCAGTTGGTCTCGTCGCCGTGGAAGGCGGTAACAAGTTCTCATTCTGCTAATACTTGATTCTGCATGTCTCACCTAAGGTACTTCTCTAAAGCACTCTAGGTTCACATACATAGTCCCCATGACATCTATTCATTCATGTCAAGCTCATAAAACACAGATACAGTAAGCATATCTTATGCAAAGTATCAGCTATCACGTTGCATCTTGCAAGCATTTCAAATAAACATTTTCGTTCCCATAAGGGCTGTGAAAATTATTTTCTTTTTCTGAAAAAAAAAAAAAAAAAAAAAACTTAGAAAATTTCATTTTCTTTCTCAAAATGGAAAAATATTTTCTTTCTTCAAAATTCTCTTTTCTGGACGAGCGGGCGTCGACCCCTGTTTCTGGTGCAGTTGATCGTGTCGAGCTGAGGTGTTGGGATCTTGTACTGATCATTCTGTTCACTTTCTAGCCTAGTGCTACTGTTCTGGACTGAGGCTTAGAAAGAAGGTTCTTGGGTCAGAGCGAAAGAAAAGTGCTCTGATACCACTCTGTCACGACCACAACTTCCTAGTCAAAGAAAGCGCAGCTATTTCGCGACTAACAATACTAAACTGTCTCAACACATCATCATAATTACTGAAATTAAGGAAATACTGTCTAAAAGTCATCAAGATAGCAAGTTATTACATCAGAGTGAAATGTGGGACATTGTCTTTACTGAGACAAAGCTAGGTCTATGCAGCGGAAGAGTTCCAAGACAAGTATAACATGTATGGAGACATACTACACTAGCTACCCTTCTTTTATTTTATCTTCAGTCCCAACACCTCCTCTGCCTCGATCGATCAACCTGCACATTAAGGAAAAACAATATGCAGGGCTGAGTACTTGATATACTCAGTGGCTTATGCCGAAAACTGTTTTTCTTTTAATTGTCTGCCAAGCTGAGTGAACGCGGGGTTTTTTTTCTGAAAACAAGTCCCGGTCACTAAAATCTGTTATTTCTTTCTGAAATAAACTGCAGTCTTTTAACTTTCTGATGATATACCATGTCAAGCTGTGTGAATCGGGAATGTGGCCACATTCCACGATCACTGGGTCGGCCAACCTGGCGCTAGCTCACGACCCCTAGACCGGCCAACCTTGCGCTAGCTCACGGTCCGTAAGTATACACTAGTCCGAGTAGGATTTACTGACCTACTGGGACCCGAATTCGTTTTAACCATGAATGGCAATCACAAAATAAAACATGGCATGACAACTCATTCAAAAGTTCACACTTATTCTCATAGAGTTCTGTAAATAAAAAGGAAAGAAGCCCACACATAATGTAGGATAGAAAAGCCCACCTCGTTTGCTTAACCCTTTCAAACGGGTACTGTCTGACTTGAGATTTACTCGTCGAGCGACGACGTCCCTTTTCAAAAAATAATGTACTTAAATTAGGCTTTGAGTAATCATTCAATCTTGCATGAATGCATGCCTAAGCGTGTGCTTATTGTTTTAATTTCTGCCCTTCTAAAATTAGAAGTCTTAAATCTTTAATTAAAACGGTGATTTAATTTGTTCTGTAACCGGCTGACCCGTTCGGTATTAGAATTCTCGGATTATCTTAAGTATTTTAAGAAATACTTTCTGCGACTATTAAAGTCCGCTTTAAAAAACCTCTCGCGAATTATTTCATCACGGCTTATAAATTCTCTTCTTCCGCGGCTTAGGAAATTTTATTCCATTAACTTCTTGGAATTGATTTAGGAGCATGGCTTCAACCAAGTAGATGGTACTGTACACATTCTCGGGCCCAGACTTAATCATCAGCCCACACTCTCCCTTTTTTCCCTTCTTTTGGGCCCAAAGTAAAATGGCCCAATTTAGATTTAATTAGGAGAGAACTCTTATCCCCCATCCGCATCGGCCCTTTTTCCTCTTTCAAAATTCCTAAATTTTGAGTATCAATCCCTAATTTCTCTATTCTCCACAAGTCGGCAGCTCCTCCGTCGTCCGATTCCAGCTCTCGGCAAGCATCATTGCCGCCGCTCCCTTCCGCGCGACGGAGAGTCATCGCCGGTTGCTCTCCGGCGTTCAGCAGTGTCGCCATCTATCGTAGAGAGATTCCCGAAACAGAGACGGATGAAATGGCACCAAGCTCGGCGGTTTCGCGCGGTCGCCGAAGAGAGGGAGGAGGCGTCACCTTCCAGCTCCGACTCTCCGTCGAGCAGGAGTTCTCCCAGTGGTTACCTCCGCCGGCGTGCTCGCTGCCGTCACCGCCCGTGAGCCACGCCGTCTCACCATCAGAGCAGCTGCTGTTTCGGAGGCAGCCCACAGCTTCTCCCGACGCCTCTCCGTCGTCACCGCCATCTCCGACAACCCCTAGAGCTAAGCCTTCTTTTAACTTGTTACTTAGCTTACGTTATGGTTCAAAACGGGAGAAGCTAAGTTCTCATTCTCCCTATGTTCTTGCGGTATAATCACTATGTTCAACCGATTATGTTTTGATTACCGCCCTGAGTTCTAATTACGGTATCCTAGCATGCTGGTGTTCACTATTAAAAAGTGAAATTTCTACTGCATGATGGTATGATGTGGTTAACTGAGGTTGAAAGGAAGTGTGGTTACCTCCACTGAACTTGTGCTGCTAGCTCTTGTCTCTGCTCTTGCTTCCCCCTCGCCTCTCTCCCCTGCCTCGGCTCCTTTCTTTCTCTACTAGATGATGCTTGGTGATGAAGAGGGAGAAAGAGGCTGAGCCCTATTTATGCTCATGGCTTAACTGAAAGCCTGAAAGGCTGTCATCTCTGGTGGGGAAGCAGTCCTTGGTGGGCTGATTTGGCCATTACCTCTGCAGCATTTCGCAGGGTGTACATGGCTGAAAAGGGGTCCTTGGTTGGTTATATGTTGGCTGACCTTGCAGCATCCTTTACTGATTTCTGGTGTTTTTGTGCTGCCTTGTACCCTAGCTCATTCATGAATTTTGTCTTCTTTTGCAGGTGCACACTAGAGGTGGCATTGTGGGGGCTGATTTCCGGAGTATAACCAGTCTGGGTAGGGAAAGCAAGGGCTGTTACCTGCAGCTTGGCAGAGTATTAGCTGGAGGGGAGCCTGCTGGCTGGAGTTTGCTTCTTTCGGTCCAACACCCACTCGCATTTCTGCAAGGTATTGTTTCCCCTTCCCTTTCTTAATACACTTCTCTTGTTGTCTCTGTAAACGATTGAGGAGATCTAACGGCTGTTGAAACGAGTTGTCATAACAGCCGAGCTCTTCTTCATGTTTTGATCTTTCTCTCCAGATCACGGAGTTGCCGAGCTTGGTGCCGAACTGCCGAGCTTGGTACCGAACTGCCGAGCTTGGTGGCGAACTGCCGAGCTTGGTACCGAACTGCCGAGCTTGGTGGCGAACTGCCGAGCTCGGTGCCGAACTGCCGTGCTTGGTGGCGAGCTATCACAATCCACCAACAGTCTCTATTCATGCAACAAATTCTCTTTCGTGCGCTTTGGCAGGAGTTGCGACTGGCCAACGAGGCTGTCTTCCCTCGTGGTCTCGCCCTCCCGGCTCGTTTGAAAAAAAAAAAAAAAACCCTGGGGCCGAGACGGCCCGATGACGAAGGCCACAGTAGCCCTTAGGGATTTCTAAAAGTAGTAGTGTAGCTCGACTTTTATTTTCATTGTCAACGATTGTAATTTAGTTTGAGTTTCTGAAAATTGTAATTTGTACCCCTTTTTTTCAAGAAGTAAAAATACTCTTTCATTTGTCAATAAAAGTTCTAGTATTTTATTTCATAACTCCCGAGAAATCTAAGTCTCGGCTATTACAGTTCAACTTACTCTTTTAGATGGTGAAACTCGTAGAAACACTTTATCTCCCGCTTCATATTCCATATCTTTTGTTTATATACTTATCATAATATCTTTTCTGTCTGTCCAATGTCGCTTTCAATATGCTTTTAATAATGTAAATCTTGGGAACAGTTTCTCTAATAATCTATGACATTTCTATAATCTCTATATACTGAACTTCTACATTTTCTACTATACAATGTCTCATACAGTGTCATAAATGAAAATGGTTACATTACGCAAACTTTATCAGCAGAATATACTCATTCCCTGAACCCTGAAATTCAATAACACGAGCACAAAATATTTCTTCCAACGTCTTTATAGTTCTCTCTGACTTACCATCTTTCTAAGGGTGAAAAACATTACACATCTCTCGCGTACTTTTCAGCAAAGTGATATAACGAACAACACCATCTTATAGGTAAGAAATGTGCTATCGGTGACCCTATAGGTACACACTGTTCTGCTTTAACCTGTTGACATGTCAAACACCTTGAAACAAACTCTACGACTTTCTTCTTCATCTTCGACCACCAATAATACTTTAATAATGATGTTATTTGCATATGTGTAATCACTCTGCTTGACTTATAACTAAAACCATCTGTAACAACATTAACCTTCTTAAGATGGTATTTCGATGGTGTAATCATAACCTTTAAGAAAATCTATCGAACGTCTCTGTCTCATATTCAATTCCTTCTAACTCATCAAATATTTCAATCTGTCATGATCGGCTGAAATTCAAAAAGTCTATCCATGTAGATAAGGATGCCAAATCTTCAAAACAATATAATGCTACAAATTCCAAATCATGAACATAATAAGAAACTCTATATACTCGTGATTGTCATGACACATAAGTAGTAAACTTTCCATTTTGCATCAAAAGATAACCAAATTCTTGTTGCAAAGCATTACTGTAGATAACATAAGATCATGTACGTATGGAAATTGTCAATATAGGTGACATAGTCAGTTGATGATTCAACTAATCAAAACTGTTTTGACATGCTTCACTCCATATAAGAGAAGAACTCTTCCGTAATAACATCTTCATCAATTCAACCATAATCGAGAATAATTTTCAGTTGACAAATACTTCAATATTCTGTATATCCATTTCTATTCTTCAACCTGATACCATGTGTCCCAATAATACCACATGATCTAGCTAGACTCACACTTACCCAACCTTGCAATAAGTTGTTTATCTCGTAAAACTTGTAATAGTGACTGCAAGTGATTAACATGCTCATCTGTACTTCGTGAAATATACTAGTAAGTCAATAAAAATAACCACTAAGTGATATAGGAATGGTTGAGAGACTTTGTTCATCAATGCCATAAATAATTGTAGGTGCAATAGTTAATTTGAAAGGCATAACCAAAACTCATAATGGTCGTATCGAGTTTAAAATGGTGTCTCTGCAATATTCTCTTTAGCTATCTTCAACTAATGGTATCTTGATCGAAAATCAGTACTCGAAAACAGTTGCATACCTTGAAATTGATCAAATAAGTCTTCTATTCTCGGTAATAGATATTTATTCTTCACAGTCACTTGATTCGACTTCCAATAGTGTATATAATGCTTCAGTGTGTCGTCTTTCTTCTTCAGAAATAATATTGGTGCTCTCCAAAGTAAAACATTGAGTCATACATATCTATTGTCTCACAACTCTTGTAACTATTTATTTAACTCTTGAAACTCTAATCAAGACATTTGATAAGGATGAATAGTAATAGATGCAGTACCTGGTAGTAACTCAATAGTGAATTTTGTCTCTTGATCAGGTGCTAATCCAGGCAAATCTCCACTTTGAATAAATCGAAAAGTCGATGTAGCTACTAGTATAAGACAAGTTGCAATTTATCGATACCATTAAATATCACTCGATCTCGTCTCGATGATTATATTACCATTTTTTTACATGATAAGCTACCTTTGTTCGATGAAGCGACAACCAATCTATACTCATGATAATATCAAATTTGTGTATGAACAAAGGAATCAATATCCGCTGGCAGCTCAACTGAATTAACTCGCACCACGCAGTCTAGATAAACCGTGTATACTGAAACAATGCCAGCTTATAATCAACAACAAACATAGTTCTTGTTTAAATACAGAATCTCTCTTTACTTCATCATCACAATACACTTGTTGCATATATTTATCATTAAATTCTCTAGGAAAATCGTCAGAACATAGTACCAAAGGTTATATAATAGCTTGTGGGACTGTTTCTGCCCAATAGTAAATATTGTTTCAAAGAAGAGACACTATATAATCAAAACGTTCTTCTGATATACAACTCATCTGATTGAACACATGTTCTCTATCCTTTTCAACCATATCTCAGCCTCGGCCGGATCAGTAGTCTCATAAAGTCAACAATTCCATTTTTCGGAGTTCTCTAAAATTTCTACCTTTTTACCCCATCATTGGTCCATGTACTTTTTGTTCCAAAAGCCTAGGTAATCCCCATATGATGCAACATGTATATGAAATGTTTCTACAATTAATTGACGATGCAGGGCGGCTGACCTTTCTTTCCTCAGTGAGATATGTTCATGAAAATACAAATGCAAATGAAACTTATAGCATAAATGTATCATATGATATACATGAATACTATGTCCCAGCGGGATTCTATCCCCGCTCTGATACCACCTAAATTGTCACACCTCAACCCCTCTGACGTATAATCTTTTAATAAATAAAACCCTTATCATAAAAGCAATCAATACACGTGTCTAATTCATAGAACACCCATATTATATAAGTTCAAACCAACACTTATCCGATACATATTTCAAAATATCCTGTAAAGTAGTGGAACCCTCTCACCACTCTATATACTATACATTTATCTACATGCAAAATGACGAGGAGGAGAAGGTTGCCAATATGCGTCAGCCGCCGAACCTAATAACACGTGGAGTTCCTATGACCCATGTCAGTCAAAACTTTACTGCTATCTTATTCCTGAAAAATTTAGTGGTTTATATGAGCCACAACTCAGTATATATAAATCTCCACCTTTAATCTCACATGATACAAACATCAAGCATATTCTTTTATCAATACATATAATTAGAAACAATATATATCATAATTTAAAAACAAACCATTTCATATTCATATGCATATGCCACTCTATTCAGTTTATTATTCTGTAACAGTCAAGCCTGGTATCTGCCTGGGATTCCTCTATGACCCGAAGGTCTCTCTGTAATTGGACTCATAGGTCCCTCTGTATTTGACCCGAAGGTCCCTCTGTATTTGGACTCATAGGTCCCTCTAAACTTTCAGATCCAGTACAAGGCTATCACAGATCCTCTTTAATCCAATGATTCACATAATCGGTATCATAAACATATCCTTTGCACCAATAACATATTCATATCATATTCCATCAAATTATCCAATATATCTAAACAAACATGTCCATTTCAGCAATCAAATATTCATATCATATTCGACCATCAAAATCAAACAATTCATAATCATATCAATTTCACACCATATAATCAAATAATTCACTCCAATTCAACATATAACAATCAACCACATAACACATGTAAAACTAAAAGTGTGATTTATACACACCTGATTATGACAAGAGTCTAACTGAACCTCTTATTCTGTCTCCTAATTCACAGCCCTCAGTCCTAACTACATAGCTCAATCCATGTAATTATTTTTTTATTTTTCCAGATTCTATACCGTCTTCACTTCGTCTCCTGCCTCTTCTTTTCCTTTTTTTCTTAATTATACTTTCTCAAATATGGGATCCTATAACGCTTAGTCATTGGGTCTAAATTTGTCTACCTAATCAAAATACATGCATGCAACACATATGTAGGGATTTAATTTGTACACGTATAGAATACGTGTGATCCTTCCTTTTCTTTAGTAAAAGTTACGTGTGTACACATGCACATTTTATAAACTAAGCATTAAATTTATATTTTAATGTACACTACTATTACATATACATATTAATCAAATAAACTAATTTAACTAGTTAACTATATACATATATGTTTTGTTCATATGTATAATAAATAATTTTAATACCATGTATAATGATATCAACTCCACATAATTAAATAAGATAACATCTTCTATAACATTCTAAAAAAATATGTCTTGTAATACCAAAGAGAGTAATATATAATTCTGAATAAAATATGTTGCTATGCAAAAATTTATATTTCAAGTTAGGGATGTTACATCAACATTTCTTGTGTAATCGGGAATGATAGGCAAACTAAGGCCTTGTGTGACTTGGGGGCAAGCATAAATCTCATGCCCTTAAGCTTCTTCCGGAAGTTGAAGTTTGGTGTCTTGAAGCCAACCACCATCACCCTCCAAATGTCGGATAAGTCCGCCAAGTTTCCCAATGGAGTCCTTGAGAATGTCTTAGTGAGGGTGAGTCCAAGTTTCCCGTGGACTTTGTTGTTTTGAACATGAAGGAGGATCCAAATGTCCCTCTCATCCTTGGAAGGCCATTCCTTGCAATCGGAAAAGCTTTAATTGATGTCACTAAGGGAGAACTCACCCTTAGGCATGGAAACAAGACGACCATCCTCTCTATGTTAGGCAAGATGAAACGCTGTCACTTAACCGTCCCTTAAATTACTATTCATGGGCCCCATTGTACTTTTTTACTCCATCTCTTAACTAAGGGACGTAACCTGCAACCCTCCGTCCCTTAACCGTCTCTTAAATTACTATTCATTCAATTTCATTTTTTATTTTTATTTCCAATCAAATTCAATTAAAAAGATACACTTCATTAAAAATAAAATAAAATTACAACATAAAGTAAAAATACAACCTAAAATTAAAAAAAAACACATAATTAAAATCCTAAAAAAATAAAAATGACATAATTTAAAATACAATTTTATAGAAAATTTAAAAAAAAACTACTCTGCCTGTGAATCATCCTCCGGAGGCGGTGGATGTGCACTGAAGCCGCGAGGAGGCGGAATGCCAAGTTGTGCCGCCATAAACGCAATTCCGTTAAGATAGGCTTGGTATTGGGGAGGCGTCATGCGGGAAGTGTCCGCCAGAGTTTCCATCGCCGGACGTTTTGTGATGAGAGGTTAGATGAAAATTGGAGAGGAAATGGAGATGATTTGGGAAGAATAGATGTGTATTTGTGTGTGAAATGGGAATGAATTAGGAGTATTTATAGAGTAAAAAAAATAAAAAAATTGAAAAAACGGTAATATAACGGTAATATTACCGTTTTTAATTTTTTTATTTAATTTGTTTTTTTTTTAAATAAATTATTGCGTCAACGTGACGATGCCCACTCGCGGGCCGGCGAGTGGGCGTCATGCATGGCGCCGGAGCGCGCCACATCGCCTCGGCGCGTGGCGAGACGTCTCGCCAACCGTCACGGCGTGACAGAGCGCGGAATGGGCTGTGGACTAGACGTGGCGCTGCAACACGTCACGCCGCCGTCCCGTCCCTTCGTGACGGAATACGGGCCTCCCACATGACGCGTTGCGGGTGGCCTTACAATTAACATTTTATTGATTAAATTTTAGAGTGAGCTAACACTCCCGGCTACTAGTTATGACTACTAGTTATGACTGATTTTATCCCATTGAATTGTCCAATAAATATCTTTTAATAGTATAAGATAACTTTTTGAAATGGAATTTTATATAAATATTAAAACGTGGTATTAATTAATTGTTTATCCATAAAACAATGAACCATAAGCAAAATAAAATTCGAAACTAAACAGTAGTCCCCTTCTTCTTTACTGTTTTTTTTACAATTCATCAACTTCTCAAATTTAAGGATCAAACAATAATTAGCATGCATATTCATGAGGGGCTTCTCTGCAGAAATTTATGGTAATAATATACAAATGTAGTTTCTCCCCATTTTGAGTAGTAAGTACAGTATACAAGCAAGTGAAGCAACATAATGCCACTCATCTAGTAACAAAAAACTAACATTTTTCTGTACAAATTGTAAAAATTAAGAGTTGCATTGTAACCTGCTGTAAAAATCTTCCTTCACCTTCTTCCTGACCAACTCCATCAAAAAACTAGCCTTTTCAATATTCAGTGTCGCCCCAAACACATACAAAGATATCCTCATGCCCTGGGGTTTCCAGCCCCATTGATCGAGCTTCCAGAGTCCCGGAAAAGCAAGGGACAAACAAATTGTATTCTTCTTGTATAACTATACGATCAAGATGATGATGCTCGATGGCTTCCTACACGTTCGAGTTGGAGGAATTGTTGAGAGGGAAGCAGGTGTCTTCGCCACCAGTGCTCCACAAAAAGTTGGCGTATCTAGAGGCGAAGTAGGAGTTGTGTGGCTCGAGCGCCATAGCTTGTAGGTAGGTCTCCTCGGCCGCCAAATAGTCCTTCCTCACTGTCCATAGGAAGTTGGCGTATTCACTGAAGGATTCTCCATCCGGTGGCGTTACTTGTACTGCCCGCCTGAAGCATTCCTCGGACCTGTTCAACACAACGTGAGAACTAGCAAGAATAAAATAAAGCACAGCAAATAGTCACTCATCTCATCTTGGTTTTTGTTAGCTTGTGCTACTAAAGGTTATGTTAAACAGCTATTAAAAAAACAGATTGAGACTGTAATGTGGTGTGATATCGTGAGAAATGAAACAGAAGCAAAAGATCACCTCTGATAATCGCGTGCAACGAGATGCAGAAATCGCGCATAGTTGCATAGCAAGAGTGCATTATTAGGTTCGAAAGATAATTTAATCTGGTACAAGAGGTCCGCCCTGAGAAAATCGTCATAGCTATCGTTCTCGATCTCCACAGCCACGGGTGAAACAAAATGTTTCATGGTGTCGTGATCCACGTCCACGCCTTCCCTTGTCTTCTTAGCCTCATCAACCATTGAGTCCCACAACAACATCTCTGCCATGCTCCCAAACTCATCAGTCAGATAAATGCTCGGACTCCCTAAACCACCTTCAGTCTTCTCCTCCATCATAGACAACGACGAGCCAAACACTTGATACTGCTGCCCTTGCCTATGCTGAAAAGGCTCCACCATCGCGGCGTTGTGGGAGGTCGAATGTACACTGAAATTAGCCAAGAGCACCATCACGTGCAGCATCAAAGCCGGTGTCCTCGAGAACACCTGCTGGAACAGCCACACGAATGAGAAATGCAACTCCTTCTGTACCTTAGACGTGATCACATCTAAATCCTCATCACACATAGCTTCCCTCATGTGCAAGGCACAGCTTTGCAGCTCAACGATGATGAACACCATCGAGGCAAAGGCCGCCTTCACTGAGCAAGAGCCACCCGCCTCTGCCTCCTCGGAGCCACCAGCAAAGCCCTCCTCAAGCTGCAGCTTCTTCTTGATCATCCTAAGAGAGAGGGGAATGTTCAAACTATTCGCCTTCTGTTCAACCATCGCCCAAGCAGCCGTTTCCTTATCCGGCCACTCTGGGAACTCCGGTCTGATCACTAGCATCATCGGCTCCAAGAAGTCAAAACGTGACTCCAAGAACGAGTCTTGATCCCTCCCACCTCGCCTACTGGTGTCGTTAACGCTATTGTTCAAAATGGCACAGTGCCGCTTCTTCCGCCCACACCTGTGACATAGATATGCAAACAAAACTAATTAATTAATTAATTTGGTATTAATCAAGCTATAAAATGTCAAGAATCAAGAAGCATAAAGATCCTTCTTGTTTGAAATTTCTACTCCACCACAATCGCAATGCAATGAAACCAATGCCCAATAAAGCAATTGACATTTTAAAAAGATATGCACACCTCAAATTTTACAAACTACAATTTCATATATACGAATGAATTCAAATTATATACAACTGAAAGAGAAGAGGATGAAAAAAGATTAGATTTTGCGAAAAGGGAACTCACGGGATTCGGATAAACTGCGCTGAAGCTTGGAAATTTGAGTTGAAATGAGTAGGATGGAAAAAGCTTATTGTTGAGATATACAAAAAGAAATTGGGAGAATATGGGAAATAGAGGAAAAGGGAGATGAAGGGAAGAATTGGATGAGGGATACAAGGATATGAAGATAGGAGAAGACGATATTTGGTAAGCACCAAAAAATCAAGAGTTGCGCTTTTAGGATCAGTAGTGGGGCAGCAGGCAGCTTCATCTATGGCGGTTTGCAATTGGAATGTCGGTTAAATTTTATTTTTTTGCTTTCGTATTGATTTTTTTTAGGATAAATTTTGCATTATATAGGAGTATATTTCTTTCAACTAATAGGACACTTTTTTTTCATTAGTTTATCCTACAAATAATATCATATTCTCTCTTTTTTTTCTTTTAACACACAAAATAAACTCATAAAATTTCATGTTTGACGGAACTATACACGTGGGCATTACACTTGTCGACTAGAAATCCATTGGAAATCTAGACTCAACTATGGAGTAATTATTTACTCCCTCCGTCCATGAAAGTTTCTTCATTTATTTATTTTTGTCCGCCCCACAAAGTTTACCCATTTCATTTTATATAATTTTTGGTAATGGACCTCATATTCCACTAACTCATTCATACTCACATTTTATTATAAAGCTAATATACAAAAGTAGGATCCACATTCCACTAACTTTTTTAACTCACTTTTCATTATATTTTTTAAAACTTGTGTCGAGTCAAAGTGGGACAATATTTAGAAAACGGAGGGAGTAGTTTTTAATCAAAAATCAAAATTTTATTTTCTTATTTTTGTTTGAAATTTTGTTTATGTCCCTCGGCTACCCTACAATTACTTCATTTCCCCACCTTTATTTAGTATTCCTCCCTCAAATTCCACTGTTTTGGAATTCCAAATACAGCAACAACGTAACAACAGACCAAACAAATATTCCCAAGATTTAGTAACAATTGCAGCTCGAAAGGGTATTAGAAATAAGCCACCCATTCTTTAAAACTCTAAAAGACCTTATAAGAGCATCCACTGTGCTGTCCCCTACCGTCCCTTAAACTACTATTTAAGGGCCCCATTGTACTTTAGTCCTCCATCTTTTAACTAAGAGACATAACCTGCAACACTCCGTCTCTTAACCGTCCCTTATTCCGTCCCTTAAATTACTAATCATTCAATTTCATTTTTTATTTTTTTCCAACCCAATTCAATTAAAACAAACACACTTTATTAAAAAAAATACACAACATAAAAAAACACACAACATAATTTAAAATACAAATCTGGAGGAAAAAAACTACTCCGCAGGCGAATCATCATCCGGAGGCGGTCGAGGAGGAGGGGGAGTTGGAAGGCCAAGTCGTGCTGCCATATGCACAACTCCGTTCCACCAGGCCGCGTATTGGGAGGGCGAGTAGCGGGAAACGTCCGCCATTGTGGCGGTCATGTACACCACCATAAGTGTATCCGAGCCTCCCTGCGAGCCCGATCCCGAGGCCGCCTGGCTTGATTCGCCTCGCCCCTTCCTCGCTCTAGCCACTTTCGCCGCCTTCGTCCCTTGCGGCCGACTGCGCCCACCTCCAGATCCTCCAGCATCGCCGACCGTACCCGCAAACTCCTGCGATTCAGCCTCATGTGGGCTGATGCCCTCAGCGGTGTCACCAGCAGACGAGTATTGGCCACTCTCCGTATACTTGGTGCTCTTCGAGTTTGAGCCCGAGCTGGAGCGGAAACCGCCGGCCCACCGTTCCTCGTCCTTCACGGCCTGCCAAACATCAACAAATCTGAATTGTTGACGGGTGTCCTGGTAGTAGGCACGCAAAGCGGACGTCAAAATGTCGGTTGCCATGGCGCCGCTTTGGTAGCGCGCCGCTTCGGCCGAGTAGATGCCGCAGAATTTTTTGACCTGTCGGTCGACTCGGTCAAAGTGAGAGCGTAGCATTTTATATTTGCGCTTGCGGGAGCCTTTCGGCTTTATCTGGTTGTAGACCTCGCAGACCTTTTCCCAGAAACACTTCCGGGGTTGTTGATTCCTGACGATGAGATCGTACGAGATGGTGATCCAGACGTTGTACACAGCCAGCGTTTCGAGGTTGTTGTAAGGATGTCGGCCTAGATCCTCTTCCTCCTCCTCGTCCTCGCCCGCCTGGGGTTGTACACGGCCTCGGCCACCTCCACCGCCTCTCCCACCTCCCGGCGTGGGATCAACGGGAAAATCCTCCCGGATCTGGGATAATCCCTGCGAATACCGCTGGGCGGAGGGACGAGCATATGCATCAACGTCAAAATTGGGTGGTTGGTACCCACCCGGCGTCGCCGAACCCTGGGTCCCCGGCATTGACGAACCGGAACCTTCCAGTGTGTTGATCATGGTCTCCCAATCGCCGAAGGCATTGAGATCCCACCCGCCGGAGCCGGAACCGCCGTAGTTGCCGTCGCCGGACATCTTGAGTTGTTATATGAAAATTTGAGAGGAATTTGAGATGATAAGAAGAATAGATATGTAGTTGTGTGTGAAATGAGGATGAGTTTAGGAGTATTTATAGAGTAACAAAATTAATTAAAAATTAAAAAAAAATTAAAAAAAACAATAAAGCGGTATTATTACCGTTAGAATTTTTTTTCCATTTATTTTTTTTTAAATTCGAATTTTGTAAAAAAAAATATTTATTGCGTCAGCATGTGACGACGCCCACTCGCGGGCCGACGAGTGGGCGTCACGCACGACGCCGGGTCGCGCCACGTCGCCTAGGCGCGTGGCGAGACGGCCCGTCGCTTGTCTCGGCGACATGGGACGCGGGACGGGACGGCGAGCTGCAACGCGTCGCGCGACGGACCCATCTCTCCGGGACGGGTCGCGGGACGCCGGCGCGACACGTAGTGGATGCTCTAAGGTGGAGGAAATAAGCCACTCATCCCTTAAAATACATTATAAGGTGAAGGATTATTCACACTTATATAGATTAGATGAGATATTCACTAAGTTGATGTGGGACAGAATTTAGAGATTAGATGAGATCTTCACCAAGTCGATGTGTGACATAATTTAGAGAATTTAACAGGGTTATTCACACTTATATAGATTAGATGAGATCTTCACCAAGTCGATGTGGGACAGACCACACGGTCCCTCACGTGTGGGCCGGAAAGGACATCGGGTGGGTAGGCAATGCAAGAGATAAGAGAACCATCATCAATGTGGGCCGGAAAGAACATCAGTCTTCCACTCGTGAGGTAGATAGATAACAGATAAAGAGAAATCTATCATTGACTTGAGCCCGCTCTGATACTATATTAGAAATGATTCACTCACCTCTTAAAAGGCCTTATGAAAGGGAGGGTTATCCATACTTATATAGAGGAGCTACGATCTTCACCAAGTCGATGTGGGACAGAATTTAGAGAATTTAACCGGAAAAAATCTACTTGAATTATGGTTCAACATTCGTTGCTCGATCTCAGCGGACTACTGACTTTGGCTCGGTCTGTCAGCATTAGTCTCGGTGGGCCGCTGAGTATATTCTTGATTATGGGCGTGTTCTGAAGCGGGCTGTTGGGAGTGCGGTCATCGACTGCTGAACCACTTAGTGGACTGTTGAGTGCGTCCTGTGGCTCAATTCGTTGCCTTCTAATTTCTATAATTAACTATTAAAGCTTAATAAATATGTCAAAAAATTAAAAAATAACATGCAAATATAAGACCAAGACTAATTAACATGTTATACATTTAAAACTTACCAAATTCAGGTATTTGAAATATGTAAGTTCCGTATTTTTAACCTTTCTATCTTCATTTCTTTCTTGCATCATTCCTTTTTCGCTTTTCTGCGCATCTAAGAAAATTTAAACAAGCAAAATAGTAAAAAGGAATTGACAAATACTCTTGCAAACTAATGAAATGCGACTAAAATGTTTGAAGCAAAGATGAAAGTCACAGTGTAAAAAATATTAATTTGTAGTTCACCTTTTATTTTAAATTCTACTCTTTTTTAGATTTTTTTGTTTATCTCAATTAAAATGTCCTCTTTCCTTTTCTAGAATAAATCATATCACATTACAAAAAACTTAATATCTTCTAGGGATACAAAAATTGAGACGCAATTACTAGCGTTCGAAATATTTTAAAAATAACCACAATACTGGACGCAAAAGAAAGCGTCCCTAAGTAAAGTGCAAATTATCTTAATGTTTTGTTTTTAGGATGCTTCTATTTATGTCTACTAATTTAGGTTAGGGCACTAACAATAAGGACTCTTTATGAAACATAGATGGTATAATTAGACATACAAATTAGTATTATTAATAGGATTAAAAAGTATCCTTGTCTGATTTTTTTGTTGTAGGATCACTTTTGTCTCTTTCGTTAAAACATTCAATTAATTTTTTTCCCACTAGAATCAACAGCTCAGTTTAAAGTTCAGTGCCATGAATGTGGATATTTTTAATTGAGAGGAGAGTAATTTTAATGATTAAGTAATTACAAAAAAAAATTAAAAATATCAATGAGAATAAAACAATCTAAACTAGTATAATGAAATTAAACAATTTTATAAATTCAAATTGCAAAAAGGTTAAAAAAATAAAATAGGGTTTGCCCAATATAATTTTGGAGCGAATTTAAGAAAATCATTGTTCTTACTGATTTGATTTCTGAGGTAGTAATTGGAGAGTGGTGTGGTGATTCAGGAATTGCGTAATGGAAACTGGGGCAAAATTAGTTTGACATTAATGTCACATTGTCGTTGAAATGGATCAAAGCTTATTAAAGTCACATTGTTCTGAATTGTGGAGTAATTGTTTTTTGTTCATAAAAATAATTAAAATATTTGTTTCTCAAAATATCTGTTCATAAAGACGCCACATTCCACATGGGGAGAGAAATGGATAAATACTGTACAAATTTGCCGTTTATCCATTTGGGGTGTTTTCGTCTAAAAAAGACCAAGAAGTGAAAAAAATCTTAAAACGTGAATAAATACAAGTATATATAGAAATTGCAACTGATATTTTGCAAGTATATGGACCACAAATATGCGCTGTGATAAGTACACGGCCTAAATATGTAGTTCAATCTTATAGTTTACCTTTTATATATAACATTACTCTTTTGTTTCATTCATGATGTTATTGCAACTGATATTTTACAAGTATATGGACCATAAATATGCGTTGTGATAAGTACACGGCCTAAATATGTAGTTCAATCTTAGTTTACCTTTTATATATAACATTACTCTTTTGTTTCATTCATGATGTCTATTTTTTTTATTTTAGTTATGACTCTCTTTTGTTTCATTCATGATGTCTATTTTTTTTTATTTAGTTTGTCATAACTAAAATGTCTTTGGTTCCTTTTATGGATTAAAACATATCTTTGTTACCATTTCATTAAATGTGGAATAAAACATATCTTTGTTATCACTTATTAAAATATTTAATTATATTTCTTTCTATACTTTGATACATTCAATAACTCCACCTAAAATTTAATGTCATAATATGAGCATCTTGAGATAGAAAAAAGTAAATTTTATTAAAGGAATAATCACAATAAATTAGAATTAAAAATATCACTTAGAAGAAAACAAACTAAATTACTCCTAGTATTTTGTGAAATTAAACAATTTTCTGAAAATTAAACTCCATGTTCAAATTGCAAAAAGGTGAAAGAAATAAAAGGGGGTTTTCCAATTTTTCAGTAATACTATTTGATTTTAATATATATTGAATTTGAATTATATAAATTTATTTTTCACCTGTCATTATCTATTTGGAGAATGTATCATTCTATTTATGAAATGGTTTATAATAATATTTCTTGATGTTATAATTTCTAGGTTTGAACGCGACATTTAAGTTTTCGAACTCTCATGCATTATTTCTAGATTTTGTTATTTCAAGGGGTGTAAATAGAAATGAACATAATTTCTTAGTAATAAAAATGATGGATATTCGCACCTAATATCATGGAATTTTAAAAAAATTAGTTTTTCTCATGAATTTTGAAATTGACAAATAATATCACGAACTTTACCCCGAGTTTGTTATTTATGAACAATGAAAAAATTTCGGTAAATAACATCATGATACAGATTTTTTTCCCATAATTTCTCGACAACAACTTTGAGAGCTTCGAGATTTTTAATATTTGAGAATAGTTTTTCTTAAAGCACACCCTCCAAATTAGTTCTTCAATCTATTAATATAGCCGGAATTTTTTCACTGGTGGAAAATAATAAACTCGGGGTAAAGTTTGTAATATTATTTGCCAATTTCAAGGTTCGTGGGAAAAATCCAACTTTTTGATAGTTTCATAATATTAGGTGCCAATATCCCTAAAAAAATAATGACTAACTTCAAAATCTTAAGGCCATAGGCAAAAGAGAGTAATGACTAATGAGCTTCATCACGGAAGCGAGTCATATTTATGTAGGGCTGAGATATGCAACTACCATAACTGCAAAACATGCATGAAGGCGGAATATTATATTAGAACACGTAACAAATATCAAGACAAACTAAACAAGATCACAAATATCATTCCCATAGTGATCTAACCTTCCAAATGTAGGATTTCTTAAGAACAAAAATTAGATAAATTTCCAAAAATAATTTAGATTAGGTAGTACATTAATTTAATCAATGTCGAAAAAGAAAATAGGCAGACAGCGCAAAAGTAGTTAACCGTGAGACCAAATCTCAACCATCCATTTTTCTAATATAGTAGATGAAATAAATCAAGCAAATAGATTCACTTAATTTTTAGATCGTTATACATACTTTATTATTTGATCGTTTTATTCTTTGCAGAACGACTGAACTAAAATGATCTTAACATAGTTTAATGAACATATTTTGGTTAGACGGTTCGGCACTAGTAATTAGTTCTGCCTATATGTGTATAGGGTCTATATCTATAAATAGCATAGCTTTTAGTTATATTTTCCTAAACTCCCTCTCTTTTGCTCACACAAAGTTAGTAGAGTGATTGCTATGCAAATGCAAATGCAAGCTCAGAGGCAGTCTCCGCTGCTGTGGAGGGTATCTACGGCGTCAGCCGCTGCAGTTTCTCGAAGAATCACGTTCCGCCTCCGTACATTCCAATGCTCTTCTTTCAGATTCTACAAAATTAAGCGCCGTTTGTTGATTAATTTTTTAAATTTTGGTGAATTGTAGAGGTGGATGAGAAGAGATTTATTGAAGCATCTAAAACCGGAAACATAATTCCGCTGCACAAATGCATATTCTCGGATCATTTGACGCCGGTTATGGCTTACCGGTGCTTGGTGCATGAAGATGATAAAGAGACTCCGAGCTTCCTATATGAAGCGTATGAAGACGAACGAAACGCTTGGAAACCTTAGTACATTTCATGGTGAGAATGTGAATATTGTCAATTTGTACGCTAATGTCTATTTGCAGCCCGCGACTAGCTCCGGCTCACGTTGATTTCTCCACTCCTGATTTCGGACTCTCTCGATACAAGAGAAACATGACAAGTGAGGAATACACAGAGGCTGTGTTACATGCTAAGGAGCATATTTTGGATGGAGATATCTTTCAAATCGTTTTAAGCCAACGATTCGAAAGAAGGACATTTGCTGATCCGTTCCAAATATACAGAACTCTTAGAGTTGTGAATCCAAGTCCATACATGACTTACCTGCAGGTTGCTTCGTCTTTCGTGCCACTCTTCGATGAGTCTAGATTCTGTTAGAAAGGAAAATATGTAAGTAAGGAAAATAGGTAAGCAAGGAAAAAAAATTAATTAGGGAATGAGTATTATGACAAATCTTGCCAATTTTATGTAACCCTTGGCCTATTTAAAGGAGGCATACCTATTGTAATTCTCTGAACAAGTTGAATGAATAATACTCATATCTTTTTACATGGTACCAGAGCAAAGGCTCATAACAAAATCATCATAGCCTAATACCTTTTCCGACCAAGAAGGCGGTTATTTTCAACCTGCAACATGTCAGACGATGAAGAGAAACCAAATATGGAGGAGACACGATTAAAGATGAGTAAGAATGTTACTCTAGCCTTTAAACTCAACAGGATGAATTATCCCCTATGGAAACGGCTGATGAGAGTAGCCATCGTGGGAAGACGAGCAAACAGGTATATCACCGGTGCACCGCAGCCGCCGGAACCTGGAATGAAGGGGTACACAGAATGGGAGGAAGCCGATATGACAGTGTTCTCATGGATAATTGACAACGTCGAAACAGAAATTGTTGTCGACTTTGCACATCACCAAACCGCGCAAGCTCTATGGGAGAGCCTACAAACTACATTCGAAAGTACTGCAGATCCATATCTGTTGTACGATCTAGAGGAAAAGGCAGGCCGAATCGTGCAAGGGGAATGAAACGATGAATTTCTTCTCAGGGTGCTTAAGTGTCGTTCAAGCAAGGATATATCCTACTGGTCAGGATAGAGATCCTAACTAAGCCTAGACCCTGGTTTCAAAAATTCCTCAACCCACTTCTATTGATCAGTATAGTGATGGTAAGGGTCGAATCCCACAGAGATGGTGCGTTAAAACTATTGTGGTGATATTCTGGATGGTTTGGTTAGCTACCACGCTCGGGTTGAGTCTCTACCTAGGCAAGAACTTAAAGGTAATTTCCTACTGACTAGAATGGGGAAAGGAGTGTAGGGGTGCAGCTGTGTACGTGGAAATAGAGAGACATTTTTGTAACAGGAAATATTTGGAAGGTACGGGATTCTATTTTGGGCTAGACAGAATATTCAGAGGGTAGTGGTAGTCAAGGTGACTGGGCTGGCAGATCTGCAGGTTATAACGAAAAGCAAAGGACAAAAAGTAAAAAAGCAAAAAGCATCTAAAAAGCAAGTGGTCCCCAACATTTGACAGGACATCATCTTCTTCAGCAACACAAACTGAAATCAGAAAACAATTCCAGATTCAACACGGAAACACAGTTTATCAATTCGCGAACACAGATCCACAAATACGAACACCAAATCTTAAATCAAGCACAGAAAATGCAACTCCGCATACTGATCAGCAGGAAAACGAAAATGAATTCAAACAAGACTTCACATGCAGCGATTCACTCACGATCAACAGTTCCACACTTAACTAAAGGAATTTTGATGGAAACAAAGAAAGGAAAGTTCAGCACTTAAAAACACAAAGGAATCTTAGATCTGAGCTAACTAGGCGGAATAGAAAGGAAAAGAAAATGACACAATATACGAAACGGAAATCAACTTCATAGCATAAACACGTTCGGATCTTCCACAAGTACTTCAAAACAGAAAATATCCAAAAGCAACAAAAGATCCAACGTAAAGAAAGCAAGCGAATTAAACTACGAAAGCGAGTAAAAGTGTTTTGCCACTCCGGGCGATGATATCTCTAACTACGGTTCTGCTGGCTGGAACGAACGATCTGGAATTCCGGGAACATCTAAATCTTCAAGTGACCATGGCAGTGGCGAGAAACGAGATTCTGGACTGGGCTGAAGGACTGAACTCCGAGAGAATTCTACCTAAGAGTGATGATGATGATTCCTTTTTTTCTCTCTCCAAGTGGCTTCCTTTTATAGGGAGGCTTACCCTTGATTTTTAGGGTAAGACCTTGCGGTGAGATGACTTCTTTGCCCTTAATTGCGATTGAGCAGTCCCAGCTATCCTCCTTCTCCATCTCGAGCCATATTTGCATGTATACTGGTCAGTACGTAATCGTCCTGACGCCCTTTTCACTTGAAGTGTCTGAAACTCTGCCTACTGGCTAGAATGCTTACCCTGCACGCTTAAGCAACTAGTTTTTGCAGATATAATTCAATTACGCACATCATACTGACCAGTAACCTAGGCCTAGAATACGACTTATCAGGGAACATGGGCTAGAAACATATTGGCGACATCTCCACGGAATCTGGGTCGAAATTGACCGATGCCAACATCAACCTGTGGATTGCTGCGACAAGGGGATTAGCCAACTTCGAACGTATGTAGCAACAAGACGGCTGTTCAAATTCCTAACAGACTTGAATGCAAGATATGACGGGATCCGAAGGGATATTCTCAAGGAAACCCCATTGCCCTCAGCCGAGACCGCATACGGTCTGATAAAACGAGAAGCTACGCGGTTGAAAATCATGGCGGCAGCAGACATCGATCTCCAGACCGGCGCAATCAACGATGGATCATCATCGGGCCAAGTCGGACACGGGTTCGCCGTCAGAAACCATCCACCACCGCGACCAAAACAGCCACCACCACGAACCGCCGCGCAACAGCCCAATCGCCAAGGCGGTTTCAAACCCGACAAATCAAAATTTTGGTGCTCTCATTGCGGAAAACAAAGACATACTCGAGATACATGTTTCCTCCTCGTTGGATTTCCGGAATGGTGGGATGAAAATCAAAAGGCTAAAGCTCGAATAGCCATCGGAGTCGAAGATGGAGGTGGATTATTTCTGCAAGGGGCAGGGAATAGGGAGATGACTAACACCCGTGGGAGAGCAGGAGATACCGGTCCTCAACCGGGTGGAGGCGGCAGGCCCGGCGAGGCAGCCTTCGCGGAGAAGAAAGGAGGCGGGTCATACGGAGGTAACAGATTGGGGTTGAGAAACCCCGATCCTCAATTTGATTTTCAGAATAAACCCCAAAGCATGAGTAATTTAATTTCTAGTCCTTATAGTTCAGAATATATGCAATATGACCCGCGAAAATTACAGTTAGGACCCCAGAAAAACTATATTCCACGTTTGACCCCAAAACTGTCTGAAAGTTCCGTCTTAAGCCCAAATCGTTTTGCACCCTTGGAAAATATACCTATTGCATGCATTGCCCAAAGTAAAATTGACCCTAAGGAGAGTGAGTGGATTTTTGATTGTGGGGCCACTGATACTATGACCTACGATCTGAAAGATTTTTGTGAATTTAATGGGGCAACTAAAAGCCAAATTCAAACTGCCGATGGAAAGTTGACCGCTGTGGGTGGGAGTGGAACCATTGAAATATCCCCAACCCTGAAGCTTACAAATTGCCTCTATGTGCCCAAATTATCTCATAAACTTATGTCTATCAGCCACATGACGAAAGAATTAAACTGTACGTTACTAATGCATCCAAATTTCTGTGTATTACAGGATATCAGTACGAGGAGGATAATTGGGCGTGGCACTGAGCGTCAAGGTCTTTATTATGTGGATGAGATTACTCAACAAGGTGGCACTGCGATGCTTGCTCACAGATCTGCAAATCGGGAAGCTTGGTTGTGGCACCGCAGATTGGGGCATCCATCCTCGGGGTATTTAAAATTGCTTTTTCCAAAGTTTTCCCATTTTAAGGATATTACTTGCGAATCTTGTGTTTTGGCAAAAAACCACAGACAATCCTTTAGATCAAGTGATACTCGTGTTAAGACTATTTTTTCTCTAGTGCATGCCGATGTTTGGGGTCCAGCTCCTATTGTTGGTGATCATGGTTTTAAATTGTAACATCCCGAATTATAGGGCTTGACGAAAGATTTGGATATGTGATGAGGAATAGTAGTTAAGTTAAACTATAAGGTAGAAATTTAATATGAAATGTCGATTATGTGATTTTCGGCAATCTCTTTTACCCACGTAAAATCGTAAATCGAAGCTAAGGGCTAACAATTTTATAAATTATAAATTATGGCCTAGCATAATTGTAAATAATGTGAGGATTTATTTTTGTCCATTTAAGGGTAATTGGAATTTTTATCGCCGATTATTTCGGTTTTTCGCAAAATCGATTGTCGAAACATTTGAGGTGTCGGACGAGAAAAATTTTAGATTAATCTAGGATTAATGTGCTACGAGATGGTATATAGAATCCATAAATATGGGATCGTATGACATGAAAATAAATTAGTACAAGGAAATAAATTTAACTTAAGTAAATAAATAATTAGAATTTTAAAGAAAAATCTAGAAGTTGTTGGATAAAATTTAAAAGTCAAAGACTTATCTTCTCTCCCTCATGATTTTCGTCCATGAGCAGCTCCCCTCAACCTCCATAGCCAAAAACCTTCTTTCCCATTTATTTGGCTTGTTCGTCGGCAAATTGAGGATTTAATCGTATAAAACATAGCAAATCAAGTAAGGTCTTTCTTACTATACTATTTTTATAACATGAAATTCAATACATATTGAGGTTTAAAATCTGAAAATTTCGAGCTCCATAGGTGTTGATGGATACATGGTTTTATGTTCGATTAATTGTCGAATACGTAGCGTATAGACGTCGTATGCCACGTTTTGATGAATAATTTCCAAGTTAAATTGCCATGGTATGAACTTGATGATGAGATTGAAAATACACCTTAGGGTTTGTGTTTTTAGTAGTTAGATGCTCAAGTTAGATGAAATTTATGATTAAACATGAATTGAAATAGAATTGGATCAACAAGGTTTAATCCCCTGTTTTTCAGTGACATGTTCCAATTTGTTTGGCATGGGTAGAATAGTGGAAACTTTGGTTTAACAATTTCTATAATAACTATGATGAGTCTAGAAGATCCCTGATTTGTATGAAGAATTTAGGAGTTCGTTTACTATGTGTATAAATTGTTATAACAATACAACTACGAACTGTCAAAATTCTGGTACTTTGTCATATTTTGGTATTTGTTATCCGACATATTCAGGGCATTTAAGGTCGATTAAAACTTGATTGCATAATTTCTAAATTAACTATAAGGTTTTTAGTTGTTCTCTAAATTTTATGACGAATTAAAGAGTACAAATACCATTTATAAGAATTGTTTAGAAACTGCTGCCAGAAATGGCCTGATTTTTGGTAGTCCATGGGAAAACGAGAATATCTCTTAAACTATTAGGAATCTTTGAATGAATCTTATTGGATTATAAATCAGACTTCATTGGGTATTTAAAAATATTAGGTCAAGTCTCTAAATTCTTCCGTATGAATATAGAAGTTGTGTGACGAATCGATCCAGTGCAGTTGTTATACTAGAGAGTTAAGGAATAAGGGGATATTAAGTTAATATAGCAAATGAATTTATTTAAGATGTTTGATCATGGAACTGTGATTTAGAATGAATATGAGTGTTAATGTAAATTTTAGGAACTTTCTAATTGAGGTTAGCAATTTTAATACATTAACTACATGATTATATATTCTCTGTGAATAGTATTATGTGAATAGTAACAGAATACTTAGTGATTTTATTGGAAGACTTAATGAGCTGAAGTTGACGAAAATAAGTATATGTTACTAATGTTTACGATATTTATAGTATAAGGCATAGAAGCTTGTAACACGAGTCGTGCAAAAATGAATGGATCTAGAAGATAGCGAAGGGTCGAAAGGTGAAATAGGCTTATGTTCATAAGCCTGCGAGGTAGTGTATCCTCTCTATGGTTTTCGATTCCTTTGGTTGAGATGATGTATCCTATAATGTGCTTATTTGTGTGATGTTAATTAAATAATGTGCTTAAATATGCTTATAATTTAATATGTGGATTGTTATGATACTTATTAATTTTGATATGAATGATCTACAGAAATAATGGTACGAATATGAATAAAAGACAATGGATATGATATGCAATGAAACGTAATAAATTATGAAGATCTGAATAATGTGAAATATGTCTGAATAGATTATGAAAAGATATCTGAATGTATATGAAAAAGAAGTGATCTGATAGGTAGAGCCTGAATAAAATAAACACAAGAGAATAATATGTAAAGGTTATAAAAGTATATACTAAAAGAATGTCTGTGAATCCGATAAGAATGATTATCTGAAGTGATATTTGGAAATGGAATACATGTGAAAAAGAGATATGAAAGAAGAATACGAAATAAAACGTCCTGTTTGCTTGGTCACATGTGTTGGGTACAATTGGCATGCCATAGGACAGCAGCGCTGCATTATCTGTGATCACTCGTCTTCTGGATAACCGAAGCGAGGATCGTCTGTTATCTGACGGGCCCCTATCTGATCTGTCTGATCTGCACCCTAATGGGTGGTCTGATTATCTGTCTGCACCCTCATGGGTGGTCTGATTTTCTGAATTGCACCCTATGGGTGGTCTGTGCGGAGTCCTCTCGAGGACGAAAATCCGCGTCTGCATCTGATTCTGTTTCTGATCTGGTCCGTGTACCCTGCCTGAAACCAAGCAGATATTGGGGCTATATGATAAGATAAAATAAAATAATATCTGATGATTTCTGAATACGAATCTGTAATCTGTGATGTGTAAAATAATATCTGATTAATTGTGTATAAGAATTTGTAATCTGTGATGTGTAAAATAATATCTGATGAATTGTGAATAAGAATCTGTGATCTGTGATATATAAAATAATATTTGATGACTCCTGAATAAGAATCTGTGATCCGTGATGTATAAAATAATATCTAATGACTTCTGAATAAGAATCTGTTATCTGTGATATATAAAATAATATCTGAGGACTTATGAATAAGGATCTGTGATATGTGATTTGTAAAATATGATATATGATATGAATGTTGATCGGTCCTCACGTGGAGGAAATGATATATTATGTTGAATGGTCCCCGCTCGGGGTAATTAACACGGAAATAAAAATAGTATATGAAAATAAATGGTAAAAGGAGAAAAATGTGATACGAGATAATAATATATGATGAATATGTGTGGTTATCTGAACAAGTATTCTTTAATTCAAAGATTATGAGATGGTAAGTAATTTGGAAATTTGTAAAATTGAAATGAAAATAAGCAAAAGATTAAAAAGGAAATAATGTAGTTATTATAGTTACTATTGTCTTAGCTGAGAGGGTTGGATTCTGTAGTTTGGATATTGCTACTGGGCTTTCGAGCTCACTCCCCCCTCTTTTTCCCCTGCAGGTTAGAGTTGATATTATGTCAGTGGTGTTGCGCAGCTTTGCATCTTTTGCGAGTCACTGGTGGTCAACTTGGTTTAGTAGTCGTGGCATGTTGTATAATAGTTTAATCTTTAATCTTCCGTAGGATAAATGTTAAGTTTTTTAAATGTAATAGATTTTAATTGTGCTTTTAAGCTAAAAAGAAAAAGAAAAATTTAAGCACGGGGTTTTCGATACTGAAACGTGACATCACTTATTCGGTGGGTACCTACCGGGTAAGGGGTGTTACAAGTTGGTATCAGAGCCTAGGTTTAGGTAGTTCTGGATAAAAGTGAGTCAATAAAGTGTGTAGAAACATGCCACGTAGGAGTAAATGTCTGTTAGTACCAGTGACTTGATGCAGCTGCCTTGGTCTCAAGTTGAAAGAAGTTAGCAAAGTACGGGACATAATTTCCCGTGTGACTGAGAATGATGTTATATGGGACTGGCCACCCCATATAGCTCGAATCTCGGTAGCGTCGGTATGTGTAAAAAAATTTAAAAAGTGCAGGGTGGATATGTTTGAAAATGTTGATGAAAAGTGTGTCTTAATGAAATATACTAATAAATAAATGTAAGTTATGAAAGAGTATAAGTAAAAGAGAAGAAAAAGAGTTAAAGGAAGGATATGGAAAGAAAGTAAGTTATAGACTAAGTGACCATTATGATATAAAGGTGTAACACAAAAATTCACAAAGGTATGTGAATTGTCTGATATAAAATGGATTAATAGTCATAAAGTAATATCCTATAATGATAAACAAAAGTATAGAAATATGTGAAAGGAAATGTGTTTGGCAAAATGATAAATATTGAAATGAAAACGTATGAAACTATAAGGCATTATACGAATAAAACCATAAATGTGTGATTGAGCAAATGCGACGAATAAGAAATAAGTGATATGATCTGAACACGTGTGCCCCTATATGGATTATATGTGTATTCTGAATCGAACAATAGGAAATATGATGTGATGCGATAAAGATATAAGCTAAGTAAGTGTGCATGATATAAGATATGTGATATAAAATGTGATCAGATTAGAATGTGAACTCCGTAAGAACTATGTGTGCGCTCGAAGACGAGCTAAGCGAATATGGAAATTTAAATGAGGATTTAGAAATGAAATGGAAAATGAAAATGGGCACTCTAAGTGAGCTATAATATATATGAAATGATATGTCTAAAAATGTAAGTTTAAAATGAAATAAATATATGACTTTGAAATTGAGCGATATGAGGAAAAAGGGTACTATGCTTGAAAGTATGGAATCCAATGAATCATATGTGTGTTGAAAGAATGTGAAATGTATTGATGACCAATATATGATGAAATTTGAAAATGAAATTTGGTATATGGTGCGACGGGAGTATTCGATGAGCTCATGCGGGTGTACTTCGCTTAACCCATATACATGTGTGTTATCACTAAGCACTTGAGACAAATGAGTGCAAATATTTGAGGTGATCGGTATGTATTTCTATATATGATTATGTGCGAACTAGCACATGTGATAAAATGTGTTATAATATGTGGACATATGAAACGTATATGATAACTGTGATATGTGACATGTGATTTGATGTGTCTTGATATATGTGTGACTTGAGAATTGAAATGTGATGATATATGGTCTGATATGCCTGGATATATGGTCCATGTATTCAGATCTTGTTATATGAGTTTTATTGAGTTATGATACTAGTACTAAGAGTTAGAGATTTAATGTTGTGATGATGAATATTGAGATGTGAATGTGTGGAACTATATAATGTTTTGGACGAAGTGATACATGTGACTGCGTGCTCTATATGGACTATATGGTGCTAGAAAGTGAGCTATATGCATATAATGTGATATGATGGAAAATTTGTGCGCTGCATGAGATAGATGAATGTGCTCGAAACTAAGTCAAATGAAGTGAAATATGATATGATTGAAAGTAACAAATTCATATGAATTATATGCTTGAAACGAACTATGAGAAAGCGAAAATGTTTATGATCGATACATGACGGGATTCGAAAATAAACATGGTTGTTGATGAATGTTAACTTGTTATTTGAACTTTGTTGTGAATTGTTGGGTTGATGTGATAATCTATTATTAATATTGTATCTTGTTGGTTTTTGGGCATGTAGTAGTTATAGAGGAAATGCTGCCCAAATTTTGACAGAAGTTCATAAGATAAATTAATACGAAGTTGTGATAAATAAAATGAAAGGAGAGAATGTATGATGTGTTGTGAATGATAATGAATGGAAACATAATGAAAATATTATGATGATATATGGAAAATGAAATGCACCATTTTTATGGGCTATATGCACCCGAATAAGGGCTATATGGTATATGATGAGTATGTGAATTATACATTATGTGATGAATATGATATGTACGCCCCATGTGGGCAAAGAAAGGATGCAAGTAACATGGAAATTTTTATGTAAAGAAATGATAACGTTACATGATGGAACCAATAATCTCAATATTATATATTAGGGTGAAATATGAACTTATGTGGCATTATATGTGAAAGTTGGATAATGTGATTATAAGTGCGATTTTGTGACTTGATGTGGAGAAATGAGGATACGCTACGAATAGGAAATGACGTAATGCCATGAAATGGCATAAGTGAAACCCTAACGCTTCTAGGAGAAAGCAAATTCGATGGAATTTCGAGGACGAAATTCTTTTAGGGGGGAAGAGTTGTAACATCTCGAATTATAGGGCTTGACGAAAGATTTGGATATGTGATGAGGAATAGTAGTTAAGTTAAACTATAAGGTAGAAATTTAATACGAAATGTCGATTATGTGATTTTCGGCAATCTCTTTTACCCACGTAAAATCGTAAATCGAAGCTAAGGGCTAACAATTTTATAAATTATAAATTATGGCCTAGCATAATTGTAAATAATGTGAGGATTTATTTTTGTCCATTTAAGGGTAATTGGAATTTTTATCGCCGATTATTTCGGTTTTTCGCAAAATCGATTGTCGAAACATTTGAGGTGTCGGACGAGAATAATTTTAGATTAATCTAGGATTAATGTGCTACGAGATGGTATATAGAATCCATAAATATGGGATCGTATGACATGAAAATAAATTAGTACAAGGAAATAAATTTAACTTAAGTAAATAAATAATTAGAATTTTAAAGAAAAATCTAGAAGTTGTTGGATAAAATTTAAAAGTCAAAGACTTATCTTCTCTCCCTCATGATTTTCGTCCATGAGCAGCTCCCCTCAACCTCCATAGCCAAAAACCTTCTTTCCCATTTATTTGGCTTGTTCGTCGGCAAATTGAGGATTTAATCGTATAAAACATAGCAAATCAAGTAAGGTCTTTCTTACTATACTATTTTTATAACATGAAATTCAATACATATTGAGGTTTAAAATCTGAAAATTTCGAGCTCCATAGGTGTTGATGGATACATGGTTTTATGTTCGATTAATTGTCGAATACGTAGCGTATAGACGTCATATGCCACGTTTTGATGAATAATTTCCAAGTTAAATTGCCATGGTATGAACTTGATGATGAGATTGAAAATACACCTTAGGGTTTGTGTTTTTAGTAGTTAGATGCTCAAGTTAGATGAAATTTATGATTAAACATGAATTGAAATAGAATTGGATCAACAAGGTTTAATCCCCTGTTTTTCAGTGACATGTTCCAATTTGTTTGGCATGGGTAGAATAGTGGAAACTTTGGTTTAACAATTTCTATAATAACTATGATGAGTCTAGAAGATCCCTGATTTGTATGAAGAATTTAGGAGTTCGTTTACTATGTGTATAAATTGTTATAACAATACAACTACGAACTGTCAAAATTCTGGTACTTTGTCATATTTTGGTATCTGTTATCCGACATATTCAGGGCATTTAAGGTCGATTAAAACTTGATTGCATAATTTCTAAATTAACTATAAGGTTTTTAGTTGTTCTCTAAATTTTATGACGAATTAAAGAGTACAAATACCATTTATAAGAATTGTTTAGAAACTGCTGCCAGAAATGGCCTGATTTTTGGTAGTCCATGGGAAAACGAGAATATCTCTTAAACTATTAGGAATCTTTGAATGAATCTTATTGGATTATAAATCAGACTTCATTGGGTATTTAAAAATATTAGGTCAAGTCTCTAAATTCTTCCGTATGAATATAGAAGTTGTGTGACGAATCGATCCAGTGCAGTTGTTATACTAGAGAGTTAAGGAATAAGGGGATATTAAGTTAATATAGCAAATGAATTTATTTAAGATGTTTGATCATGGAACTGTGATTTAGAATGAATATGAGTGTTAATGTAAATTTTAGGAACTTTCTAATTGAGGTTAGCAATTTTAATACATTAACTACATGATTATATATTCTCTGTGAATAGTATTATGTGAATAGTAACAGAATACTTAGTGATTTTATTGGAAGACTTAATGAGCTGAAGTTGACGAAAATAAGTATATGTTACTAATGTTTACGATATTTATAGTATAAGGCATAGAAGCTTGTAACACGAGTCGTGCAAAAATGAATGGATCTAGAAGATAGCGAAGGGTCGAAAGGTGAAATAGGCTTATGTTCATAAGCCTGCGAGGTAGTGTATCCTCTCTATGGTTTTCGATTCCTTTGGTTGAGATGATGTATCCTATAATGTGCTTATTTGTGTGATGTTAATTAAATAATGTGCTTAAATATGCTTATAATTTAATATGTGGATTGTTATGATACTTATTAATTTTGATATGAATGATCTACAGAAATAATGGTACGAATATGAATAAAAGACAATGGGTATGATATGCAATGAAACGTAATAAATTATGAAGATCTGAATAATGTGAAATATGTCTGAATAGATTATGAAAAGATATCTGAATGTATATGAAAAAGAAGTGATCTGATAGGTAGAGCCTGAATAAAATAAACACAAGAGAATAATATGTAAAGGTTATAAAAGTATATACTAAAAGAATGTCTGTGAATCCGATAAGAATGATTATCTGAAGTGATATTTGGAAATGGAATACATGTGAAAAAGAGATATGAAAGAAGAATACGAAATAAAACGTCCTGTTTGCTTGGTCACATGTGTTGGGTACAATTGGCATGCCATAGGACAGCAGCGCTGCATTATCTGTGATCACTCGTCTTCTGGATAACCGAAGCGAGGATCGTCTGTTATCTGACGGGCCCCTATCTGATCTGTCTGATCTGCACCCTAATGGGTGGTCTGATTATCTGTCTGTACCCTCATGGGTGGTCTGATTTTCTGATATGCACCCTATGGGTGGTCTGTGCGGAGTCCTCTCGAGGACGAAAATCCGCGTCTGCATCTGATTCTGTTTCTGATCTGGTCCGTGTACCCTGCCTGAAACTAAGCAGATATTGGGGCTATATGATAAGATAAAATAAAATAATATCTGATGATTTCTGAATAAGAATCTGTAATCTGTGATGTGTAAAATAATATCTGATTAATTGTGTATAAGAATCTGTAATCTGTGATGTGTAAAATAATATCTGATGAATTGTGAATAAGAATCTGTGATCTGTGATATATAAAATAATATCTGATGACTTCTGAATAAGAATCTGTGATCCGTGATGTATAAAATAATATCTAATGACTTCTGAATAAGAATTTGTTATCTGTGATATATAAAATAATATCTGAGGACTTATGAATAAGGATCTGTGATATGTGATTTGTAAAATATGATATATGATATGAATGTTGATCGGTCCTCACGTGGAGGAAATGATATATTATATTGAATGGTCCTCGCTCGGGGTAATTAACACGGAAATAAAAATAGTATATGAAAATAAATGGTAAAAGGAGAAAAATGTGATACGAGATAATAATATATGATGAATATGTGTGGTTATCTGAACAAGTATTCTTTAGTGCAAAGATTATGAGATGGTAAGTAATTTGGAAATTTGTAAAATTGAAATGAAAATAAACAAAAGATTAAAAAGGAAATAATGTAGTTATTATAGTTACTATTGTCTTAGCTGAGAGGGTTGGATTCTGTAGTTTGGATATTGCTACTGGGCTTTCGAGCTCACTCCCCCCTCTTTTTCCCCTGCAGGTTAGAGTTGATATTATGTCAGTGGTGTTGCGCAGCTTTGCATCTTTTGCGAGTCACTGGTGGTCAATTTGGTTTAGTTGTCGTGGCATGTTGTATAATAGTTTAATCTTTAATCTTCCGCAGGATAAATGTTAAGTTTTTTAAATGTAATAGATTTTAATTGTGCTTTTAAGCTAAAAAGAAAAAGGAAAATTTAAGCACGGGTTTTCGATACTGAAACGTGACATCACTTATTCGGTGGGTACCTATCGGGTAAGGGGTGTTACATAAATATTTTCTCATATTTGTGGATGACTGCACTAGATTGACTTGGGTATATTTTTTGAAGCATAAATCTGACATTTTTGAAAAATTTACCTGTTTCTTTACAATGATCCAGACACAATTCCAAACCACGATCAAAATTCTTAGATCCGATAATGGTAGGTAATTTGTTAACAAAGACATGACTGATTTTTTTAAAGAAAAAGGGTTAGTTCATCAAACTACTTGTCCTTACACTCCCGAACAAAATGGTGTAGCTGAACGAAAGAATAGGATAATCCTAGAGGTCACGAGAGCCCTGTTTTTTGACTCAAATGTTCCTAAATTTTTATGGCCCGAAGCTGTTGCCACTGCTGTCTACCTGATTAATCGTTTGCCTACAAAAATTTTGGGTATGAAAACTCCTTTGCAGACTCTCGCATCCCTAACTGATATTCCCCCACCTCTCATACTTCCGCTCAAAATCTTTGGTTGTTCCGTTTATGTGCATGTACCGAAACACGAAAGAGGAAAATTTTCTGCATGTGCAATAAAATGTGTTTTTTTGGGGTATGGGGTAAATCAGAAGGGCTATCGATGCTATCACCCGGGGTCTAGGAAGGTTATAACAACCATGAATTGTAATTTTCTAGAAAGTGAATACTTCTATCACACCCAACCTCGGGGTCAGGGGGGAGTGCTGTTCAGGGGGAGTGTGATAAAATTGGACCCCTCAGTTTTCCAATGCCACATCCAAGTATCTCGAACGTGGAACCAACAGAACAAGCTAGTGTCACTGCCGAGTCAGTCACATCTGCTATAGAGCCTCCTCAATCGCCTACGCCTGAATCGAGTCCTCCTCCAGTGATATCCGAGGTAATTCCTGAAACTAGCTCAGATAATACAATTATTACTCCTGACACTTTTGGTGTAGACGAGAATGAGAATGCAGCAATTGATGGTGATACCGGCCGCTATATACTCCCCAACAGAACTACTCGTGGGGTCCCGGCTAAGAGATACAGTCCTGAGAGGATTAGTAGAAGCCGATATTCTATGGCGAATCTGGCTAAAGCAAATCTAACAGAGATGGCTAGGGCGTTTGAAGTAGCACTTTACGAAGAAGAAGAAATCCCATATACGGCGGATGAGGCTATGAAAATTGCTCACTGGCGAGAAGCAATGCTAGTAGAAATGCAGGCTCTGATGAAGAACAATACATGGGAAGTATGTCTTAAACCTGATGGAGTTCGAACTGTGGGATGCAGATGGGTCTTCACTATCAAACGGAGGCCAGATGGGTCGATTGAAAGGTATAAGGCGAGACTTGTGGCCAAAGGATACACTCAGACTTATGGAGTTGATTATGCTGAAACATTCTCACCGGTAGCAAAAATGAGTACTATTCGAGTGCTCTTCTCAATAGCGGCAGTCAGGGAATGGCCACTACATCAGTTCGACGTGACAAACTCATTCTTACATGGGGAACTGAAGAAGCCCATTTACATGGAGCCACCACCTGGATTTGTTGGAGATTTCGAAGGAGGAAAGATTTGCAAACTAAAACGAACACTATATGGGCTAAAGCAGTCACCTAGAGCTTCGTTTGGGAGATTCTCTGAGGCAATGAAGAAGTATGGGTATGAACAAAGCAACTCTGATCATACATTATTCTTGAAGAAAAGAGAAGGAAAGATTACATGCCTCATCATCTATGTAGATGACATGATTCTCACGGGAGATGATGAAGAGGAAATAAGCAAGCTAAGGAAGAATTAGTTTGCAGAGTTTGAAATGAAGGACTTGGGATTACTAAAGTACTTTCTGGGTATAGAAGTGCTAAGGTCAAAGAAGGGGATCTTCATCAGTCAGAGGAAATATGTACTTGACTTGTTAACCGAGACAGGACTACTGGACTGTAAGCCAGCAGATACTCCTATGGTTCAGAATTATGGTCTGCGGATAGTTGAAGGAGCTGAAGCCACTCACCGCACGAGATATCAACGTTTAGTTGGGAAATTGATATACCTATCCCACACTAGACCCGACATAGCTTATGCAGTTGGAGTAGTTAGTCAGTTTATGCATGCACCTCAAGTAGCTCACTGGGAAGCAACACTGAGGATTGTTCGATATCTGAAAGGGACAGCGAACCATGGGATTCTATTCGAGAATCATGGACATTTAGAGATTCATGGATTCACGGATGCTGATTGGGCAGGGAACCCAAATGACAGAAAATCAACTGCTGGATATTTTACCTTTGTGGGAGGAAATCTTGTCACGTGGAGAAGCAAAAAACAGAAAGTGGTAGCCTTGTCAAGTGCAGAAGCTGAATTTCGAGGGATTAAGAGTGGGTTGACTGAGATTCTGTGGCTAAGGAAATTGATGACTGAGTTGAACTTAAACTCACAGAAGTCATGTAAGTTGTTCTGTGATAATAAGGCGGCAATCAGTATATCTGAAAATCCAGTTCAGCATGATCGGACAAAACATGTCGAGGTGGATCGACATTTCATCAAGGACAATATAGAGGCCAAGACGGTAGAACTTCCTTTTGTGAGATCTGAAGATCAGTTGGCGGATATACTCACGAAAGCTGTCGATGCAAGAAGCTTTCATGAGGTATTGGGCAAGTTAAGTATCGGTAATCCCATTACTTAACTTGAGGGGGAGTGTTAGAAAGGAAAATATGTAAGTAAGGAAAATAGGTAAGCAAGGAAAAAAAATTAATTAGAGAATGAGTATTATGACAAATCTTGCCAATTTTATGTAACCCTTGGCCTATTTAAAGGAGGCATACCTATTGTAATTCTCTGAACAAGTTGAATGAATAATACTCATATCTTTCTACAGATTCTATTCTCATCATTGCTTTATTTCAAGGTGTGTCCTCGTCGCTTCAAGCCCAGAAATTCTTGTTCGCGTAAATAAGGTATACTTAGTACTATTCCAATCCGACCATGTGCTTATTTTACGTGGTGTATTTGTATTAACAGAAAAAGGTTGTTAATCGACCCTTGGCTGGGACATCTAAACGAGGGACGACAAGCAATGAGGACGAAATGTTAGAGACGATGTTGCTGCAGGACGAAAAGCAATGAGCAGAACATATTATGCTTGTTGATCTTGGCAGGAATGATGTTGGAAAGGTTTGTTTATAGTTGTATTGACACAAGAATATGAGCCTTTAGGCATAGTAGTATTAATTAAATAAATGGCCTTACTATTTTTGTTGTGCAAATCGAATGAACAAATGATGGTAGACGACGCGAGGAGATTACGTGGTTCAATCTCTTTCGAGATCTACATCCACGGACGAAAATGGAGTTGTTCTTATTCAATCACCAACTAAGAATCAGAGATACAATTACAACTGAACTCTCTAAACTAATCTCTCTCAATCGAAACTATCTTGCTCGAGTGAATTGCTTCTTGGATCAGCTATGTGTTGTGTGTATTGTGTGTATCTCTCGCCCTCTCTCTCTTTCTGTTATACAACATATATACACAGTTTCCAGAACTAGCATTTGGGTAAAACCGTCTATCTAACCCGAGCTTCTTCTTGAGTTGGGCTGAGCTGGGCCAGAGAGAGTAATCTGATGTGGGCCTGGGCTCAGTTTCTTCAAGCCTTACTGCAATGCAGCTACACCACTTCAAATCTCCACCTTAGCTGAATTGTTGGAACACCTCCATCCTCATCAACCACCTTCATCTCCGAGGAACAAGCCCAACCAAGTCCAAGCAATGTTCAAACTTAGAACTTGGTAGAGATTTGGTGAGCATGTCAGCTGCATTCTCTGTAGTATGCACCTTCTTTACACACACTACCCCTTTTCTTACTTCATCTCTTACAAAATGAAGTTTGACATCAATATGCTTACTCTTTTCATGGAAAACTTGATGTCTTGACAGACTTATAGCACTATTATTGTCGCAGAGGATAGTCACTGTATCTTGATGGACTCCAAAATCTTCAAGGATCCCCTTTAACCAAATTGCCTCTTTCACTGCCTCAGCCAAAGCAATGTACTCAGCTTCCGTTGTTGAGAGTGCAACCACCGATTGCAAACTCGACTTCCAACTAACTGCTGTCCCATAAATCTTGAATATATATGCTGATTGTGATTTTCTGCTATCCAAATGTGCTGCATAATCAGCATCACAATACCCAATCAACTCATCAGTCTCTACATCGTCTTGCTTAGAGTATAACAAGCCATGACTCTGAGTACCTAGTAAGTACCTTAAAGTCCATTTCAATGCCTGCCAGTGAGTCTCTCCATGATCACTCATATACCTACTAGTCAAGCTTATAGCATAGGCCAAATCAGGACGGGTGCAAACCATAGTATACATTATACTGCCTACTATGCTTGCATAAGGCACTTTAGACATCCTCTTTCTTTCTGCATCAGTTTTTGGGCTTTGTTCAGAGCTCAGTTTGTATTGCTGACTTGATGGAGTTGAGACTTGTTTAGAGTCAGTCATCTGAAACTTACTCAACATCTTTCTGACATAGCTGTGTTGTATCAGCCATAAGCTTCCTTTTGCTCTATCTCTTATGATGTCCATCCCAAGTATCCTCTTCGCATTTCCCAAGTCTTTCATTTCAAAAGCTGCCTCAAGCTCCACCTTGACTTGAGCAATCTCTGATTTGCTTGGTCCTGCCACAAGCATATCATCTACATATAGTAGCAGGTATGCGATTGGTTTACTTTCCTTGTATCTGATATATACACAACTGTCGAATGATGACTTCCTAAATCCCATCTTCATCATCTGCTCATCGAATTTAAGGTACCACTGTCGGCTGCTTTGCTTCAGCCCATAGATGCTCCTTTTAAGAAGACAAACTTTATCTTCATCTCCGGGTTTGACAAAGCCTTGTGGCTGTTCCATATATATAACTTCCTCTAATTCCCCATGCAAGAAGGCAGTTTTTACGTCTAGCTGTTGCAATTCCCAATTCCGATGGGCCACTATTGCCAACAATATTCGGATAGAGCTATGCTTTACAACCGGGGAAAATACCTCATTGTAGTCAATCCCCTCCTCTTGCGTGAAACCTCTTGCCACAAGCCTTGCTTTGAACCTAATAGAGTCATTCTGTGAGGCCTCCACCTTCCTCTTGTATATCCACTTGCAACTAATGGGCCTCTGTTGGATCATGGATCTCAAAACCAAAACCCAAGTTTTATTTTTTAGCAGTGACTCTATTTCCTCATTCATTGCAGTAATCCATTTCTGTCTATCCCTGCTTCCAATAGCCTCTTTGTAGTTGCTCGGTTCATTCAACTCCAGCTCTTCTGCAATGCAAAGAGCATAATATACAAAATCTGCATCTCTGAACCTTGCAGGTGGTCTGACCTCCCTTCTAGTTCTATCTCTTGCTAGCAAGTAACCATCATCATTACCTTGGTTACCAACTGAGGGTGGAGGATACTCAGGTTGTGGGCCTGATGAACTGCCATGATCACTTGAATCTGCTGAGTTGTGTTCATAATCAGCACCTATCACGGTATCCTGATCACTCTTATCACCAAGATCATCCTGATCACTTTTATCACCAAGATCATGGTTTATGTCAGACTTCACACTCTGACCTTGTGACTCCGTGACTGAAGCTGCATCTTTGTACGGCATCTCCAATTCATTGAAAACAACATCTCGGCTGATAATAATCTTTTGGTTCCCACTTTCTGTACTCCATAATCTGTAGGCCTTGACTCCAGTTTGATATCCCAGAAAAATGCACTTTAAGGCCCTCGGCTCCAGCTTCCCTTGCCTAATATGTGCATATGCCCTGCACCCAAAGGTTTTCAAGTTTCTGTAACTGCCATGACTGCCATACCATCTGTTGTCGGGAGTATCATGGCTGATAGCTGAACTAGGACATTTATTTATCATCTTTGCAGCCGTTGAAACTGCCTCTGCCCAGAACCTCTTTGGAACACCAGATGTGATCAACATACACCTAACCCTTTCCAACAAGGTTCTGTTCATTCGTTCCGCTGTCCCATTTTGCTGCGGATTCCCAGGTGCGGTCCTGTGCCTTTTAATCCCATATTTCTTGCAATAGTTCTCAAACTCTCTTGATAAAAATTCCAAGCCGTTGTCCGTTCTAAGGCACCTCAGACCATGCCCCTTTTCCACCTTCACAGCTTCATGCCAACTCCTAAACTTTTCAAATGCCTCTGATTTTTCCTTGAGAATATACACCCAAACTTTCCTACTGAAATCATCAATAATGCTCAAGAAATACCTCCCCCCTCCTATCGAGTTGGTTGAACATGGCCCCCACAGATCACTGTGGCAATAATCAAGAGGCTTACTCGAGGTGTGTTTACCTGTTTGGTATGGGAGCTTCTTTCCTTTTCCAAGCTGGCATGATTCGCACATCTTCGAGTATTCAGGATCGACTCCTTGGATTAGCCCCTTGCGAGCTAACTCCTTCATCCCTCTCTGTCCCACATGACCAAGCCGGTTATGCCAAGTTTCATAATCACTGCTCTCTGACACGAGTGCGCTTCCTTGGATGGTCTCAGCATCCAAATAATACAAGCTATTTTTTCTTATAGCTCTCATGATGATGTCCTTCCCGTTCAGTACTTTCATACAGCCATGTGATGACTCAAATGAATACCCCTTTAATTCCAACGTTCCCAAAGAGATTAAGTTTCTCTTTATATCAGGGATGTATCTAACTCCAGTCAAAAGCTTAACCGAACTATCATGAATCTTGAATCTAATATTACCAATTCCATGTACCTTGCATACCTGATTATTCCCCAAAAGGACTGTGCCAGTAGCTTCCTTAAGATTCTCAAACCATGCCCTATGTGAGCAAATGTGAAACGAGCAGCCGGAATCCATTATCCAAGATTCTGCTATTTCTTTGCCAACCACGTTCAAAGCTTGAGCTGGCTCCATTTCCTCCGCACAATCAGCAGTGCTAGAATTCCCATTCTCTTCAGCTTGCTTTCTTTTGAATGCGTAGCAATTCTTCTTGAGATGACCAGGCTTGCCACACCAATGACATTTCCTGGTTTCTTTGTCACTGTCAAGAGATTTTTGCCCCTGCATCTTGGGTTTGCCAGCTCCATCCTTGCCCTTGGATTGCTTCTTTCCCTTGTACTTCTTAATATTCAGAGCCTCAGCTGCACTGTCACGGCTCGTGCTTGCTGCTGAGCTTGATACCTTCTGCAACTCCCTAGCCTTCAAGGCACATTGCACTTCCTCGAGGGTAATTGTTTTCTCCCTCCCATACAACATGGCGTCTTTGAGGTGATCGAATGATCTTGGTAGCGCATTGAGAAGCAGGATGGCCTTATCTTCAGCATCAAGAATTACATCGATGTTTTCAAGGTCATCGATCGCTTTATTGAATTCATCGAGCTGCTCCTCTATAGCTTTCCCTTCTTGGAATTTATAGGAGTACAATCTTTGTTTCATATAGAGGCGGTTGGCAAGAGACTTCACCATGTAGAGATGCTCGAGTTTATCCCAAATTCCAGCAGCTGTAGTCTCCTTTGACACTTCCCTGAGCACTTTATCGCCCAAGCACAGAACAATGGCACTATGTGCCTTCTCAAACATCTCCTTTTTCTTGAGAGTCTGCTTCGGATCCTCTCCATCGGCGACCTCTGGCGTCTTGGACTTGATCGCCTCAGCTAGCCCTTGCTGAATCAATAAGGCCTTCATCTTTATCCGCCAAAGCCCAAAATCATTCCGGCCTGTGAACTTCTCCGCTTCGATCCTCGGCGTCGTCATCGAATCCTTCCCACAGACGGCGCCAATTTGTTGTGCAATGAGTTGGGCTGAGCTGGGCCAGAGAGAGTAATCTGATGTGGGCCTGGGCTCAGTTTCTTCAAGCCTTACTGCAATGCAGCTACACCACTTCAATTTTAAATTCTTTGTATATATATTTTGTGTCTCAGGTTTCAAAACCTGGTTCAGTCAAAGTGGAAAAGCTCATGACTGTTGAATGATTTTCTCATGTGATGCACATAAGCTCTACAGTAAGAACATGCTTTTAATTGGCAATTGTATTTATTTTAAAATTATTTAGGAAAAACACCATTGTTTTCTGGTAAATCATGATTATAGGTAACAGGGGAGCTACTTGATCGTATGACGGCTTGGGATGCACTCCGTGCTGCACTGCCCGCCGGAACAGTTAGTGGAGTACCAAAGGTAACGACGAAACTTCAGCTTAATTATGCATCGATTTAACGTCAAGCGTATATATTTCCAAGGTGAGGGCTATGGAGTTGATTGACGAGTTAGAACCAACAAGAAGGAGGCCATACAACGGTGGATTCGGGGGGGGGGGGGTCTCGTTTCAAGGCGGCATGGATATGGCGTTGTCTCTCAGGACGATCGTCTTCCCAACGGGAGTGATAGAAATCCATGGGTTCCATCCTAAAATCAATTGGTGATAGCAGGAGAGGCTCATACTTATATAGTGGATTAAGCTCTTTTTATGAGATATTATTATATTCATTTTTATGTTTCAATTGTCAACACCCTCCCTCAAACCCTTCAAGGTGAATCTTGGAGGGGTTGGACTTTTTTATGACCGATTGGACAATCGGCCCAATTTTTTTTTCGATCGGTTGGACCACTAGCCTAAATTTTCAGCCCAGTTATACTGATAGGTTAGTCATTTTTTTCGGTTTTTGAATCTTGGAGGGGTTGGACTTTTTTATGATCGATTGGACCATCGACCCAATCTTTTTTTCGATCGGTTGGACAACTGGCCCAAATTTTCAGCCCAGTTATACTGCTACGTCAGTCATTTTTTCGGTTTCAGCCCAGATATACTGCTGGGTCAGTTAAATATGATTCACAGTTGGCAACCCGCTCTGATACCATGATAGAAATTCATGGGTTCCATCCTAAAACCAATTGGTGATAGGAGGAGAGGCTCATGAGACTTATATAGTGGATTAAGCTCTTTATGTGGGATATTATTATATTCATTTTTATGTTTCAATTGCCAACAAGGAGTCCATTACGACACTATGTATTCGAACAAGGGTGGAAACATGCGCCGAGAATGGATAGCGCACATTCAATCAGGTGCCGGAATCGTGGCAGATAGCCAGCCAGACGATGAGCAACTTGAGCGTGAAGGCAAAGCTGCCGGTCTTGCCAAGGCCATTGATTTGGCAGAGTCAGCATTCGTTAACAACGCGTCCCCATGACAAGCGAGGACCGATGGTTCGCCCTCGTCCGGTTACGGCAGTAAGGAGTTAATTGGTCTTAATGGAACTATATATGACTGCCTGAAATGAAATCTAACTTTGTCTAGTTAGAATAGTGTGTGTTATGTTTATTGTACAATTCAATTACTTGGTTATGCTATCAACAGCTAATATGAATGATTCAGGACTTTGTGGGCAAATACTACTCCCTCCGTTCCATTGTAGTGGGGGCATTTCTTTTCGGCACGGAGATTAAGAAAGTAGAGAGATGAAGAGAGAATAAAGTAAGAGAGAGTAAAGTAAGTGAGAAGAAATGTGTTAACTTTTACTAAAAAGGGAAATGACTCAACTACTATGGAACGTACCAAAATGGCAAAATGACTCTACTACTATGGAACGGAGGGAGTAATAGAATAATTGGCCACCGTGTACAAAGAGCATCTCATGGGAAAATACTTGTGAATGTAAACTATATTTTCTTGACCTGAACATTTTAAATTTTGCAATCAACTATCCTATATATGAATGAAAAATGTATACACGGTTATGCCTGAAACATTAATTGCTTATGCTATAAATAAAGTGTTTCTATATTGTCAAATTACTACTTTTGTAATACAAATCAATGTGAGCTGGTGGTGTGCATTCCTGGCTTTATTCATTTGAAATTTGGTACCAATATAAGGAAAATTGATGTATAATATCGAACTGTTACTATTTTGATAGTCATGTTTTCAGAGACCAATTATTTTTCATCTCTAATATTTTGGTTTGTTAGCAGGCTTAAGTACTAAATACACTTTCTGCATCATGTGATTCATATATATCAGAATCCAAATTATACAGAACTAGATTCCTACTAGAAATTGTTCTAGTATCACTACAATGTTGTTATTATGTCACAATTAGACTAGACTTGTGCAAGTTGTATCTCTTGGGTCTTGTTCTGTAATTTTAAGGATGTGCAAAAGATTCCTATATAATCATGGCCATGTTTGAGATAAGGCTTATGAACCAAAGGTCCAACTGCTAGTATTTTTGTAGGTTCATCCAAGAAGCTCATTCATACACTAGTATATACTGTATACAAGTATTAGTGATGGTTAGTAGATTGCTTGACGTTGGGTAATGGAGTATTTTTATTTTTGGTTGGGTATAATATTATCACCAATGCCCGCAAAAAAAAAAAAAAAAGAACAAACAAACAAAGAAAAAAAAAACTGTTAAAGAAATTTTTTAATATAATTAAAGACACTAATTTGTTTTTTAAATATACCTCCAACGCTTCAAAAAAACGTCTTTATAAAACTAGAGGACGCCAACGCAAGCGTCCTAAATTATTGTTATATTTTAAAACTTTCCATTGCAAATAATTGCGTCAATTTTTGTATCCTAAACGATATAATACATGTTTTCTGTAGCGCCGGTAGCATTTATATTTTGGCATTGGACGACTTTAATAATCAATCTATGGCAAGCGTCTTACAAATTGATCATAGTGTGTTTCAACAATTTTCATTATTCATGAAAACAAATACATGAATTCAAGAAAGACATGTGATAGGAAAATCTATCCATATATAACATGTTGGAATCTTGAATTTAAGATGTCCGGTCAACGAAGTTTGACCAATAATAAATGTGACGAGACATTTAATTTTTGGAAATTAAATGATATAGCGTCGATCTACGTTCCGCGTAGATGACTGTAGTATATTCACTTTCTCAAATCCGATTCCTGGTGAGTGAGAAATAGTGGATAAAAGTAGGTCACATTGTAGCTTTTGATAAAACTATGAGTTGAAAGTGTAGAGAGTAATTAACTAGTGTTAATTATCCTACAGAGGAGATGAGACACATCTTTAAATGTGTATTTATTAAGTGACTTATTACACTTAATAATTATTGTGGACTAAGATGGGTGAAAGAGCCCACACGCGCGCACACGCACGCCGAGCCGAGCCGCGCCCGCGCCCTTGGTCTTCGTTTTGGTCTTGGTCTTGACAATTGGTCTTTGGGCTTGTCCCTGGATCCAGACTTAATGTTTTGGACCACCTCAGTTTTAGGCAGCAGCCTGATTAACTCGGCATGCTGCGCCTTGAGCGATGGCTTGATCAGTGTCTTGATCAAGTCACGAAGTCCACATGTGACGGTTGAACTAGGGAGTGTACAACGTCTAGATTCAACGTCGACTCCTCCAGCTTTCAAAACTAGTAACGGCCGGCGGTTACATGCCCGCCATGATGAGCCATGATGACAGCCATCAAGGCTGAGTTGACCCCCGCAGTGGACCAAGCCTATAAATAGGCTAGTCATTCTTTGCATTAGCATATAGAACAACATACGAACATACTCACAAGCATCATACTCTCTCTACATTGTCTTCCTTCCCGAAGCTCTGCCCTCTCCTCTTCCAGTTCGCCGGAGCTCTGTTGATTGCGGTGCTGCTTCATCAGAGACGTAGCCGTTTTATCTTTGAGGACGACACGCCAAACCGAGAGTACTACCGGAGCGTATCTCGTCTTGCGGAAAGAGGCCTCCTCGACTCGGCTAAGTTTTATTTCCAGTTTACAGTTTCGATTTCATTGTAATTTTCAGTTTTAGTTCTTCCTTCTTGGGTTGTATTATGTTTGGTATTGTTTATCTCTTGTAATTCCAGTCATCCACCAACAATCGCAAGACGAGATATACTTGCCGTTGAAGGTTTCGAACCTTAACTGAACTTAAAACTATCGAAACTTAATACCTTTGTTGGAGATGTCGACTGAATCCAACACCGTCGCTGCCACCACCTCCACCGCATCTTTATCCACCTTGTCGACCACTGCACCGGTCAACACATCGTCGATTCAGACGATGATGCCCACTCCTGGGCGCTATCCATCTTCATCAACAACCCCTTGGGAGTTTGTTAACCCCCTTGGGCCCACTGGTGGATCCACCTCGAGTGGATCGGTTGGTTCCACTTTTAGTGGTTCCTTCGGATCCTTTAAGGGATCAAGTGTTGGGGCCTTCGGGTCTCACACGAGTGCTGGGCCTTCGGATCTCACACGAATGCTAGGGCCTTCGGGTCTCACGCGGGTGCTAGTTCCTTCGGGGCTGGTACGACCATGGCCGGCTCTATGCCCAACATGAATGGTGGGGGCTCTGTGCCCAACCACGTTGCTGGCTCAAGTGGAGTCAACTTGAATGGTTCATATAATGGACCAAGCTCGGTGCCTTTGATGCCGAGAATGATGCCGCCCGCTGAGAAGCCCTCCAAGTTTGAAGGATCTGACTTCAAGAGGTGGCAACAGAAAATGTTGTTCTACTTGACAACATTGGGGGTCGTGCACTTCCTCAAGGAAGACGAGACACCCAGGCCAAGCGATCAAGAGACAAGACTGAAGGTCTTCTTCGACTGCGACGCATGGCACAAAGGGGATTAGTTATGTAAAAACTTTATTTTAAGTGCACTAGATGATAGCCTCTACAATGTACACTCTAATGTAACCACATCTAAACAAATGTGGGAGAACCTAGAGAAGAAGTACCGTAGCAATGATACCGGTACTAAGAAATTTGTAATAGCTAAGTACTTGGACTACAAAATGGTCGATTCAAGACCAGTGATAGACCAAGTACAAGAGTTTCAAATTATCATCCACGAACTCACCGCCGAGGGGATGAACTTGCCGGAAGCTTTTACTTCTGGCACGATAATTGAGAAGCTTCTACCTAGTTGGAAGTACTTCAAGAGCTACCTTAAGCACAAGCGAAAGGATATGACCCTTGAAGAAATGATCGTGAAATTGCGCATTAAATTCTACATTTAAGAATTCTTAAATCTAAAATTTTAGTTGGAGGAGGGGTAGTGTTGTGAGTGAGAGTTTGAATATTGCCAACTCTTAGGTTATACACCATCACACTGTTGCAACAAGTCGAGAATTATATTTGAAGTAGGTCAAATTTGATCCACACAACCCATCATATACTCTATAATCCAAGCCAATTGATACTCAGACTGAGCATATATACCTACTCTTCGGGAATTGGTTCTTCGCGAACAACCCAAGCATTGAGTCGATACAACTCTCCGATGGAGCGGAGGCTCTCAAAACTAAAGCCCGTCACGCGGGATACCAAAAGGATTTTGTATTGCTACTCGACATTTCTAATAATAATTTGTTTGTTACCAACTTATAAAATGCAAGATACACCATATAGGAATGATATTGATACACACACTCAAGGAATTAAGTCAACAGACTCACACTTGATCTAAAACTTAGAGGACACAAATGGAAGCGTCCTAAAAGATCAAAAGATTAAATTAATTTGTCCTGTTTAGGAACACTTTCTTTTGCGTCCTAAATTGTTGTTATTTTTTGACATTTTCCAATGCAAGTAATTGAGTCTCACATTTTATGTCCTTAAAAGATACCTTGTAGTGTTCGATGACTATCCAATGACGGTAAATTATAATATTTAAATGTGAATTATGATTTGTTTTGTGCAAACTTTAGTTAGGAAGAGGTGGATATTCACAAAGTGATATTTTTGGATATTCTTAAGACATAATTTTTAGAATTTTTTTCCAAATAAAAATACACGTAGTAGCATACCCTCACGAAGAAAGAAAACATCAAACATAACAAATTCATTGGCACTAGAGAGATATCCTTTTATCGTTGAGCACGTGCTTTCTCAAACCAGGAATGTGAATTTCCTGAAAATATTTCCTCCAATTTACATCTCTTACATCAACTGCACAGCTGTTTTTCTCTTCAATCGACATTTCAGACAATAACTTCTTCGTGTTGCCAACATCGAACCTGCGTATACCAATTTTATAGCACAATAATTAATGAAAAGTATAAAAAATACATCAAGTGTAAAAATTAAAATACGTACCTTGCTTTGAAAAATCCTAGAAATTCATACATCTTGCACAAGTTCTCAGCATATGCAGCTTTTGCTTTACATTGCTTTTGCATTTTAATCTGATTTGTCTTCCCGCCAAATCGTTCGAATATCTCGTCTCTCGTATAGCTTGAAAATTCGTCGAAATTGTCGAAATATTTTATAGTTTTTAAATCATCATAGTAATTGATTCGGGTAAAAGTTTCAGACTGGATTAGAGGCTCTGAGATGAAATAATCATGAATATATTCAAAAAATTGTGAATATTGCAATGGGCTGACTAGATCGGAAGCCAAGTGGTAGACGTTGATTTGTGGTTTATGCATTTTCCCATGCTTAGCAATAGCTGCAATTGTTGTGTTCACCACCATGTCTAATGGAATCTGTTAAAACAACCATTAATTTTTGTTTGTCATCAAACAATTAAATGTAAATTAAACTTGTGCTACTCACCACATCCATGGGTGTATCTGGTTTGCCTAAAAAGGCAGGAAGCTGTCCCTTTCCATATGAAATAATTATAGGATCAAACATCCTATATTTCATACCAAATCATATGAAAATAAGTTAGTTAATCAATATCATTATATTATCAATGCCCACCTTTCGCTATTTTAAAATATCATGGCCTTTAAAAGCTATCAAGATATTTAAAAGACATACTATTGATACTCCATCCATTTCATTAGATGACATACTTGGATACTTGCACGGAATTTTAGAAACAATTATTGTGTATGTTGTAAAATACTCCCTCCGTCCCCGAATAAGAGTCGCTAATTTTCTTTTTGGGTCGTCCCCCATTAAGAGTCACTCTTCATTTTAACCATAAATGGTAGTAGGTCCCACATTCCACTAACTCACTCCACTCACATTTTATTATAAAATTAATATAAAAAAGTGAGTCTCACATTCCATTAACTTTTTCAACCAACTTTTCTTTACATTTCTTAAAAATCGTGCCCGGTCAAACAACTACTCCTATTAGGGGACGGAGGAAGTAGTATATTTATAGTAATGTGAGAGAATTTTTATAAAAGAAAATGTGACATCTTTTGTGGGAGAAACTAATAAGAAAAATATGTAATCTATCATGGAGCATTTTATTAGAATAATATAATACTTGCCTTAAAAACATGACATGACATGACATGACGAGGTCATTTTGTAATTTCTCTACTTTTTTATACATGTACTCCGACTCTTTTCTCTCAGTTTTCTCATTAAAAATGAACTGTCGTCACACTTTTCTTAGTTTTGGGAGACTTGATCAATTCGAAGGTAGATTTCAAACAAATATAAATATATCGAAAGTCACAAATGAGGTGGAGTAGAGTTTAAAATATAGATTTTGGAATAACATGGAATATTGGAAATTTAAAGTATAATTAATTCAAAATGAATATTATCTATTACCTATTTCCTTGTATCCAACCGGGGTAAGGTTCTTTGTAGCAGCTCTCTATAACCGATGGTCTAATAATTAGCACTGGTATATCTCCACTTGTTTCATGAATTACCATTTCAGCCATTGCTTTGGTCAAGTGATAAGTATTGTACCATCCATACGACTTCGCTCTGTTAAGATAAATAACAATTTCATAATTAAACTGATCACAAAACTATTGGAAATATTATAGCCTTTTACACGGACAAACTCTTGCTATTACAAAAAAACCAAAAATTAGAAGGTAAATAAAACAAAGTAAATACAATAAAAGGAACAAGATGCAAACTATAGTCTTCTTTAAGTCGAGTCGAGGTATCCCTCTCTCCGCAAGATGAGATACGCCCCGGCTAGTGCTCACGGATTGGCGCAATGTCCCCAAAGATGAAACGACTTTCCTCCTACCGAGTTGAAGCACCTCAAACTCGTAGGCTCCGGCGAACTTGAATTGGAGGCGAGAACCGAGCAATGCAATGCTCCTAATGCGAACTAGAATGCTTGAGCTAGAGAGAAGAGAGTATGATTTGTTGGTGTATTTTCTTCTCCTAAATCCCATCTATTTATAGGTGAGGAAAGACCAAGTGAAAAGTCTCATCATCAAGGCACCTCATAAATTAAATGGAGGTTACATGGAAGTGAAAGGCCAAAAGCCTAGCCTTTTCAAATTTCACACGTTTTTCCTACAATCCCCCACATTGGTTAGAGCGCTGCAAGCTCAAACCAACACCAGACACAAATGCATGTATGCAGACTCTTTGCTCAGTTCTCGAGAAACGATACTGTATTTGGAGAGGTAACTTGTGATTTTGAACCTTACATAGTCAACACTATCGGACATACCGGTGGGCTAGTGGACGCGATGCCTTGAACTATTCCTCCTTGGTGTATGCCTAGTCAATAGCATCAACACAATATTGTCTCAACTCTATCAGTTCTCACGTATGTGTCCATTTCGGCCTTGGAACACCTCTTTGGATTCATAAGTGACACACACACGAAGCGGCCCCACTTCTCACTTACATAGGTGATTCTTTCATGAGTATCCTGCCATACTGCATCTCCTTGAGATTTCAAGAATCATTAAAAGTCAAAAGACTTAACCTCTTACCACGTGCATGTTACAACACTCAATGCTTTCTAAACAATGGGCGAAGATTAAAATCTTCTGAGCGTTACAACTAGATTTGTATAGCTTCGTTTTCCCATTGAACCAATCCCATGGGATCTCCAATCGTATGGTTGGGTTACCACTATACTCATATTTTAAGATGTGGTTTTCAGTCCCATTCCTTTTAGCAATTTATGCATTTGATCACGGTTTAAACCTTTTGTTAATGGATCCGCTAAGTTATCCACTGACTTTACATAGTCAACTGTAATAACACCACTTGTGATCAATTACCTGACGGTATTATGTCGCCGACGAATATCTCGAGACTTACCATTGTATTATGTCACCGACGAATATCTCGAGACTTACCATTGTATAAGCCACTATGTGCTCTCTCTATAGCTGCTTGGCTATCACAGTGTATCACTACTGTCGGCAATGACTTCTTCCAACATGGAATATCTTATAGGAAGTTTCTAAGCCACTCGACTTCTTCCCCTGCTTTATCCAAAGTGATAAACTCAGATTCCATGGTGGAACGAGCAATACACGTATGTTTAGCACCACCCCCCACAGTGAACACATACTCACTTGTCGAAAATGAGTCTTTTGAATCAGAGATCCAATTTGCATCACAGTACCCTTCAAGTACTTGGAGATATCTTTTGTAATGCAGCTCAAAGTTAATAGTATACTTCTAGTATCTCAAAACTCTACACAGAGCTTTCCAATTTTCCTTGTTTGGATTGCTCGTAAATCGGCTCAACTTGTTTACAGGACAAGCAAGATTAGGTCGAGTACAGTTTGTGATAAACATCAAACTTCCAATGACCTTTGCATACTCTTCTTGAGCAACAGAATCACCCATATTCTTGCTCAGATGGACATTGAGCTCCAAAGGAGTCTTTGCTGGCTTACAATCAAACGAGTTGAATTTCTTAAGCATTTTCTCAACATAATGAGATTGCGTTAAGGCAATTCCCTCATTAGTCCTCAATATTTTGATTCCGAGAATCACATCAACTAGACTCATATCTTTCATATCGAAATTTCTTTTCAACATGTTTTTTGTCTCGTTAATAATGGCACTATTGCTTCCCATTATCAACATATCATCAACATACAGACACAATAACAAACCCGTTATCTATGTTCTTAATGTAAACACACTTATCACATTCATTGATAGTGAATCCATTTGCCAACATCACGTTGTCAAATTTCAAATGCCATTATAACGGTGTCTGCTTCAACCTATATAATGACTTTACCAGTTTGCATACTTTACGCTCTTGTCCAGGCACAACAAACCCTTCGGGTTGTTCCATATATATTTCTTCTTCCAGATCACCATTCAGAAACACAGTTTTCACATCCATTTGGTGAATCTCAAAACTGTGCAAAGCAGCAATCGCAAGAAGCACCCGAATGGAAGTGATTCTCGTAACAGGTGAATAGGTATCAAAAAAGTCATACCCTTATTTTTGCTTAAAGCCTTGGACAACGAGGCGAGCTTTGTACTTATCTATAGTACCATCAGGCTTATATTTCCTTTTCAGAATCCACTTGCACCCTAAAGCCTTACAGCCTTCAGGCAAGTCTACTAACACCAAAGTGTTATTTCTCATGATGGATTCAATTTCACTGTTGATAGCTTCTTGCCACCACGCTGCGTCTGGGCCAGACAAAGCTTCCGACAATGACTTTGGTTCACCATCCAACATGAAAATTATGAAGTCTGGACCAAAAGTCTTAGCAATTTTAACTCTTTTACCACGTCTTGGTTCTATATCCTCAGGACTTGACCTCGTCCGTTTTGGAGGATTAGAACTAGTGGATTCATCCATCATTCTTTCACTAGATCGATCCTCCTGCTTTTTGCAAGAGTACACATTCTCAAAGAATATAGCATTTTTTGACTCAATTGTTGTTCCTTCAGCCACGCCAGGCACAACTGACCTATGGACTAGGAAACGATATGCACTACTATTAAGTGCATGACCAATAAAGATGCAATCAACTGTTTTAGGGCCTATTGCAACTTGTTTCGGAGGAGGCACTTCTACATTCGCTAAGCACCCCTACACTTTGAGGTATGAATACGAAGGTTTCTTGCCTTTCCACAACTCATAAGGAGTCACATCCCTATTTTTTAGTGGAATCATGTTCAGGATATGATTCGTTGTTAACACAGCCTTCCCCCACATGTTCTGGGATAAACCAGAATTAATCAACAGAGCATTCATCATCTCTTTAAGTGTTCAATTTTTTCGTTCAACAACTCCATTTGACTGGGGAGAATATGGAGCCGTTGTTTGGTGAATTATACCACTTGCATGACATAACTCTGCAAACGGGGCTACATACTCACCACCTCTATCACTTCGAACACACTTAATTCGACAATTAAGTTGATTTTCGGCTTCATTTTTGAAGTCTTTAAACGCTTCAATTGCCTCATCTTTACTTCTTAATAAGTAAAGGTAACAATACCTTGTGCAATCATCTATAAATGTGATGAAGTACTTTTTACCACCTCTAGTTTGCACAAATTTTAAATCACATACGTCTGTATGAATTAATTCTAGAGGTTTTGTACTCTGTTCTACCGAGCGAAACGGTAGCTTGGTCATTTTTGCTTCAACACAGACTTCACATTTCTTTTGTGAGTTAAACTCGTGAACTTTTAGTAAATCAAGATTCACTAATCTTTTTATAGCATTTAGATTTACATGTCCCAATCTATTATGCCATAAATCAGAGCTTTCAAGCAAATAAGAGGATGTGTCATCTTCCTTATTGCTTATTCCTTTTCCACGGTGAATGACCGTAACATTCAGCTCAAAAAGCCCATTCACTAGGTGACCTTCACCTATGAACTTTTCATACTTGGTCAGTATAACCTTTTCACACTCAAATTCTAGTGAAAATCCATGATTTACTAGAAGTGAGCCTGACACCAAATTATTTCGGATGTCTGGGACATGCAGCACATCCTTAATGGTAAGAACCTTTCCTGATCCTAATTTTAGGAACACATTACCCACACCAACCACCTTAGAAGAGGCTTGGTTTCCCATACGTACTTTTCTACCTCCAACAGATTTGTAAGTAGAAAAAACGCTTCTATCGGAGCACACATGACATGTGGCACCAGTATCAATAAACCATTCATTTGGATTATTACCATGGTCCACGTCGGAGATCATTGCGATCACCTCGTGATCTTTGTTGTTTATAACAATACGTTCAAATAATTTGCACAGTATTGTTTCCAACAATAAGTACACAATTATATTGAACCAAATGTGCGTTGATATATTCATCAACCCATGCATCCCAATTACTACTACCAAATCTAAATTGGTCTTGCTTGTCAAATGACAAACGATAAAAACAATTCTCAAGAGAATGAATCTCAAGGAATTAACCATTTCATAGCCCATGAACATTGCGACTGTTCGTTTCTTCATTCCAGCTTCGGTCGACATGATTTCAGCAAGAGTACAATATTTCGTCTTGCGATTGTTGGAAATATTGTAGCCTTTTACACGGGCAAACTCTTGCTATTACAAAAGAACCAAAAACTAGAAGGTAAATAAAACAAAGTAAATACAATAAAAGGAACAAGATGCAAACTATAGTCTTCTTTAAGTCGAGTCAAGGTATCCCTCTTTCCGCAAGACGAGATACGCCCGACTAGTGCTCACGGATTGGCGCAACGTCCCCAAATATGAAACGACTTTCCTCCTACCGAGCTGAAGCACTTCAAACTCGTAGGCTCCGACGAACTTGAATTGGAGGTGAGAACTGAGCAATGTAATGCTCCTAATGCGAACTAGAATGCTTGAGCTAGAGAGAAGAGAGAATGATTTGTTGATGTATTCTCTTCTCCTAAATCCCATCTATTTATAGGTGAGGAAAGACCAAGTGAAAAGTCTCACCATCAAGGCACCTCATAAAGTAAATGGAGGTTACATGGAAGTGAAAGGCCAAAAGCCTAGCCTTTTCAAATTTCACACGTTTTTCCTAAAAAACAATTTGTTATACTAATTACAAATTAATATTATTACCAAAAAGATTATCACAGTCAGTTGGTAAGATGTTTTCCGATACTGATCAAACAGAAGAACTCACCCTTAAAAAACTAGCATGTTAGGAGAGAGAACCTATTTAATCCATATACCCCACACCAGTTGTTTTCACAACCGGTGTGGGAATTGAGTCCGTAACATTTTCTCTCCAACCATGTCATAATAATTTTGTTATTAAGTGTGTATGAATTGTGACTCAAATTAAAGAGGAAAGAAGAAGAAAAAAATAGAGGTTTGACCTTTTCATTCCAAGCCTTTTCATATCTTTGGTTAAATCATAGTTTGAAGTAGCCTTGCATGAGCCCTTCTTTCTCACCATTGACATACACTAACAAAAAATTACAATATTGATGAACATATTAGCATAATCAATCCTAAAAATTATTTAGGTGTTTTTACTTACCCGTGGAAATATGGACAAGTAGCTCAAGGTTCTTGCATGATTTAGCAAACCTCATCAGTCTTTGAGGGCCATTAACATTAGTCTCAAGTAACACATTGTACCTGGTAAATATACATATAAATTTCTAATTAGGGAAAGTTGAACTACGACAAAAATGTCTAGAGCATGTAGTAATTTGCTACATTGAACAGTATTAAACTTTCATATTTTAAATATTGTTATCAATTTTTAGCTGGAATTTGGATGAGTTTAGGAAAATATCTTGACGTTCAAAACATATACTCCCTCCATCTCAGCCAAAATGACATGTTTACTTTTTGCACATCTTTTGGGAAAATGATAATAAATGATTAAAATAGAGAGAAATTAAAGTAAGAGGGGGAATATTGAAGAAAATAATCCCTCTATATTACTCTCTCTACTTTAACTATTTATGACTATTATTTTTCCAAAATAAGCGCAAAAAAGAATATTGGTTAGAGAGAGAATATTGCAGAGTCAATGATAACTTTGACATCTTCTGTTATTGCTCGAACAGAATCCAAATCCATGCCTAAGTTTGGTTCACAAATATTATCAACAATCGGTATCACCTTCTCCTTTATAAATTCTTGGTAACATTTCCATGTTTTTCTTGTATACATCCAAATAACTCCGAGTTTATAAGCTAAGAAAAAAGGGGGAGGGGAAAGACATGCTTAAAGGTTGGTATAATTAAATTTAATTAGTTAAAAAGAAAAAAACAATTTAGACCTAAAACCATACTTCTTTAAGCAATCTATCCCATGCTGATTCTGGATCATCTGCTTTTACTAATACATATATTTTTCCCAGTGGTGTTGACCTTAGCATCTTCTCCACAAGAACTGCAAAATATTATGGATATTATTAGAAAACAATTGAAAATATAGTTATCTACTCCCTCCGTCTCCCAATATGTGTCTCACTTTGATCCGGCATGTATTTTAAGAAATGTAAAGGAAAGTGAGTTGAAAAAGTTAGTAGTAGTATATGAATCCTACTTTTATATACTCCCTCCGTTCCCCAAAGTTTGTCCCAATTTGACCTGGCGCGGGGTTTTAAGAAATTGTTTGAATTCGTATTAAATGAAGGTGTGTAGTGGAACAAGGGTCTCACATCGAGGAGATTGTGGGTGCATTTAATATCCATTTTTGGTAAGATTCCAAGTAGGACAACCGAAAATGGTAAAATGGGACAAACTTTGGAGAACGGAGGAAGTATTAGTTTTATAATATAACGAGGGGAAATGAATTAGTGGAATGTAGGTCCATTATCGAAAATAGTTAAATGGGATAATTAATTAGAGACGGACTAAAATGGAAAACTAGGACACATAATGGAGGACAGAGGGAGTATTAAAAATATAACTAATTGGATCAAGGGCTACTAGATAATTGTGACATATTAAAAATATATAAACAAACCTTTTCCTAGAAGGCCAGTTCCACCAGTAAGGAAAATGTTCTTTCCTTGAAAAAAATTGGTTACTCCAATTCCTAAGCCATAATCCACCATTGATGGCATCTCCAGTTCTTTAGTAATAGCTTTAAAGCCATCAATAACTGTTGCATTTATCTTACTACTTTTGGAATATATCCTTTGTAGTTGGATTTTGTTTGCATCATTGCACAAAAAGGAAATCTTGGGTTTGTCATAATACATTCCCTTAATTTCTGAGTTGGTGGACAGAAAAGTGGGCTCTTTGTTAGTTGCAACATGGCTCACTGAGAGAGAGAGAGAGGCGTGTGAGATGTTTTCTTACTACGTAGATGTACATTTATAGTAGTAGGAAAATTTATATGAGATTTTTTTAGTGTTTGTATGTTTCCAAGTAGGGTTTATAATTAATTATGGAACGTAAATGATAAGCATAAAATGTTGGAAATGGGATGTGATGTGATGTGAACTGGAAAAATTGGACTTTATATTTAATATGAGTGGTAATCAATAGCAAAACTATATTTTTCCTACAAATTTCAAACCAAAATCTATATCATTAGATTTCGAGATTTGATATCAACATATAACAAATAACGTCAATAAAAAATATTAAGAGAATGTCAACGGTTGAACGACCTCATTTAAAGTATAACTCCGTCCGTCCCATTTATATCCATATTAAGAAGGCTAAAGTACTAATTAGTTAATCAAATAGGTATACCGTATATACTAATAAATGAGTAAAAAAATTACATTTCCTGGAAACAAGCCTATATAATTTGGACATGCGGAAAAACACTTAGGAGTATAAATTTAAGGTTAGTTGTTCGAAAACTAATGTATTGTTAATTGTAAAAATTGCTTTCTTATATTCGTTAATTACCATTTGCTAATCTAATACCGTTTAATTAATTAACTTAGTTTTCGTAGATAGTCAGCCAACTTAGTTTTCGTACATAGTCAGCCATAACATAATACTATTCTATTGTATATAAGACTAAGGACATCCATAATGAGGCGGACTATAGCCCGCTCTATAATAATTTACAGTCTTCCACGTCAACATTCTATAGTTCTACCCATGTCATCTATAATAGGGCGGAGTATTTGTATTCATTTTTATTTTTTTCATTTTTGAATATAATAAAATAGTGATATATATAAATTTAAGACTATAATATGAAAATCTTCATTTTATTAAAAATCTGAAAAAGTATGATGTGAAATACTAAAAAACTACAATTTCAATGGTTACGTAGCCAACTTTCTTTGATGGGAAGTGAGTTGGGGAAAGAGATTGGAAGGCGTGAAAAATAAAGATAATGTGGTGTATTTATAGAGTGAAAAATTGAAAAAGAAAAAGAAAAAGAAAATAAAAAAACTAAGAAAATCATATTATGGACGTGTGTAATAGGGCGGACTATTGATCATCCGTCCTACAATCTGCGGACTAAATTAAGGTCGTGGGCATGGGGCGCCATCGTCCGTCCACACGGACGATAGCGGGAGATGCATTAGAGTGAGTTATCGTCCGCTCCATTGTGAATTAAGTTCAACAATTATTGTTGACAACTAATCAATAATATGAAACTCAGGGGTAATAATTGTATTCATTTATTAATTAGCATTGGTAATTGACTAGGTGTGCTGTCTCTTATCATACAGATCATACTTCACCCATTACGTATTTTGATCCTCCATTATAATTATATTTTGATATTGTGATAAATGGATTAATTTAAATCACATCTTGAACGTCCATTGCACTTTGTTAGGGTTCATTTACACACGAAATTTAAATTAAATTGATTTTACTAGAACTGAATTGAAATTGGAATTTTATCATAAATTCTTTATTTTATAGGATAAGATAATTAATATGAAACTTAAATTAAAAATTGTGCACTCACAAACACACACGTTGCGTAAACTCACACAAATTGTGTGTAAGCAGTGTGGATTATGTGGTGAAAGTGTGTATATAGTGTGTGATAACGAGATTCTTGAGAATGTTCAAGAAAATAAGTGAAAACGAGCCAAAGAGACATTATCATTAAAGGCAAAATGGACCAAGAAATGAAGTCCAAATTTTAACAGTAATCAACAAACCAAGATGATCTCGAAAACTACTTAAAGCCCGCCATTCTAAGTAGTTTCGCGTGGGTATCTCGCACACCTCAATCGGAGTTTGATAAAAGAAGTTATGGGAATTTTACGAACACCGCGTTGTCCAAGCAATTTTTCCAGGTTGATCACTGTTGGGACTACCGCAGCGGAAGACACGAAAAACAAACAGGTCCTTAGGGATCTATCTAGGTGATTATGCATTCGATTCCAATTTCATGTAATTAGACTAGATCTAATGATGAACACATCAAATAAATACGTTAACATGCAATTTGATGTAGATTCGATTGTTAGCTCTTGATCCATCATAGGATTGACGTTGCTAGCTGCACCACCCGAAGATCGTTGATTTATCGTCCATGAATCTTCCATACTATTCCCACGTCCTTGATTATTCATCTGTGTGAGCGGATCTCGAACAATCAAATAAAAGTGATATGAGATCTAGGGAAAACCAACACAAACACGAGATTGTCTTGATCTAATCCTATGAATTAGGATAGAACAAGAACAAATACCAAAACCCTAATTCTCCCACGTGCTAGGGCATGAAAACCGAGGTAAGAGGGAGAGGGAGGCACCGACGACGGAGGCTAGGGTTAGGAGGGAGTGAGTTTTGTAGTGTTGTGTATACTAGGGTTTCCCATCTCTTCACTATTTACAAGCTTGGACTTATTACGCTAGGATGGGTAGGGGTGGGTCGATACGATATATCGTATCGAAAACGTTGTATCGTATATCGTATCGAAAATATCGATATGAAAGAATTTCATATCGTTATCGTATCGAAAGTTTCGATATATCGAAAGTTTCGATATATCGAATTTCGATATATCGAACTTTCGATATGGAGGATATCTATATCGTTATCGTATCGATATTTTGATATTCGTACCGAAATTCGATATATCGAAAATATCGATATATATCGTATATTCGATATAAACAATATATCGTACCGAAATTCGATATATCGTACCGAAATTCGATATATCAAAAATATTGATATATATTGTATATTCGATATATATCGTATATTCGATATAAAACAATATATCGAAAATATCGATATATATCGTATATTCGATATAAAACTATATATCGCGATATAAGGAAATTCATATCGTTATCGTATCGAAAACTTACGATACGGTATCATTTCATATCGAAAATTACGATATATCGAAAATCCGATAATTTTTCGATATTTTTCAATACGATACGAGCGATATATCATTTTTTCGATATTTTTCCCCAGCCCTAAGGATGGGGATACATGGAATGAAATAGATGTTGGGCTCACCCATTAGATAAATATCTAATTAAATCAAATGACCCATGATTTAATATATTATCAATGGAATATTATTTTGTTCCACTAAAGAATAATATTGCACTCCCATCTAAATCACCAAATTACAAATAACTTGGGTCCATTTTATTTTTTAATATTTCTCGCTTTTAAGATTATCTTAATCCATCAATTTAATTCTTTTGTCAGCTATGTGACTTGAATTAAATTAATTCTCAAAAGAGTTTTTCTAGTTTGAAACTTTATTTATTATTCGTGGAAATAAATTCCAACTGCGCAGATTTCTGAATAATAAATTCATTTTTCGAACACCTCTTGGGGATTTAATCATACCACACTGGGCACGCGAATTCTATGAAATAATATTCCAATACCTTCATGTTATTCAATTACTACCACCCAAGATATCATGTTTGAGTTACGTACAAACTCTCCCATATTGATAAGTCAAAGAGGCATTTGATTAAATAAACAATATTGATATTAATTTCATAGACTAGAAAATACTAAAATTTATGAAATATATTCTTTTAGTAGATAGCAATAAAGAATACATTTCGTATTAGATCTTTTCAACTTTACCACACCGGTGTTACTAATCTCTTCTTAGGTAAGAGGGAATTATCACGGACACCGCAACCATACCAATAGGTAGGCAAAGCCTATCTAGGTTGTGAATACGTTTTTCTTCTTACTTGATCTGGTCAAGTCCCCTACTGGAAAACTCATGAGGATTCATCGAATTTCCCTACTTATAACTTTCTTAGTAAGAAGCCTTAGACTTATTTATTATATTTTAATAAATAAACCATTATATTATATTATTTATTCTCATAATTAGGTAAACAAGTGGACGTGGCGTTTCTTGTATACATGCACAAGCTGACTGTACAAAGGCATGTACGCTCGAAACATCTTTTAGTATACAAACCCCAACAATCTCTCACTTATATTCAAAGAATGCTTTCGAGTATACCAACTGTTTTATTGGCCTTGTGGCTACACATTCACACACATTTTCTCCCACTTATACTCAAAGCAGGATTTGACCACTATGTATTCAAACTATAATTCTTATAAAAGAATCTACCAATATAGTTACTAGAGTACATAAAAACGAAAATATACTTGTAATTCATATCCTTAATTCTTTTTTAGGAGCACGTTTATTTGTTCAAGATATTTCTAGGTCCTTTGATCCAGTGGAATAATTTTATGTGCTTTTCTCAAGTGCACTTATACATATTCCTCTATCAAAATCCAATATTCTTGATCCTTCTGAATTTCTACTAATTGAAACTAGAATACTTATAGCAATATATAAAGTTTTAATCATGTCGAATATGATTCCCAAAACCTTAATTGTATAATCCCAATTTAACTTGCTATATAACTTTGCTATATAACTTGTGATGTAAATATATGTACGAACATAATTATCTCACCACAATGACTAATTGGAAATTAGTCCTTATGACAAAATAAAACTGAATGATTGCATTCTTTGTTTTATAGTCATACAATTCTAAGGGTTCATTATTTAACCATTGTTGTGATCTCTAGAAATACTTTCTTTGGAAATCAAAAGTATTTCTAATTATAATAATTAACTTGGAAATACCTTTTAATGTTATTAGAGTTTTGAAAGTTGTGCAAATCACCACTTCTTTCATTATAGGGTGTGAGCCCTTTTAACTCTATCGAACATTACCTTAATTCCATTTATGAATATTCTATGAGACAAATTTAGCTCACACTTTTAAAAGTAGAAAATTTGAAGTCTCAATATTCTTTAAGCTATTAAAACAATTTAAACAGTGTCTGGAGTTAAATTCATCCTAGTTTAATAAAATGAGCTATAAAGCTCTTATTAAACACTTAGAATTTAATCGTTCCTTAAGAAAAGCTCCTACTATTTTAATTATCACTTTCACAACAAAATAAATAAAACATCAACTATTCAAATAGTTAATTCTTGGCTTGGAACATTAAAATAAATTTAATGTGCACACTATATTTACTATACAAGAATTTCTAGTATTTATAACAAATAATTATCTTTTGACTAGTTGAATTAATTTACTTGTCTTGTAATCAATTATTGCGATTATTTTTCTTGTATCTTTATTTGAACAAACGCGATCAAGATCATTTTATTCTGCTTTGAATCCATGTCGAACATAAATGTTCTATTGATTCATTTTATTCTGCTTTGAATCCATGTCAAACATAAATGTTATATTGATTCATTGACAAAATAATGGTTCAAAAACTTAAGGATTAAAGAAACTTATTAATCAACATAACTTAGAAGTGAAACTTCTTAATAATTGAATCAACAAGTATAACTACAAGGAAACATTTTGATATTAAACCTCGTTTCATTTGATGTCATAATTAATCGGATAATCAAAAAATTCATTTTTCTAATAATGCAAGCATTATAAAACGATATTGATAATCCAAAACGACAATTGATAATCTAGGAATATAATTCCACATCAATAATCACATATGATATAAAAAACAAACAATATATAAATATCAAAACCTCAAAATTCAACAATCGTAAATAAATACAAAAATTAGACTTTCACTGTTCAAAACAAAAATGACATGGCTAGATTAAAATCAAATCTTCTTCCCAATCACATTAGCTTGACTTGAACTCTCTGCCATGTCAGACTCGCGTCTTAGGTCAGAGGAGTTCTTCATCATGCCACATTTCATCTTCCTTATCTTGACTTGGGCATCAATGAGCTTGCTAGAGAGTACTAGAAGAGATGTTGGCCAACAAGAGTATAAAATCTCATTCCTTACATTCTCATAGCTCTTTGGAAGCCCATCGAGGATCATGAGTTGTTGGGTTTCCGGGCCTATTTTCCCATCCAACGCTTCAAGTCTATCAAAATCATTTACCATTTCTATGACGTAGTCGCTAATGTTTTGGTTCTCTTTCAAGACGGTTTTCGTCAACGTGTTCACCACTGTTCTCATAAGACTCTTGGTGGATAATTCATCAAACCATTAGGGTTCTTCTATCAATGACCTGTCGGGCTTGTCAATCCAGCCAAGGGCATTGTCGACCGAGCCCAACAAAAACTTCTTGACATGACCACTCGCAGTATCCCATCGTTCATAAGCATCCCTTTCCTCATTTGACAAGTGATAAGCAGAGGGACGATTCTTAGTGAGGATCAATTTCAAATCACTAGCCAACTGATCAGTGTCAAGTCTCCTTTTCCATTCCATAAAAGCAACAGAATCGCGTTCCTTTGATTTAAGGATTGCACTATAAATTTCCCTAGTAGTAACCATCTTTCGTTCAAGCTGAGAATAAACGCCAACAATATAAACATGTAAAAATTCATAGAATTGCAAATAACCACAAAACAATTCATCCATTTTACATCCACAGAAATCAAGCACAAACGTTCTTCAACGAGGAAGCCATGTCATATTCATGCAAGAAATTCATAAGTATTACAGGCAACAATATCAACAGATAGTCCAGAGACCATAAGAATGGCATGGCTGACTAATATTGCTAAAACGTTTTAACCATAAAATTAAGCACTAAGGATTCCTCAATTGTACGTGAACTTCTCTAAAGAAAGGTCGAACCGGACAAGCACCTCCTCCTATAGCTCCCTCTAAGCATTATTAAAATTCAAGTCCTTATAATTTCGCAGCAATATTGCTCCCGTAAAGACCAGTCGCGATATTACTGAAAAACTAATGTTACGATTTTAATAACCTTTATCTAGAGAAATCTAAACATACAAACTGGTAATGTTCCTCCTGTAATGACAGGCCGGTCACTACTTCGTACTTAGATCAATTTTATGGAGGCCATATACAAACGTGTTGTAATTATCGCTTCATATTTTCGTGTTGGTGGTTTTAATAGTTTAATTATCACTTAAGCGGATTAGGCAGGCATCCACATTCAAAGTATAATTAAACATGTACTAGCTATGCATGCAATGCAATAAGTACATTGGCGATGCCCGAGTTAAACTAGATTTTAAAAATCATAACTCAAATTAAATATCCATCAATCATCATTAAAACATGTAAACATACTTTCAAAAGGTTCACATAACTATAATGATGAAACTTGATCATTTAATTAAGCATCTAATATAGATAGAATTAAAATTCTACCTTTACATAAACAAGATTATCTAGACATTAAGTCTAATCTTAAATAATCATGCATTATTAATTAAAACAATGTATCTTGATTATTAGAACTACCTTTTAATAAACTTAGGATTTACTTAGATAGAAAACATCCATCATTATCCTAAAATTAATGTCTAGGTGTATATCATAAAAGAATAGCCAAGTCTTAATTTAAATGGCCACTTGGATATATAAATCCGCATTTATCCAATTAAGACTAAATCCATTTAAAACACACCAATTAAATTCAAGAATTAAAATTCTCATAGCTTTCATAAAATCACATGACAAGAAGAATTTTATTACATCTTCAATTTATAATGATGTTCTCTAGATGAAATAAAATTCACATTCATCAAAGATTAAAGACAAAATTCAACTTAAATAAATAATTAAGGATTTTAATAGCAAAATTAATGCTCTATGAATTTCTCATACCTTTAAATCAATTTGATGTTATCTAGATGAAACAAATTCACCATCATCAAAATTAAAGATAAAATTTAAGTTTTAAACTAGGAATTGAATTCCAATTAAAATCCAATTAATTATTTCACACTTTAATAATATAGGATTTTAGTAGCACGTCAATGCCAAATGAATTTCTCACTTCTTTAATTAAATTGACGTTATCTAGATGAAACAAAATTCACCTTACATCAAATTAAAGACAAAATTCAAATTTTAAACTAAGAATTGGATTCCAATTAAAATCCATCCAATTATTAAATATGTAATTTTCAAAATTTTGAGGTTTTAAACAATTGAAAAACTTATGCCTTTTCCTTAGGTATATTTCTAGGAAATAATTCCATAACACACCAATTAAAATAAAGACAATTTCAATTAAACCTTAAAATAAAACATGAAAGCACATTGAGAGAATATTCTTTAAAATTCCATCCTTTTATGGAAATGCCAAAAATTAGATCAATCAAATATTGAATTTCCTTATGTTAATTATCATGATATTATCTAGATGGAAAGAATCTATCAAAATCAACTAATTAACAAATTAAATCAACTATTGAGCTAATTATTCCAATTGGCAATTTTTAAAGAAGACAACATAATCTCTTTAAATTAGAATCTTGATTAAAGAAATTATTCATTCTAATTTACCACAAGTTATATAATTATTCTAGGTTTAGGGTCTTAAACCAAAATTATAAATTACTTGTGCATCAAGAAACGAAAACACGAAAAAATGAGACGACGAAAACCGCGGCCCAAACCCTACCTAAGGTTTCGAGCGCCGTCAGCTGCGGGGGGGCCGCCGCCGCATGCCCTCGCAGCCGCCTCTGGATGCCGGGAGCTGCTCCACCCTTGACCGGCGTCTGGAGCAGCTGAACGCCACCGCCTGGAACTGCCGTGAGGGGCCGCTGCAAGCAACGATCAACCGCTGCAGCGACGTCGGAGGCCCACGCCGCCAGATCCACCGAAGCAGATCCGACGCGCCTCCAGCGCCGCCACCTTGTCGAGCCGTCGCCTGCAGCGCCGTCTGGAGCCATCCTCGGTGACGGTCAGCCGTTGCAGCAGCCGCCGGAGGCCCACGCCATCGGATCTTATCAAGGAAGATCTGACGCGCCGCCGACAGCGTCGCTGCTTGCTCGCACCACCGCCTGCCTATGCTCCCCCTAGACTGGAGCTCTCCGCCGAACGACGACCAAGGCCAGCCGTCGCCCCTCAGCTCCTCCGTCGACGCGTTTTTCCAGTGGGCTTTCCGAAACCCAAGTTTCAATTTTTTTTGTTTTTCGATTTTAATTAGCTCAATTCATCGCGGTCAAGCGAAGTGACCGCGATCTTAAATCTTAATTAATCATTTCTCAATTGTAACAATCTTTTACGTTCACACCAATATGCACATTTAAATTTCAAGCTTTTAGCAATTTAAATTGTTCTAGCATATTAAGAACATAAAACTATAGATCTATGAATACTTGCTTAGATCTAGAATATTCTCATGAAAAACTAGATTCAAGATTCAAGATTCATAATATTCTTTCATCGATCCAAGTATTCAATCATGGACCATTTTATTTCTTGATTCAAACATATATATTCACTTAAACACATACATATATGTAATCATTCAAACATATAATCTAGTATATATTACTTAGAATATATAGATCTAATGATGTTCATCATAGATTTAGAATATTTTGTAGATCTTAGGATTTAAATCCAATAATCGCAATATTCAATCATCGATCTAGAAAATCATATCATAGATCCGAAAATAAAATCAAGAAAAACATAGATCCAACACATATTATAAACATATAACATGTAATTGCATTATTTTCGAAAATCCCAAGTTTTTACACTACATTTTTCAAAAAATTCAATTAATCAATTACATAATCAGAGCCTAAAATTTAGCTCTGATACCAATTGTTGGGACTACCGCAACGGAAGACACGGAAAACAAACAGGTCCTTACGGATATATTTAGGTGATTATGCATCGATTCCAATATCATGCAATTAAACTAGATCTATAGATGAACACATCAAATAAACACGGAGATCCTTGATTTATCGACCACGAATCTTCCATACTATTCCCACGTTCTTGATTATTCATCCGTGTGGGCGGATCTCGAACAATCAAATAAAAGTATTATGAGATCTAGGGAAAACCAACACAAACACGAGATTGTCTTGATCTAATCCTATGAATTATGATAGAACAAGAACAAAAACCAAAACCCTAATTCTCCAACGTGCTAGGAAGGAGTGAGTTGTGTAGTGTTGTGTATACTAGGTTTCCCATCTCTTCACTATTTATAAGCTTGGACTTATTACGCTAGGATGAGGATCCATGGAATGAAATAGATGTTGGGCTCACCCATTAGATATATATCTAATTAAATCAAATGACACATGATTTAATTCTTCCACGTGCTAAGGCACGAAAACCGAGATAAGAGGAAGAGGGAGGCGCCGGCGACAGCGGCTAGGGTTAGGAGGGAGTGAGTTGTGTAGTCTTGTGTATACTAGGGTTTCCCATCTCTTCACTATTTATAAGCTTGGACTTATTACGCTAGGATGGGGATCCATAGAATGAAATAGATGTTGGGCTCACCCATTAGATAAATATCTAATTAAATCAAATGACCCATGATTTAATATATTATCAATGGAATATTATTTTGTTCCACTAAAGAATAATATTGCACTCCCATCTAAATCACCAAATTACAAATAACTAGGGTCCATTTTCTTTTTTAATATTTCTCGCTTTTAAGATTATCTTAATCCATCAATTTAATTCTTTTGTCAGCTACGTGACTTGAATTAAATTAATTCTCAAAAGAGTTTTTCTAGTTTGAAACTTTATTTATTATTCGTGGAAATAAATTCCAACTGCGCAGATTTCTGAATAATAAATTCATTTTTCGAACACCTCTTGGGGATTTAATCATACCACACTGGGCACGCGAATTCTATGAAATAATATTCCAATACCTTCATGTTATTCAATTACTACCACCCAAGATATCATGTTTGAGTTACGTACAAACTCTCCCATATTGATAAGTCAAAGAGGCGTTTTATTAAATAAACAATATTGATATTAATTTCATAGACTAGAAAATACTCAAATTTATAAAATATATTCTTTCAGTAGTTAGCAATAAAGAATACATTTCATATTAGATCTTTTTAATGCTTTACCACACTGGTGTTACTAATCTCTTCTTAGGTAAGAGAGAATTATCACGAACACCGCAACCACCAATAGGTAGGCAAAGCCTATCTAGGTTGTAAATACGTTTTTCTTCTTACTAGATCTGGTCAAGTCCCCTACTGGAAAACTCATGAGGATTCATCGAATTTCCCTACTTTGAACTTCTTAGTAAGAAGCCTTAGACTTGTTTATTATATCTCAATAAATAAACCATTATATTATATTATTTATTCTCATAATTAGGTAAACAAGTGGACGTGGCGTTTCTCGTACACATGCACAAGCTGACTGTACAAAGGCATGTACGCTCGAAGCGTCTTTTAGTATACAAACCTCAACAATCACTTCGGGCATAAGCGACCCAGACGGCCTTATAGACCCTTGATCTATCGGACTGGAGCACCGACGATTTGTAGTGAGATTAAGAATAAGATAAACCCTAGTTGAGGTGCTAGGCGGCGATTCCCTCCAAAACCGGGGAATGACACGGGTTTTAATGTGGAATTGGTAAAGTAAGAGAGAAGGAAAAAAAGTAAAAAGAGAAGTAGTGTTAGTGGAATGTGGTGTCCATATTATTAGTAAAAGAGAAGGGAAAAAAGTAAAAGAGAAGGGAAAAAAGTAAGAGAGAAGAGCAAAAAGAAGTAGTATTAGTGGAATGTGGGGTCCATATTATTAGTAAGAGAGAGGGGAAAAAAGTAAGAGAGAAACTGTTGAAAACTTTCTTTTTTTAAATGTGCTCTATTTTTCGTGGACAACCAAAAATACCAAATGTGCTCTATTTTTCGTGGACGGAATGTGTATTATTTATAGAATTCTAAATCCTAAACCTATTTTAAAATAAAAGATTACAAAAGATATGAAAAATAACTAAAGATAACTAACTAAAATAAGAGATATGCTAAATCAAATAAAATCAATTAAGGAATATTGAGAATGATCTTCGGCACCCAAACGGGTAAACTAGGTGGATTTTTCAGTTGTACACATGCGATTTTGAAAATGAAGGGGGACATGCCTAGCGTTCATTCCATATTTCTTCGAGCAGCCCAAACACAACTTTACACACACTTTACACCCCTCAATTGGACACGAAATTAAAGATTGAAGACTTTCAATTAAAGATTGAAGTTTCCATTTTGTTTATTCAATCTCTTGGGAGTACCTATTTTGTTTTCACTATGTTTTTATTAATTTTTATTTAAAATTTGTTTTCATTATGAATATGAGTAGTTAATACCCTTTTGGTGGAGTTATTGGTGAAGATTTATGACTTTGATTTATTTATTCGATTGATTATTCCTTGCTTGCTCTTATAGTCGTTTGATTTAATATTGTGCTTTTCTCATTCAAAGTGATTAGTTTCTTATGAATGTTGTTATAGTTAATTAGATTAATCAGAAGATTAAATAATTAACTTGAAAATAGGATGAAAATATGACGTAGGGAGTACTTGTTTTTAATTTAGTTTTGCTAAAGTAGTAGTTTTAGAACAAAACCATGTTTTAGTTTTCTAGATAGTATTCCATTCGTCCGCCATTAGGAGTTTCATTTGAGTTCATACGTATTTGAGTTAGACCCATTCAATCTTACTATGTCACGTGGCAGGCTTGCTTGCCTATGTATCGTAGATTGCTTGATTATCTTTGATTTCGTATCGCATATTGGTTAGAAACATATGCCGAGTTGCTTGCCTATGTATCACAAATTGTTTCTCTACGTATCGCAGATTGCTTGTCTAGGTTGTCATTTTATTAATGGTGTCACGTTGTGCTCTGATTTCATATCTAATATTGCTTGGAACCATATGTTGAATTGCTTGCCTATGTATCACATATTGCTTGCATATGTATTGTTGATTGCTTGTTACTTGTGTTAGGTTTAGTATACTGAAAAGCATGTTTCGAGCAAATTCGCACGAATAGGAATCTTGCTTGTATACGGAAAAACTCTACAATCCACTTTTAACCCGATTCAGTTTTATTCGAGCAGTTTGCACGAATAGAATCAGTATATTATTACATTGTGTTACTTGTGCGTTTATAAGATGTTTTATAAACATTTAAATGCATAAGAAGTAAACAAAGCCTAAGTCTTTTGCTTAGTAGGCTGGTCGTGGGCTGCGCTCACTTTAAGGTACTACAGTCGGTTCTAAGCAATGCTTTGCAAAAGAAAATTAAGAATTTAACAACCTAGATAGGCTTTGGCTACCTATTGTGAAAGGTTGCAATGTCAGTCCGATTATTTCTAAGCCTTATTGAAATAAGATGACGTTGGTGTGGTATAGCACTGAATGGATCACTGAATGGATCTAACAGCAAGACGTGTCTTTATGCTATCTACTGAAAGATGAGGTCTTGATAAATATCTATTTCTTAATCAATGTACGTTAGCATTGAGCATACGATATTGAGTATCTACTACTTTGACTTACCAAAGGTGTGAGTTTTTCGTCACCCAACGATCCAGGTATATTGGGTAGTGGTGATCATTATCTAGCGGTGCTAGGATTGCTATTATGTTGAATCGTGCGCGAGGTGAGTCTCGTTTGATAATGTCCTCAAGAGGAGCTTGAACAAGGTTTTATTATTCGAAAACTGGCCAGTTGGAATTTAATTATTCCATGAATAATAAATAAGTGTTTCTTGCTAAGTCCACTCTCGGAATTAATAAGATGTTAATTAATTAAGTCCATAGCAGACTTTAATTAATTAATGGACATTTCTATCTTAAGCGCGAGAAATAAATAATAATAAACAAAATGGAAACCCGGATTACTTGTAATTTCGGATTTGGATGGGGAGGTCAATATTACGTCTGTAGTGGCTGCTCGTAATATTCCAATATAAGCTTGTATTAAATTGTGGGTTCAATTTAATTAGTATAAAGCTAATTGGGGGAGCTCATATCCAAACCTTCCATAGATCCCTGACTGGGCCCAATATGAACTTAATATAAATAGGAGAATAAAAGAGACAGAATCATTATTCAAAATATGAGAAAATTTCGTCCCTCTCTAATTGGAGAGGGGGGACGAAAATTTCAGGAATTTCTCCTCCGTGAGATTTTCAGCTCCTCCTCCGTGAGAAAGTTCTGTCTTCTTTATTCGAGTCCTAGTGTTTCGATAAGATCAGCCCACCCTGATGTCGGAATACAGTTCGGGACACCAGTCAGAAGATCCGTGGTCTAGTATTGAAGATCATCGTGGAGAAGGTGCGAGCAATCGACGATTCTTTGGAGAATCAAATCGGTAACTCTAAACCGTAGAATTCATGTTTAGGATTTATATTCTATGAGCATGCATTATTTGCGTTCTAGCATACAATTCTGTGTTAACATGTGAATAGATTAATTCCATAATCGGTCAAATAGATCCTACGTCTGATTTATTTGTTTGTACAAGTCTTCCGCTGTGCAAGGGGCTCCAAAACCCCAAATAGATCCTATATATATATAGGGGTGTGTTAATGTCAAAACCTATCTTACATGTAAAACGTCAATAATGTACATTATACACACTAGTAATGTACATTTTATATATACATAATGTACTATTTTTAATAATGTACATAGATCATATATTTTACATTATATGGGATAGTACATAATGGTACATAAAATGTACTCCACATGGTTTGATGTTTTGACAAAATATATGGTTTTGATATGAATACAATCCTATGTACTCCATCCGTCCCACAAGAATATGCACTATTTCCTTTTTAGTTTGTCCCACAAGAATTTTCACTTTTCAATTTTGAAAACTCTTTCTTTCTATTAAGGTGAGACTCATTCTCCACTAACAATACTTTAATTACTTTTTCTCTCTACCTCTCTCTTACTTTACCTATTTTGCATTAAAACTCGTGTCAATCCCAAAGTGCATATTATTTAGGGATGGATGAAGTATATATTACTTTTATAATAGAATGTGAGTAAATAAGTTAGTGGAAAGTGAGGTGTATACCTAATATTCATAGTAAAAGTGAACCAGTACTTCTAATGACAGACGAACTAAAATGATAAACTTGGATTCCTAATAGTGGACGGGGGTAGTTGATATTGATTCATTGTACTTAAGTTGACACTATAGATTCTATGGGATAGACACTCTAACTTGTCATTGTTGCATTAGTCGCACACTTGTGGGATAGCTTTAGTTGTAATATAAAAACGAGGCAGTGTGTGAGTGTGCAATTTAGAATTTACTTTATCGTAACGCAATATTTACGTAATTATAACATCGAAATTGAAAATGTATATCACTATACGCAAATTACGTAAATTCGGCTAGAACTTGAGAGAATTAAGGTATTATTATAACTAATTGTTATATTAGTGGACAAAATTACCCTTAAGCATTATGATAATTAATAAATTTATTTAACACTTGGCATCAATTACCCTTAAGCATTATGATAATTAATTAAATTTAATTAACACGTAGCATTATGATAATTGATATTTATCTTGATTACGCAATAAAACACATTTGTTCTTGGCTATGCAATAAAATCTAGTTTTATCACTAATTCTAAAATATTGATGATACAACTTCTTGTCCTATATCAAATTCTATAAGATTGATGATTCAACTTCTTGTTCTATATCATTTAAGAACAAATATTATAATCCAACCTAATAATTATTCGTGTATTCAACTCTAACAAAATAAACAAACTGCACAATATTATCTGCTGTACAATTATGGAAAATAAAAATATTAAAATTCAAGCGAAAAATGCCACTTGTGCTTTCTGGCCGGCCAACTGCACAATCACTCATTAATTAAAATAGAGTTGGAGATTTCTAAAATAGGTCTCATCATTTGTTCACTTCGACAAATCAATTTATTAAAGACGCAAAATTAGGGACGCAATTAGTTGGCATATAGGGACACATTTTAAAAAGCGTCTCAAGAGTAATAGGGATAATTTTTAAAAGCGTCTCAAAGATTAATTTACCGACGCTCCTTATTATAATTTGGCACGCCACGAATAAGGTCACTTTTTAAAGTATAGGTGATATATTTAGTAATGCAAAATAACGTCCTTAATTGAATAAAAAAACGTCTTCATCGATAAAATTTTTTTGTAGTGCGTTATATGGTTTGTAAATAGAGTTTGGGATTTCTAAAATAGGTCTCATCATTTGTTGAGCTCATCAATCTTATAATTAAAGAAAGTTATTTTAATGTGATCAACTGGTATATATACAAAATTATAGTACTAATGGTTATCGATATAACATAAACATCAGTTAATTAATTTGCACATCAGCCATTATATGCATATTGACTAAAGAGAATGGACATAATCAGCATATATATTATGTAATTTAACTACGATTTATTTACACTTACATGTTTCGTGAGCACATGGTGTGAACGGTGATGTTGTACGTATACAAAACTTGGTATAGAATAAAATATGGGAAAGCAATGGCGGATCCAGAAAACTTTTATCGTGGGGTTGAAAATAGTAAAAATTTAATAATAAATAATATTTAAATAATTATTATTTAGAAAATAACTTATAATTATATAGTATTATCTTTATTAAATAAAATTAAAATTACAGGAGACCGGCTACTATAATATATAATAATTATAATAAACTATAAACACATTTTGCAAAATTTAAACTGCTAAAGCTATATGGCAGAATTTAAATAGTCTAATATAGAAGAAAAGTACAAATTTACATATAACAAAACTTTTTAGCGCAAAATAAAAATTAAATTGCACAATATATTTAGGATTTCTATTAAAAAACTAGGAAAAAGAATTACAGCAAATAAAATACTAGGCATCAAAGCAATATATATATAGGAACTTCACATTTGTTTTAGTTATAAATATTTTTCTGACTAGGCACTTCCTTTCACTATTTCCTTAGTTATCGGAAAACTCTACGACTCTACATTTACAGCCTTCTTCCATGATATTTATTGTATTCTTACGATTATTGGTTTTCTTCCCTAATCCAACACAAAATTGGTTTCATAATTAGTCTTATCTGGGCTGAGTTGCATATCTAATTCATCGATTGGCTATTGACAGTTTGGGGCAGACCTGCCGACCGTGGGGTCGCCGGCAGCTTCGAAGAACTCTGACCATGGATATTTCCGGTTACTATGGCACTGTGGGAAAATTATCTAAACTATCTTAAATTATTCATGTATATATTAAAATCATATAATACTAGAAATAATGACATAATAACTTTCAATTTTGTATAATTTCAAAAGTAAACAACTTGAATTAATAAAATACTAATAATTCCTCCATTTTTAAACAAATACTAATGTAAAGATGGTGAGAAACAATCTTATTTCATATTTTGATTTTAAATCTTCTTTTTGTGAAACTCTTCTCGGATTGGTTCAATATATGCATGGATGTCATGTGGAACGTCGATTTCTACTCTCAAATCTTTAATTATAGATTGAAAACAAAACTGAGAATAAAAGATTTGCAATAAAACACATAGTCCATTAACTCATCCATATATACCATCGTGCAAATAGATCAACAACTCTCAATTGCTCATAGGCTAACAAAGAAGCTCTACATATCAACACCAACTCCTCAATCTGAACATAGATGCAATGAGAAGGATAAGAATCTGGATCTGTTGAAACAGCGTGAAGCAACACCAAAAAGAAATCCTCAACATATTCTTTCACCATATCCTAGTTACTCAACCACACTATTTGCCTTCCCATACAAATTTTAAACAACATGCAAGAGGATAGAGAATCATCCGATTTTGAACGGAGAGAAATATCAAACAAACATCTTAATAGGTGACTAAAACGAGAGAAACTTGGATCATACAAATCCAATGAACAAAGGATGCAAACTTGGATCATACAAACTTGGATCATACAAACCCAATGAGCAAAGTTAAAAAAAAAACGAGACAGAAAACAAAGAATGAGATTGAGATTGAGTAACAGATTTGAGATTTCAGACGGAAATTTCAAAGCCGAAGAGAGAGAACTGAATTAGAAATGGGTCACTCACCCCTTAAAAGGCCTTTTAAGGGGGAGGGTTATCCACACTTATATAGAGGAGCTATGTCACGACCACAACTCCCTAGTGATAGTGAGCGCAGCTATAACGGGACCAAAATAGTCTCCAATGAAAAGGATCAACATAAGGGATAAGTCAAACTCAAAACATTAATTCTGAAGGCGAAGATTAGGGATGTCAATGTAACCCGGAACCCGCGGGCCGGCCCGAATAACCCGATAAAAATACAGGGTTACCGTTGTAATTTCGCAGCTAGAATTTAAAATCGGGTCATTCGGGCTGACCTGTTCGGGTTGTCAAGTTAGGCGGGCTGACCCGTTCGGGTTACGGGTCGGCCCGTCGGGTTGAAGGCTTCTGCACAACGAGCAGTTTTTGTAACGGTCATAACTTTCTCTACAAAGCTCCGATTGAGGCGTGCAATATATCCACGCGAAACTTTTTCGAAGATGAAGAGTATGATATGCATTAGGGGTTTATCAGACTTCAAAATCAAGAAAAACATTGAGTCAAACAAGGCTGTTGCACATCCACATATTTTGTATACATTTTCTAATCCATTTTTTATCATTTCTCAACAAACATGTAAACATACCAAAATATAGAAATATAATCAAAATCATCCAAGACAACCCTCTAAAACCATGCAAAATCCAAATACGTCAACCGACTATATAAGATCACGAAAAAAATCACTATGTGGTCCATGGATTCATAAATACTCGTATATAAAAGCTTTCATTTAGTATATTTCCAATATAATAGTGCAAAGTGTTTTGGCACTGCTTCGTTGTGACGCCCCGAATTTTATTCCTTTTAGTTGGATTTAATCGGATTTAATAGCTCGACTAATTCTCGTTTGGAGGACGTAGAATTTTCATTATTCGGCGTTGGAACAAATCAAGCTTATTGAAAGAATTTGAGTACAAAGGAAAAATTTCAAGAATAAAAGTAATTGGGATACTTTTATTAAGGAAAAGTGAGTGCATACAAATAACTCTACATCCAAATGCTTAATTAAGGAAATACTACACCCCATTCCTTGAGCTACAAATTCAAGTATTACATAAAAATGGACATACAATTTTTATCTACTCCAAAACTAGGGTGAGTAGGGAAGTAGGACAAAATGGTGAAGCAAGCCAATTCCTTCCCCTATCCTCCTCGATCTTGGGAGGTGCACAAAGAGCCAAAAGGGCAGCTGTGTACCTACAATTTACACAAAAAAGAGTATTAGAATTGTAGACACTTAGGTGAAGGAAAGAGAAGAGGCAAGCTAAAAAAAAGAAAGAAAACATGGAGAAGAACCAGGCTGAGTGGAACAGCCGAAAGGCTGCCCCCATGGGTAGAGAGGCAGCCATTTGTCACATTTCCATCTTAGACCAAAATAGGAGCCAAGACAAATGAGCATAGGTGAAATGAGCTCACTGTACATACTAAAAAAAGGAATGTGGATCAGGTACTCCTTTCCATCAACCGAGGCTCACGGGAAAGTCAAAGAAGGACTTCCTTCCCTCAAGAATTTCACCAAAGTAGGCAGGGAAGCCTATTCAACAAGCTCAAAAGAAGAAGAAACATGTAGTTCAAAGTAGCAAGTTACACTCCCCAAACCTGCCACAAATGATAAGGAAATCTGCCTATAAATACCGTCACCCCTCTCCCCACTCCACACTCATTTTCTGCCAAACCTGCGCAAGGCGAGGAGTGCGACGGAGTGAGGGACGGCGGCACGAGGCGACGACAGCAAAGAGGGCAGCCAAGAAAACCAAGAGAGTTCACCAAGTGAGGTAACTTCCTTGACACCCCCTTGCATCATATAGACAAATAAGATAGCACAAGAACCTAGACTTGCTCAATAGGATTCATCACAGTTCGGAAGCAATCACAGTAGGTAGAACCTCATCAAACAATGAACAACAAGAGATAACAAGCTTCTCCCCGAGCCTTCTTAAACAACCCCACGAGATCATAATCGATGAACAAAGTGCGCTTAGCCACTGTTTAACTCTCAAAAATTTAGAAAAAGGGGGAAAGGGGAGGGTGACTTAGCTTGTGCTCGCACCGCGACGGTGATCGATTGACGACGGAGCTCCGGAGCAGCACCGCGGGGCAGTGGCGACTGGTGCTGATGCCGCCGAGTGAAGATAGAAAGAGGGGCGATGGTGTCGCTGAGCTCGACGGAGATCGCGAGCACAGAGCCGACGGGCTGCCGCTGGCGAATTCAGCCGAGAGAGAGAGAGAGGCTGCCGAGCGATGGACTCTCCGGCGACGAGGCTTCCGTCGTAACAACGGTGGTGGTAGAGTCCGAGAGATGTAGCCGGAGGAAAATAAGGCAGCCTTTGATGCCGAAAGCTCACGGAGGAGGTGACGCCTCCATTCGAGGGCCGACAGAAACGGCGGAGCACGCACCGGCGGCGGCGTGAGCCGCGGAAGAAGGCGAAACCGGCGGAGCTCCAGTGGCTTGAACAGAGGGCGATGACGCTGGAGGAGGGCGCGAACGGCGGCGACTGATCCTCGCCGGAATTGACGTCGAGATAGGGGGAATGCTGTGGTGTGTTTCAATTAGGGATTTGGAAGAGAGAATTGGATAAAATAAAATTTGAGGTTTTGGCAGAGAGAGAGAAGCCGACGGGTTTGGAGGAGAGGAGTATAGGCCTTATGCCTTTTTAATTTGTTGGATTTGGGTCACTTTATTGTGGGCCAAAAGAGTAATTCGTTTTGGGCCCTAATTAAATTGATTAGTATGGGCCAAGTTTGTAATCATTTGGGCCGAGATTTAATTGTGAGGAGTTAGAATTAATTTAAGAACTTGAGCTTGGAGCTTAGTTAAATAAATTTCCCGAATAAGTTATTGAGTTCTCGAGGATGGAAAATATTAAAATTGGAGACGCGAAGGGCCGACCGGCGTCGCCCCGCGACGCCATTGGCGGCCTTAAGAAAAATCCTAAGAAGAAGGAATTTAAGGAGGGATTTTAAGAATCCACATTTATTAAGAAAAATAGAATTTCTCCAAGATAAATAAAGCAAATAATTAAATGCGGTCGCACGATAAAGCCGAGTTAGGATTTAAGGAAAAATCATATAAGCCGAGACTAAGAGATAGATGCTATCCTATAGGATGCATGCATTCTTGTTCAGAAAAATAGTTCAAGTACTAATTAGCGTGTTACGCTATTTATTTCTAAAGGAGAATTTATACAAGGGCAAGTGAGGCCAAACGAGGAATTTTAATTGGAGATAAGCATACTAGGTGGGCTTTCTTTTAATATCCGGTACTATAGTGTGGATATAAAGCAAATACTTTTGAAGTTATGAAATATCATATTTTCTCAAAATGGAACTGTGATTATTTTTTTAAGTTAATGTCATGCCATAAAAAGTTTGTTGTTGAGACCTGTCTGTTGGTGCTATATGCCTTGGGTTCTGGCGATGCCAAACCATGAATGAATTCGGTGATGAACGAATTCGGTGATGAACAAGTTCGGTGACGAACGAATTCGGTGATGAACGAATTCGGTGATGAACAACTTCGGTGACGAACGAATTCGGTGATGAACGAATTCGGTGATGAACAAATTCGGTAACGAACGAATTCGGTGATGAACGAATTCGGTGATGAACAAATGAGGTGACGAACGAATTCGGTGATGAACGAATTCGGTGACGAACTAATTCGGTGATGAACGAATTCAGTGATGAACAAATTCGGTGACGAACGAATTCATCACCGAATTCGGTGATGAACGGATTCGGGGATGAACAAATTCGGCGATGAACAAATTCGGTGATGAACAAATTTGGTGACGAACGAATTCGGTGATGAACGATGAACGATGAATGATGAATGATTAAAGAACTTAGTCTGTAGATGAACTTTTAGCTCACAAAAGAATTTAGTATGCTCGGACCTTTTAAGAAAAATCCCCGTGTGATACTGTTGATGGATGAAAACTTATATTTGTATGTTTTGTTTTCGGCACGTGTCCACTGAGTACTCCTGTACTCAGCCCTGCATGTATTTATAAATGTGCAGGTTGAACGTCAAGATGGAGAAGAATTGATCGGAGTCGATGCTACTAAATAGCATGTGGATTTCTCGACGATTCGTGTCTTCATACACGAAGTCGTTTAATAGGGACCTCTTTTCCGCTGCATATATATTTTGTGTTAAGTGAGAATATTATAGTCTCACCTTCGAACTCTGATTTAGTTGCTATGGTGAATGATTCTATTTTGAGATCTTGTAATCAAATACTTGGCTTCTAATTTGTGGTATCAATTGATTGGCCTTTCGGCAAGTCCCTTGAGTTTTTTCCTCGTTTCGTTAATTCTGCTTATTAGTCACGGATTTCCCTCCTTTGCTATCATTAGCAAAGTGCGGTCGTGACATTCGTCATTGAATTATGCATACTTTGATGATTCTTAAAATAAAGATAAATTATTATTTGACTTATTTACAGCTGGAATAAATTAAATTTGACCAATCATAATTCAAGAAAACTTAGAATTACTCCAATTAGCTAGCATCTTAATAATTCACTCTTTAATAATTCAAAATATTTTTGTTATATATACGATGCACCTCTCACGTTATGAAAATTTTATTCAATTTTCTACGAATTGATTTATGTTTGAATTTTGAAACAAAGTGTTGATTTATGTTTTAAATATATAAACATAAACATACTATTGATTGATATTTTGTAAATAATTATGTAATGGATAAGTTATTTAAATTTAAATAACTTAATCTTTTTAAAGAATATTAAAGAAAATTAAAAATACGTATTTCATTGTTGAATGATTAATTAAAAATATGTATATAATTAAAGAAAATTTAAAATACGTATTATTTTTTTGAAAATATTAAAAGAATTAAAAATACGCATTGGCCCGAATAACCAGGTGGGTTAGCCCGAAACCCGAAGGGTTAGGGTTAGGGTCGACTTTTTATAACTCGAAAAAATCATAACCCGAATAGCCTGTACCCGAATGGCCCGACAACCCGAACGGGTTGGCCCGATTGACATCCCTAGCAAAGATGGTACATAGTCAGAATAAAATTAGATTATAATAACTGGGTTCATAATTCCTAGTACATAGTCCTATTGCAGCGGAAGAGTCCGAGACAAAATAGCATGTATGAAGACATACTACTTTGGACTACCTATTGCTACTTATTAATAATCATTTCCCAACACCTTCGCCTCCTCGTACACGCTCAACCTGCACGTTAGAAAAAAACCTGCAGAGCTGAGTACTTGATATACTCAGTGGACATAGTGCCAAAATATATGTTCCTTTTTATTTGTTAGCCATAGTTGAGTGAACACGGGGTTTTCATTTTAAAAGACCCGAGTCACTAAATTCCTTTCATTTCATAAAATTGATTGCGCAATCGCATAAACATAGATACCATATCTGAACGTATGTGAACCGGGAATGTGGCCACATTCCACGACGGTCACTGGACTGACCAACTCGAAAGCTAGCTCACAATTCTCATATGTGTACACTAGTCCAAGTAGGGTTTGCGGCCCTACTGAGACCCGAATTCGATTTAACATGATTGGCATAGCCAAGCATATAGTTAATTGTAAAAGCAAAATATGGCATGACAAACATGTTTAGAAAAGATTCAGATTTTCATACTAAAATCACGTTTTGAAAAGAATGTCCACCTCAAAAGCTATCTCTTTAGCCAAGCAGACTCCTTGAGTTGATTTTAAATGACGTGCGAAGACGACCCTTTAGAAAATATAATACTTAATTAGACTTGAAGAAGTCAAGAAAGTTTAAACGTGAATGCGTCCTAAGTGCGTGCTTATTTTATTCTTTTTTTTCGTTTCTTATTTTCTAAAAGTTCTAGAGTCTTCGAACAATAATTAAATCGGGCGATTTAATTAAAAAGAAGTAATGTCATTACCTTTGGGAGAGTTATTTTCCATGTAATTTATTCAACGTCTAAATTAACAAAAATTGAAAGTTTCTACAACTTAATTAAATCCAGGGATTTAATCCTTATCGTTCGACCGTCAAGGGATTTAATTCGTGACCCACTACCGAGGCCCGTCTATTTTAATCTCATGAACTACCATAACAATTAATCTTATATTAATTTCAGCCCAAAACCTCATCACACTTCAGCCCATTAATTAAACACCATGACCCAAAAATACTCCTAAAACACCATGAAATTGTAATCCCTAATTTAGGTCACTTCCCCACCTCTTTCACTCTCTTCGCCGCCGGCTAGGTTCCTCGCTTGCATCGCCGAAGTTCCGCCGGTCTCGTCTCCCCGGCCCTCTCTCTCAATCCTTCTCTGTTCTCAAATTTTAAGATCCTTCAGCTTGGAGTGAAGAGCAGCGGCGGTTCTCCTCCGTCGAGCTCTCTCCCTCGCGCGTGGAGGCTCAGAGGCCCGCTGCCGCTTCTACGCCGGCACTCGCTCGTCACCGAACAGACCCTCATTCTCAAGCTAAGTCTTACTTTTCCTTTTATCTTAATTTTATTATGTTAAGAGTTGGATGAAAGTGGCAGTAGCACATTTATTTGTTGCTTATCATTAATTGGAGTTAGCACATTGGTTTTGAAGTAGAGATACTGAAATTGCCCTATGTCTTGCCTACTGGAAATGTTTCTGAAATGAGTAAATGAGCATGCTTGGGCAGATCGTATGCTTCTACAGATGAAACATGAAAGATGAGGAAAAAGTGATTTTTGATCTCATTTAGGACTTAGCATGCTGTGAAGGGTTTGCCTAGGCTATGTCTCCATGCTTTAAGTGTGTCTAAGAGAGAATGAGAAGGTTAAAACGAGAAAGGTGTGTGTGATTACCTGCTAGAAAGAGCTGAGATTGTAGTTCTTCTTGCTGGACTTAAACAAAACTTCCTCTCACTCTCTAGCTCTCTCTCGATGTTGTGAGAAAACTGATATGTGATGGGGTTGTGAAACTGATTGGGAGGTATATGTGTATATATATGTATTGGAGTTTGTTGGGATTTTGACGGAGATCACATCTGAAACTCTTCGGCTCTTTGTTAGCTATTTTTGGCGATTTATGGAGTATGTACTCATGAGAAATAAATGGGATGTCCCCTGCATTAGTTGTCCACCTGTAGCAGATCCTCTTTTGATGATCTTCATTCTACTTTGTTTGGTTTGATTTGTTGCAGATAGTACTTGGACAGAAGGCAAAGCTGTTGGGAGTCGGAGATGCTGCAGGCAAGCATTGACTTACCTTCTTGGGTAAGTCCTTGGTCCTCCATTGTTAAAGGGGTTGTCTCTTTTCCTCTAATAAGAGTTTCATTTAAATCCTCTTGTTCCTTAGCAGTGTTATTAATGGCGTAAGACGGCTTACGGCGGTCGGTCAAAAAACCGCCATAGGGATATGGCGGTTGGCATGGCAGTATTATGCCGTAAATGGCGGTCAATAAATTAACAAATAAATAAAATACAAAACATAACATAAGATGCAAAATTTTAAAAAAAATATAATATCCCAAATAAAAACCAATAGTTAAAACATAGTCTATGTTTAAAATTAAAGTCTTTCACTCAATATTCACTAATAAAAATGCAAAAACGGCAAAGTAAATGCAAATTCATGTCTTCACTCCTCATCCCCATCTTCATCATCAAGTGCCATGTAGTCATCCTCGTCATCTTCATATCCTTCTTCCTCCTCTTCTTGCTCAAACTCTTGCTCTAATTCTTCTTCGTCTGATTCATCTACAAGAGTCATCTCTTCGACCACATGCTGCAACTTTTCTTTTCCTTTACCTAATGTAGCTGCAGTCCGAGTATCTTTCTTGGAAGCTCGAACATAACTTGACGACGTGGAAGTGTCTTTTCTTTTTTTGGACCGAGTAAATGTGGTCGATTCTCCAATCCCTGAAGCGTCATATGCAATTTCCCAATCATGGGTATCACCATCAAAAACCAAATCTTGGCTAGTGCCAACAACTTCAGGATCATCCAGCTCGCCAACTAACCACACATTGCACTCATCAATATCTTTGAGTGAGATGGGATCAATCTTATCTCTAATACTGTACCTTTCGCACAACTTTTGGTTGTATTTAACCTACACCAAATCGTGCATCTTCTGATGTTCAAGCCTCCTTTTTTTGGAATGAATCTATCACATAAAAATAATTAAAACTTGTTAATTATTGAATTATATTAGAACTAAAAATCATACTTAAAAAACAACTAAAATGCTTACTTGCTCGAAAACACTCCAATTACGTTCACAGCCGGAAGCACTACAAGTTAAGCTCAAGATCTTTATTGCAAGCCTTTGCAAATGTGGAGCATCATATCCATATTTCTTCCACCATTGAGCTAAAAAAAACAATATAATATTGAACATTTGATAATCAAGTGTGAATCAAACATAAAAAAGTCCATGAAATTATAGTCACTTTGCTTTTCATGGGGAGACAGAGACAATCACGGTAATATATGTAACAATAATATCTATGCTTTTATATCATATTAAAATATATTAAAATTTAAAATATTTATGCAAAATAAAAAAATAGAATAAATAAATTCGCACCTGGAGCTAATCTCTTCCTATGCCGCACAGCGAATTCGTGACCAAACATGCCTTCACTACTTGTGTGCATTACCATCTCATCAAGTGCCTTGTCTTGGAGTTCTTTATTTGGCAGCAATCTTGCAACACATTCATATAAATCTATTAGTAACCTCACGGTCAAATTCCAATCTCTTATTTTCATAAAAGATGTCCGGATTTAAAATGTGTCCAGCTGCATGGAGCGGCCTGTGGAGCTGATAATTCCATCTATCATCAATGATCTTAAAAATATTTGCATATCTTTGTTCATTGTTGCTGAAAGATTTCATAATGGTTTCTTTCGCCGTCTCCATTGCCTCATAAATGTAGCCCATTGCTGGTTTCTTTTCACTATCCACCAATCGAAGAACTCGTACAAGGGGAGCCATGACTTTGAGAATGAATACCACGTGCCTCCAAAAAGAAGGCATCATGACTGTTTTAGTTGCTTCTCTTTCTTTAGCATCCTTAGACAGTTTGTTTTGCACCCATTCGTCGCAAGTAAACATCTTTCTAAGGTTGTCTTTTTGCTTGTGAATCCTTTCTAATGAAAGAAAGGAGGTAGCAAAACGGGTAATAGCTGGCCTCATCAATTCCTTCTTCTTTGTAAAACTTCTCAACAAACTCAAGGTAAAAGTGTGGCTATAAATATAGCCCACAAGAGCTACATCCCTTCGAATGGTATTCTTAACCAAAGGAATCTTACCAATATCTTCTAGCATGAGACCAATGCAGTGTGCTGCACACGAAGTCCAGTAAAGATGTCTTCTCTTCTCCATCAACATTTTTCCCGTGGCTACATGATTGCTCCCATTGTCCGTTACCACTTGGACAACATGTTCTTCACCGATCTCATCGACAAGCGAATCAAGTAGCTCAAACAACTTCTCTCCTGTCTTCGCAAAGCCGGTGGCATCAATAGATTTAACAGACACAGTGCCACAAGGTTAATTAACTAAAAAGTTGATTATAGTCCTTTGCTTACGATCTGTCCATCCATCCGGCATAATGCTACAACCATGCATTTTTCATTCGTCCTTCTTAGGTTCCAACAAAGTGTTAGTATACTCCAACTCTCTATTCAAAAGTGGAACTCGGATGTCATGAAAACTTGGTTTCGGCAAATGTTTTCCGAATGCACCAATGTCGTGAATCATATCTTCAAAGCTCTGCAACTTAACCACGTTGAATGATAACTCCGCTTGGTACCAAAATCGGGCTATGGACTGGTGAACTCGGGCCACTTCTTTTTTTTGTCCACAGATTCTCTTATGTTTAACTGACGCAATTTTTCTTTGCGTCTTTTTTGAGCTGGAGTCTCGGGTTTATTAAAAAATAAGTCAATATGCCCTTTATTTGAACAATCAGAACTCTTTTTCTGTTGAATTATTGGCTCATCTTCATCTTCATTACTATCCAGATCGAATGCTCTTGAATTACTAAGCATAGCTGATGAATTTGCTTTAGCTTTGTTTTTATAGCTTTCCCAGAGTTAGTCTTTAACCTCTTTCGTACATTTTGCACATGCATCAACTTTACCCATCTTCCCCATTAAATGCTCTTTACCTCTAGTAATTCCACCATTCATAATTTTCCCTCAATAGTTGCACATGACTTTGTTCGTAGATGTTGCTTCTACTTGAGTGCAGAATTTCCAACCCACATCTTTTTTGCCACCCGCCGAAGAAGATTATTCTTTAATTGACATTATTGCAAATTCCAACTACTGTATGTTTAAAGAAAAAGGATAACTTTATTATGAATATTAAAAGAGCAAAAACATCTATTAATATAGTGTGAGAATTCAATATGCATATTTTATTTTGAAATCATGCATAATGGAATGCATATACTGTCTCTTGCACCGATCAATACATTTTTATAATTTTTAAAATGTGGGCAATAACATAGCCTTGGGAATTTAAGCTCCTGCTGTCATCATAAGGACATGCATGATGCATGTTAATATATGTGTGGAACGTTTACATACAAAATAACATTAGTAATGGAAGTACTTAACCTAAAGTTAGTGGATACACTAATTAAATGGTGGAAGACAATAAGTATTAACCAAGACCTTCTTTCCTTTTTCTTTATCATCTTAATTATAATAACTTACCTCCTAATACTTTCTTTATTGCCTTTCATTATCATGTGCTACACATTCTTGCTTCGGTCTTATCGCACAATTATTATTTTTAATCAAACTAATGCATCTTTCGTTTTGTCTTTATTTTATGAGTGCTCTATAGTAGATAAATTTGGATATAAATTTGAACTTGGCAATGATTAATTAATGGGGATTCATCATCAGCGGCTGACGGATTTTGTGCCGTATAAGAAAAATTTATATGTGAAAAGTTTTAAATTTCGTTTTACTAATGTAGTAAATTTTAAAAGAATCTGTAAGGAAATTCGTTACCTTTTTAGATTTTATTTAATTTCCTTAACTTGAATGGGAATTTGTTAATTTAGGAAAAAGATATTGAGTTGGTACATTGTTCCGATTCCATGCATTATTGGTAGTGCCTAAGTTTTTATGTTTTTTAGTTATAGAGAACAATGTCCATCCATTTTATTATGCTTTATTTTATTCATCTTTTAAATTATTTTATTGTCAGTCTGTGTGTATTGGGGTGTTGGGTCAATGGTGGAAAGTGTGTGTTAATATAAGTGTGGCACGTTTACATACAAAATAACATTAGTAATGGAAGCACTTAAACTAAAGTTAGTGGATACACTAATTAAATGATGGAAGACAATAAGTATGGATACACTAATTAAATGGTGGAAGACAATAAGTATTAACCAATTTCAACTAATATCAATCATTATTTCACCTCGTCAAAATAATTTCATCGAGAAACTCTACAATTCAACATGCATACATAAATTATCCATCAAAATTGTAAAAGACTTACCTTGTATTCGAAATAGATGTTCTAGAAGTCAAAGAATTGATCTTCACTGTCGATTGTAGTTTCAAATTAACTTCGGTCACAACAGAGAGTAAGTTATGCTTTTCGTTGGAAGAATTCTTAATTTGGGAGTTGAGGGAGAGTCATGCTTTCTGGTAGAAACTCCCATAAACCCTATAAATAAACTGTCTATAATGGTCAGTGGGCTAGGTTACATGTCCCGTGGACTGAATAGTAGGATAAGTGGGGTAAGTGGGTTCATTTTACAAGGCAAAGGCATCTCGACCACCATGAGAGCCATATCCCGCCATGGCGCTACATGAATGGCGGCCGCCATTCAAAAAAGGGAGTAAACTGCCATATCACATAGTGGCGGTGGCGTTGAGCCTGGAAACTGCCACCGCCATCCGCCACGGCGCCGCCATCTCTGCTTTTTAATAACACTGTTCCTTAGCAATTTAATAGTTTGTTTTATCTTGCAGGTGAGGGAAGAGGGCTTGGCTACCATGCTGCTGTTTGAGACGTGGGCTTGCTGCCCCGGGCCCGAGAGCTGATCCGACGTGGGCCGCGGTTTTGGGCTTGGGCATAGAGGCCTGAAGTGCAATTAATATGAGATTTTGTTCTTCTTAAACTCTTTGGCCCATCCAAGAGTATTTGTAATAGAATAGTGTTCCGCATGTTTCCTTCTATTCGTGAATCACGCATGAAACGATCATATAGAGATTAATGTATTTTGTTTTCGAGCACTTTCAGCTCGAGATAAATATCATCGTTTTCCTTTCACTATGTTCATTTTATTTCTTAAACATTCCTTAAATTATTTTAGTTCATTCGATTATTTCATTAACTTTTGGTTTTGCGAACTATCAACATTAAACATTTATGAACGGTAAAAAAAATTTCCATTCCGAAACACAAGTCAAGAGAGCTAGGATTTATTAGTTCGACATTAACATTAACGAAAAAGAATAATGAAGGGGCGGGTATTACAAGCTAGGATCATCACCAAGTCGATGTGGAATAAGATTTAATAGTTTTAACACGCCCCCTCACGTGTGGGTCGGAATGACACATCGGACTTCTATCATGTGGGTAGGCAAGAGAAGAGATAAAGAGATAAAATCCATTATCGACTTGGGCCCGCTCTGGTACCATGTGAAAAATGGAGAAGAAGATGATGGATAAATCTCCATTGAAGGAGAATGAAGAAAATTGCAGATAAAATGCTTAACGAAGAGAGAGAACGAAAGGAGAGAGAAAGCGGGATTTTTCATTATGGACTACATTTTTAATAAGTGGTGTTTTCAAAAATACAATAAAAGCCATTTATATAGACTGATAAAAGTAACAAAATACCTATCTAATTACAAATTATTTTTCAATTTCAACAATAAGTAATAACTAGCTATATAACATCCATTTGTGATCATGATATACCTTAAGTGAAGAGCTCGTTTGTATTGGTTCATGCTATTTATCCGAGTGAGGTTTGAGCTTTAATTTATTTTTTAGTGTGATTCATCATTAATCATGTTATACGTTTCTAGAACTTGCTCGTTGTCAGCTTGAATTTACATAGTCGCTTAGCAATATTATTATAGTGATAAACCAAATCAGGAGCTACAATAATGTAGATTGGGGACTTGGACCACTGAGATTTATATTTGTTATAAATTTTTAATATATGATTGAGGTATAAAATATGTTAAAATTAGTGGGAACTAATCAAATCACTGCAATAAACTCGTGTTTGATTAGTGATACGAATGTGATCTTTGTATGCCAATCCTAATTTATTTTTTTTTTGTTATATTCTCTGTTCAGATAGAATGTCGAACTTGGCTTATAAAAGTTTGGTGGAAACTAATAAGTTGACTGGACCAAATTCCATGGATTGGCCCTTTTGTCTACGCTTGGTGCTATAACCATCTCTAGTAGTACTGCAAAACCCAAAATGAAATAGGAAAATGGCTCCAATCGTCCCGTAAAACCCATCATGTTTTAGATTTTTAAGCAAAATATATTTATTTTTAGATTTACATTAAAATAATCTGCACTTTATTGATTTTTTACGTTCAAAATCCAAACCATTCTATATTTATCATAATAGGAAAGAAGAGAACATAAATAAATACAGCAGAAAAATAAGCGTGTACTTCCTCCGTCCTAAGGAAGATGACCCCTTCCTTGGGTGGTACGAGATTTTATGCACTTTTATTTTGTGTATTAAGTGGAGAGAGTAAAGTAGAGAGATGGAATAAAGTAGAGATAAATGTGTTTCTATTTTAAGTAATGAGTCATCTTAGTTGGGACAAGCCAAAAAAGAAAGTTGGTCATCTTTAATGGGACGGAGGAAGTAACAAAAAAGAACACGAACGGAAATGGAGGGGAAAGAAATAGATTGAAATAATAGCCTAATTTAATTAGTGGGCTCTTATAGATTATTAATCCTATTAATATCAGTTAATTTATTTATTAGTGGGATCTTATAGATTATCAATCCTATTAATATTAAGTTAATTTAATAATTAGCCTAATTTAATTAGTGGGCTCATTTAGATTAGCCCATGTGAATGTACTATATAAACGTGTTTTTCTTTCTTTGCAGGTTAACTAGTATAGTTTAATTAGATCACACCTATAAGTTCCCTACATCCCACAATAGTAACTCACATTTTATATGAGCACAAGTTTAAGAAAAGTAAAAAATAGTGAGTTGGAAAAATTATTGTAATATGAGTTTCACTTTTTTATATTGGTTTTATAATAGAATGTGAGTTAAGTGAATTAGTAGAATGTGGACCTACTTATCATTTATGGTAAACGTGAAATGTGACTCTTATTATGGGACGGAACGAAATGAAAAAATATGACTCTTATTGCGGGACGGAGGAAGTACTAGTTTAGTTGAATAATATTAATCCTGGTTGAATTAGGTAATTTTAATTAGTTGGTATATTTTAATAAGATATGTTTCATTTATTTTTTTTATATTGAGATTAAATGAATTACCTCACAAGTTTATTTTAACAAGTTAATATATTATTTAATAATTTTATTATACTAATTTACTAACTGTTCAAAAATTAAAATTAAAATTTGACTTTACAAAACTAAACATCACTCTAGCTAGAATCATTTCTATAAGCAACAGCTAGAATATCTAGAATTTTGACTATAAACAGTGAATCTAATAATTAAGAATTATTCTTAAATTGAGATTGCTAATTAGTTACTCATTGATCTTAACCTTCGAATGGATATAACTAACAAATTCTATTTATAAATAGGATAGTGTTGGGGGTATAAAATTAATTGACCCAATTTATATGGTGACGTATTAAGTTATTTGCAACGTATCGAGAAATTTCGGAATATAGGTTTAAATTCGCTAACCTTTCAAGATAAGAGATTCAATTCGCTTACCTTTCGAAATATGGGTTCGAGACATGCGAATTATTCGGAATAAGGGTTTTACATGTTTTTATATTTATTCTCTTCATTTTTCTTATTATTTCCCTTCCAATAATTATAGATTTACTAAACTATCCTTTAACCCATCTCTCAAAATTTTCATTTTACCTCCCTCCAAACGATTTCACATGCTATATGCTTTACCGTTCTGTTTCTGTATTAAGGTTGAAACTGATAAATAGATTTCACTCTGCTATGTTTCAGTCTTCCACTGAGCTCTCTATAAGGAATTTATTTGTTTTGAACTGTTTTTGTAGATCCGTCATATGTTTTTGACTTGCAAAGTTTTTCCTTGACCTTTTTGCATTGATTAAATTAACAAGGGAATGTAGAGTTAATGAGATTCAGAATCTATGAAGCCTTCAAAAAGTAGTCACAACTCAATAATGCAAAATAAATAGATAAAAAGAATTCTGAAGTTGCAATGGTATAAATAAACTATGTGAAGAAGGTTTTTAACTTTAAACTTCTAATCAGTGGTATGGTTTAAAATACCTGAGATCCTCTGTTTCTTCTTATCGACTGGTTTGTGATCTCTATCCCACCAATTTGGGAACATGTACTGGTTTGAGTTCTGCCTGTAAATGAAGTTTATTTAATGCTTCTCTCTGTTACAAGTGTGTGATTCTCTTGTACTGTAAGTCTATCTAGTTGCATTTTCATGTTGCTTGTTGCATTTTTTTGCGTAGGTTGTTACTAGTGGCAGTTCACCGCTTGAAACTTCGTATCAGAGAGTGCCAAGATGTGTGTATGTTTCCTCTGAGTTACACGAATATAGAGGGTATGGGATTGTTACGCGTTGATGGGATTGAGGCTAGCCGGAGGAGAGAGCGGAAACGTGGATTATTACTCGTTGATGGGATTGAGGAGAGGTTGCTCGAGTTCGGATTTGGAAAGAGCGGCGAAGAGTGGAAGCGGAGGTGGTGAAGGGTGGAGGTAGAGACGGTGAAGAGGCGCCAGGAAGAGGTGGCGGCGAAGTGGAGGGTGGAGGTGGAGGCGGAGGCGGCATGCACGTGAAAATTTGAGAGAGAAGATTGACTTTTAAGAGTGGAGCGCAAATAGTTTGGTGGGAGGTAAAATGAAATTTTTGAGAGATGGGTTAAATGATAGTTTAGTAAATCTATAATTATTGGAAGAGGAATAATAAGAAAAATGAAGAGAATAAATATAAAAACGTGTAAAACCCTTATTCCGAAAAATTCGCATGTCTCGGACCCATATTTCGAATGGTAAGCGAATTGAATCCCTTATCTCGAAAGGTCAGCGAATTTAAACCCATATTCCGAAATTTCTCGTACCCTACTACCTTCCTCACAAAATACAATTCGTTTTATAACTACTACACCAACATTCCAAAAAAAAGTTCGAATTATTCGGTGTTGTGGCAAAATGCACAGCAAAAAATGTTGTGCATATCATCACAATTGATTTGTAAATAAAAGAAAATATAACTTGATAAAATCAATGAAAGGTAATGATGTGTACAAGATTTTTGCTGTGCATTTTGCCACGTACGGCAGTGTGAAGCTCGGCACACTAAATCAAATCACAATTATTTTTTGTTTCATCTTTTTGTTTAATCATTTTAAAACTGATTTCATATTTCTTTATTATTTTCATTATTTATATAATGAAACTGCATAACTAACAATTTCAAAATCACTTAATTTCAACACTTAGAACACTATTAAACCTTTTTAAATTAGAACATTATATTTAAATTGTAGTATTTACTTTAGTTTAATCTCTTTGTAGGATATATTTGTGGCAGGAACAGAAACAAGAGTGCATCTGCAATTGTTTGGACGATGACAGCACTAATAAAAACACCCAAAGTTATGGAGAAATAATCAGAAATTTGATAGGCGGAAAGGACAAAGTAGATGAGGATGATTTGACCAAACTTCCTTATGTAAAAGCAGTTAGTTGTAAATGAGAGTTTGAGAAACAACGAAGGGATGCCTTGTAGACGGCTATGAAATTGGGGAAAAGACGGTGCGCGCGCATGTTGTAGGAAGAGATCCCGAGCATTGGGAAAATCCAGATGAGTTCATGCCAGACAGATTTTTTGATGCAAAAGGGCAAGATTTCGGGTTGATTCCATTTGGGTGAGGACGAAGAATATGCTGTGGAATACTTATGGGACTCTTAAATGTGGAGCTTACAATTGCAAATCTAATCAATAGTTTTGTTGGGATTTTTCTTCTTACAAGAGATAAAAGTCAGGCGTAATACAACTCAAAGAAGGAATACAAAAGAACGAACTGAACCGAAATTACAATGGAAAAAATCGAAATAGTAAGACCGTAAAAGTGTTTAGCCGAGTCGAGGAGGCATCTTTCCGCAATACGAGATACGCCCCTATAGTGCTCTCGGTTTGGCGTGTCGTCCCCAAAGATAAAAACGACTACGTCTCTGGTGAAGCAGAGCTTTCGACAGGAAAAACAATGCAGGAGAGGGAGAGAGCTTATGATGCTATATGCTTTGTGAATGTTGTGTAGAGATGCATGGAATGACTAGCCTATTTATAGACTCAGTCCACTGCTGGGGGTCAACAGCCATGATGGTTGTCATCATTGCGAGATTGTAACTGCCGAACGTTACGGGCGTTAAACTGTTACGAGAGCTGCTCCTTGACGGATCGGGACACGCGCGCGTCTAGGTTTGTAATGACGTGGACTTCATCACGTGTCAGCCACGTAGGCTCTTACCACGTCATACTGACGATGTGTCATCCCACTTGGCTTGCTGGCGTGGAAACGTTGGTGGCCAAAAAAGAAAAAGAACTACACCAACCAACCTTGGGGTCGAGCCTAAGCACCAAGCCCCACGACCACCCAAAGACCAATTGCCAAGATCCAATGACACGGGCTCGAGGCTCGAGGCACGCGGCACGCGCGTGTGTGCGCGTGTGGGCTCTAAAGCCCATCTTAGTCCACTAGAAGTATTACATGTAATAATCTCACTTAATAAATACTTGTTCAATAAGCTTCTAACTTTCAATGTGGGATACTTAATTAACTAGTAATTATTTCGCAACTTTAATCCATTATTTCTCACTCACCGGGAATCGGATTTGAAAAAATGAATATACCACGGTCATCTACTCCGAATGTAGATCGATGCTATATTATTTAATTTCACAAAATTAAATATCTCATTGGAAGTATTCTTGGTCAAAGTCCTTTGACCGCAACGATTCCAACAATCCCCCACATGAGTGGAAATAGCCAAATGCGTATGCATGCAGACACAAACTCAACCCTCGAGAGGTATATAAGCATAAGGATAGGTAGTTGTTGGCTTTGAACCCTCCATAGTCGATACCATCGGATACACAGGCGGCTTAGTAGCGCGATGCTTTGAACTAATCCCCCACGGCGTGCACCGAGACAATGGTGTTAACGCTTAAACACCTCAACCTCATCCGTTCTCACGTTTTGTGTCCTTTGCGGCCTTGGACACCACTTTGGTTTCATAAGTGTGTTATTTGAAGCGGCCTCACTTCACACTTATATAGGTGATTCCTAATCGAGTATCTTGCCCTACTCGGTCTCCTTGAGAACTCAATCTCCTCGAGATCCTTAGGAGTCAATAAAAGTCATAGACTTAGCCTCACCACTAGGAAAGTTTTCCAACACTCTATTGTTCTCTAAGGAATAGATATAGTTGAGTGTTTCTCATGAACTCTCAAAGCTTAGTTGTCCCTTTGAACCAAGTTCTTGGGATCTGCAGTCATCATGGTTGGGTTACCACTATGACAATTCTTTAGTTTGTGGATTTCAAACTCATTCCCTCTAGCAACTTATTCATTTGATCACGGTTTAACCCTTTGGTTAGCAAATCCGCTAGATTATCTATTGACTTCACATAGTCAATTGTAATCACCCCTGTTGTGATCAAATGTCTCACGGTGTTATGTCGTCGACGTATATGTCGAGACTTACCGTTATAAAAGCCATTGTTTGCCCTTCCAATAGCCGCTTGGCTATCGCAGTGGATCAACACTGGTGGCACTGGCTTAGACCAACATGGAATATCTTCAAGGAAGTTCTTAAGCCACTCAGCTTCCTCACCAGCCTTATCTAAGGCAATGAACTCCGATTCCATTGTTGATCGGGCTATACATATCTGTTTTGTGGATTTCCACGATACAGCACCACCCCCAATAGTAAAGACGTATCCACTTGTTGAAAGTGAGTCTCTATTATCGGATATCCAATTTGCATCACAGTACCCTTCAAGTACCGGGGGTATCTCTAGAAGTGTAGCCCATGATTTTGAGTATGTTTTAAATATCTCAAAACCCTCACAAGAGCTCTCCAATGCTCTTTGGTTGGATTGCTCGTGTAACGACTCAACTTGTTCACGGCACAAGCAATGTCAGGTAGAGTGCAATTAGTCAAGTACATAATGCATCAGATGACCCGTGCATACTCTTCTTGTGCAACAGGCTTGCCTTTGTTCTTGCTCAAGTGAACGTCGAGTTCAATTGGAGTCTTAACCGGCGCGCCATCATAGGCTTTGAATTTATTCAATATCTTCTCAACATAATGTGATTGTGTTAAGATGATTCCATCAGACGTTCTTAGAATCTTCATTCCAAGAATTACATCGGCTAGACCCATGTCTTTCATGTCAAAGTTTCTCTTTAACATGGCCTTTGTATCGTTAATTACTTGAGTGTTGCTACCCAAGATTAACTTAACATCAACGTATAGACACACTATAACATGGCTGTTATTAGTGCTCTTGATGTAGACACATTTGTCACACTCGTTGATTTCAAACCCATTTGATAACATCACATTATCAAACTTCAAGTGCCATTGCAATGACGCTTGTTTCAATCCATATAGAGACTTTACGAGCTTGCATACCCTTTTCTCTTGTCCAGGTACTACAAACCCTTCGGGTTGTTCCATATAAATTTCATCTTCTAGTTCACCATTTAGAAACGCGATCTTTACATCCATTTGATGAATCTCAAGATTGGCAATGTAGCAATAGCGAGAAGCACTCGGATAGATGTAATCCTTGTTACAAGTGAATAGGTATCTAAGAAGTCATGTCCTTCTTTTGTTTAAAACCCTTTACTACTAGTCGGGCTTTATACTTATCCACTGTTCCATCGGCCTTAAATTTCCTTTTAAGTACTCATTTGCAACCTAGAGGTTTCGCACCTTCAGGTAGATCTACCAACACCCAAGTGTGGTTTAGCAAAATTGAATCAATTTCTCTTTGAACAGCTTCTCTCCAATGTAGCCTGTCTGGGCCATCGAAGGCTACTTTTATAGATGTCGGTTCTTCATCTAACATAAAAGCAATATAGTCAGGACCAAATATTTTTGGTGTTCTGAGCCTACTACCACGTCTTAGTACTGTATCCTTTGGATCGGGCCTTGCACGCTTGCACGATTCAGGTTCATCATCCGCTGATTTAGAACTAGTGGCTTCTTCTTCAATTCTTGTCTCAGAATTTATTGAGACTTTTTCCTTGTCTTTGCAAGGAAATGTATTTTCAAGAAATACAACATTCCTTGACTCAATTGTTGTTCCTACTGTAATAGTCGATATTTCAGACTTGTGAACAACAAATCGATATGCACTACTGTTAAGTGCATATCCAATGAAGATGCAATCAACTGTTTTAGGTTCAATTGTAACTTCTTTGGGTGAGGGAACCATTACTTTTGCCAAACACCCCCACACTTTGAGGTATTTGTAAGATGGTTTCCTTCCTTTCCACGACTCATAAGGAGTGACGTCTTTTCATTTGCGTGGGATTTTGTTTAGGATAGAGTTGGCTGTCAAGATAGCCTTCCCCCACATGTTCTGGGGCAATCCAGAACTAAGTAGCAGTGCATTCATCATTTCCTTTAGAGTTCGATTTTTGCGTTCTGCAACACCATTAGATTGTGGTGAATATGGAGCAGTTGTTTGATGAATTATACTACTTGCGTTGCATAACTCCTCAAACGGGGCTACATATTCGCCTCCTCTATCGCTTCGAATCGTTTTGATTTTACAACCAAGTTGATTCTCAACTTCGTTCTTATAATTTTTGAACGCTTCTATTGTTTCATCTTTACTTCTTAAAAGATAAATGTAGCAATACCTTGTGCAATCATCTATGAAAGTGATAAAGTACTTTTTACCACCTCTAGTTTGCACCATCTTTAAATCACATACGTCCGTGTGAATTAATTCAAGGGGTTTTGTGTTTCGTTCAACCGAGTGAAACGACAACTTAGTCATTTTTGCTTCAAGACAAATTTCACATTTATCTTGGGTATCCACTTCATTAGCCTTTAGTAAATCTAAATTCACTAATCTTTTAATGACTTTTGAATTTACATGTCCCAATCTACAATGCCACAAATTTGAACACTCAGTCAAGTAAGAGGAAGTAGATCCTTTATTATTATTAGCCAATGGCTTTGCAACACTGCGAGTTGCCACACTGAGCTTGAAAAGTCCATCGGTTACATAACATTTTCCGAGTGACTTTCCAAACTTGTACAATGCAAACCTATCAGACTCAAATACAAGTTTAAACCTCTTATTAACTAGTATTGATCCTGGCACTAGGTTCTTGCGGATGTCCAGGACATGCAGCACATCCTTCAAAGTGATAGTGACGCCAGACGTCATCATGAGAATCACGTTGCCAATGCCGAGGATTTCGGACAATGCTTGATTCCCCATGTTGATCTTCCTACCTTCAACAGCAGTGTAGGAGGCAAACTTGCTCCTACCTGAGCAGACATGAGCAGTAGCGCCGGTGTCGATGTACCAGCCACCCTTGTTATCAACAAGGTTAACTTCTTCAGTGACCACAGCAATGAGGTCGTTTTCATCCCAGTCTTTGAACTCTTTCTCAACGACGTGGGCTGACGGCTTCTTCTTCTTGCTGCGGCAGTCCTTGGCAAAGTGGCCAGTTTTGCCGCACTTGAAGCATTCGCCTTCAAATTTCTTTGCAGGCTGCTTTCCTTTCCCTTTATCCTTTTGACCTGGGCGAGGGAGTTTGTTGGAGGGACCGCCCCGCTCCAACAGATTAGCTTTTGCTTCAAGTGGGCTAAAGCCCTTAGCCTTTTGGTCACTTTTACGCACATCAGCCTCAATGCGCAATTTCACGATCAAGTCTTCAAGGGTCATATGCTTTCGCTTGTGTTTGAGATAACTCTTGAGGTCCTTCTAATTGGGAGGAAGCTTGTCAATGATCGTACACCTTAAGAATTTGTCGGGCAAGGTCATCCCTTCAGCCACTAGTGCGTGGATGATCATTTGGAGCTCTTGAACTTGCTCCATGATGGGTCGAGAGTCGACCATCTTATAGTCCATAAATTTGGATGCTACAACTTGTTCAGTACCTGCAACATTATCTATGCTATACTTCATTTCTAGGCTTTCCCACATCTCTTTTGATGTGGTTACAACGGAGTATACATTGTACAAAGTATCATCTAAGGCGCTTAGAATGAAATTTTTACAAAGATAATCTCCTTTTCTCCAAGCTTCATAGTCCGCCATGGCTTCGAGCCTAGTCTCTTGATCGCTTGGCGCGGGCGGCTCGTTTTCAGTGAGGAAGTTGGCGACGCCCAATGTTGTCAAGTAGAACAACATCTTTTGGTACCACTTTTTGAAGTCAGATCCTCTAAACTTTGGTGGCTTCCCGGCAGGTGGCATCATTTTTGGTGCCAAAGGTGTCGTACTTGGTCCATGGAAGGAACCAATTCCGTTGCCCCCGAATGAGCCAACAACGTGGTTGGGCATAGAGCCCCCACCATTCATGTTGGGCATATAGCCAGCCATGATCGTACCAGCCCCGAAGGAACTAGCACCCGCGTGAGACCCGAAGGCCCCAACATTCGTGTGAGACCCGAAGGCCCCAACACTCGATCCATTAAAGGATTCGAAGGAACCACTAAAAGTGGACCAACCGATCCACTCGAGGTGGATCCACTAGTGGACCCAACTGGGTTAACAAACTCCCAAGGCGTTGTTGATGAAGATGGATAGTGCCCGGGAGTGGGCATCATTGTCGGAATCGACGATGTGTTGACCGGTGCAGTGGTTGACAAGGTGGATGGAGATGCGGCGGCGGTGGTGGCAGCGACGGTGTTGGATTCAGTCGACATCTCCAGCAAAGGTATTAAGTTTCGGAAGTGATTAAGTTCAGTTTAGAGATCCAAATTCCTTCAAAGGCAAGTCTTATCACGTCTTGCGATTGTTGGGATTCTTCTTCTTACAAGAGATAAAAGTCGGGCGTAATACAACTCAAAGAAGGAATACAAAAGAACGAGCTGAACCGAAATAGTAAGACCGTAAAAGTGTTTAGCCTAGTCGAGGATGCCTCTTTCCGCAAGACGAGATACGCCCTGGTAGTGCTCTCGGTTTGGCGTGTCATCCTCAAAGATAAAATGGCCATGATGGTTGTCATCATTGCGAGATTGTAACTGCCGAACGTTACCGGCGTTACAAACTGTTACAAGAGTTGCTCCTTGACGCATCGGGACACGCGCGTGTCTAGGTTCGTAATGACGTGGACTTCATCACGTGTCAGCCACGTTGGCTCTTACCGCGTCATACTGACGATGTGTCATCCCACTTGGCTTGCTGGCGTGGAAACGTTGGTGGTCAAAAAGAAAAAGAACTACACCAACCAGCCTTGGGGTCGAGCCCAAGCACCAAGCCCCACGACCAGGCCCAAAGAACAGTCCAAAGACCACCCAAAGACCAAGATCCAAGTCCACGGGCACGAACTCAAGGCGCGCGACGGCGGCGCGCACGTGTGTGCGTGTGGGCTCTACAGCCCATCTTAGTCCACTAGAAGTATTACATGTAATAATCCCACTTATTGAATACTTGTTTAATAAGCTTCTAACTTTCAATGTGGGATACTTAATTAATCCCATGACTTCTCTCATAGCTCATTTAATTAACTAGTAATTATTTCACAACTTTAATCCATTATTTCTCACTCACCGGGAATCGGATTTGAGAAAATGAATATACCACGGTCATCTACTCCGAACGTAGATTGACGCTATATTATTTAATTTCACAAAATTAAATGTCTCGTTGAAAGTATTCTTGGTCAAAGTCCTTTGACCGCAACGATTCCAACAAGTTTTGACTGGGAGTTGCCCCCGGGGGTGGGTTTATGCAGATGATGTTGATGCCGGGAGTTGGGGTCCAGAAGAAAAACGCGCTTCTTCTCGTGCCTAAAACATATACTATATGAAGTTTAGTGTCAAGTAACGTAATTCTATGATGATATCTAATTTGAGTTGATGGATGGCATTGTTTGTTTATTATACAAAGTGTATGGTTTTATCAATTTCATTTTTTAATATCATATGTCAATCTTCATTTTCACATGGAAGAGTGCTCTTCATGTCTCCTTAACCATGCTATTTATGAAGTCTACAAATTGATAGTTTCACAATGTTATAATGAATCTCTGCATGTTATATGAAAAAAAATTAAAATTATTGCAGCCTTTGAAAAATAAATGCTAAAATGGATGGGGCTCGTAGCGATAGTAAATTGCAAAACGTGAAACACACAGTAACAATTTACTGAGTACCAAGTGTTTTACCCACCAATCGTCTTTCACTCTGTGTTATCAATTAATTATTTGAACTGGTGAATAATTGAATTATACGGAGTTTATTAATGACAATTGTGTATAATGACAATTTCAATATAAAATAAAATTATAATATAAATTTGGAAATAAATCTAATACACATACGTATTTGTGATAATATTAATATTATACTATTTGTATGAAAAAACTCATCTTGCTGGTATATTCGACTCACTGATTGTGAACTAACACATTGTTATATTTGTGAACGAACTCAAAAGTTATTTTCTTTCCTTTGCTTCAATTGAAAATAGAGGAAGCACATCACAAGAAGTCTACAAAAAAGGTAGAAAACATGCCTCTTTTTTGGAAGAATATCAGTCTAAATCTTTCTCTTCTTAGTACGGGAAGTCTTGTATCCAGACTTGGTAGGTTTCCCCCACGGCGTCCGCGAGCAATGCCCGTGTTTCCCACTACTCTTGCTCTTTCCTTCACCACCACCATGGGGGTGGTCGACTGGGTTCATTGCCACACCTCTCACTGTGGGCCTTATCCCCAGCCACAGTGATTGCCCTGCCTTTCTCAGCTTCTTTGTTCCGTGCTCAGGGTTTGACACTGCCCCTATCATTGCCCGGCATCTCTTGTCTATCAATCTCTTCTTTCCAGAAGGCAGCACTATCTCACAATACCTGGAAAAGGATAAGTCACTAACTGAATTCAGGAAAACTTACGAGAAAAAATATCAGGTGTCATCAGAAATATAATTGCATACAGTAACCACCAATCACAGCAAAACGCTCACAGTGAATGCTACCAAGAGAAGAGTAAAGCACGACAAAGAATGTACGAGCAACCTCCATTTCCAAGCAAGAAGTTGGTGAAGTTCTTATAAGAAGAGACACACTCATATATATCAAGCCCAGCCTTTGAAACAGACTAAAGCTGAACTCTTGTATATGGTATTGCTCATTTGATCGCTGTAAGCTTAAGCATGATTGCTCATGAAAAATGCAGCCATGGAATTCCAGCACTCAAAAATTTTAATAAAAAGGAAGCTCCTGTTATAAACTTTTTTTGAGACGTGAATTTCAAAACCAACAGTTTCTGCTATGACGTGGAACAGATTACTAAGAAGATTTCTTATAATACAGAGAGTCGATTGCAAGAGCCCTTTAGAAATGATACACCAATTGAAGGTCATCCACAAGTCTTCATAGTTTTAGCTGTGAAAAGAATCCTCCAGCAGGTCTCCACTCTTTTCCTTCTCAACAGGGTAAGAATTTTTAAAAATGCAATAAATTTGGGTGATGCAAATTATATAACCTTATGCAAATGCCAAGCGGTCATTAATGCTCAAGACAGAGTGAATGGAGGAGAATGCTGGCAAGAGAAGGTGAGAGTAAGCCGATTTCCATGGCCTACCTCAAACAAAGAACATAAAAATATAGTATTACAAATTGTCTTTCGAATATCAAAGTTTTGGGGGACTCCAAGTTCAGTAACACACTAACGCGCTCTGCCTCAAAGAGCTAAATCTAGGAGTACTAAATGCTGCTACTGCTTAGCACAATCCACTAAACGATATCTTGAAACATGACAACACCATACACACTTTTGCAGTCTTTAGACAAGAAACCTTGCTTACATAGTTGAAATACTAAACTACAATACAGAATTTCATTCATCATACTATCAATTAAACCATACTTTCCCTCAACTCATTAATTTCCCCCAAATACATACCAAATTCTTGATCACAATTAATTTCCCTCAACTCATTAATGATAAACTCCATACCTGACTGATCTATTCGGTTCAGTAAGTATATTTGCAGAGGTCCCTGCAGCTCGCATGAGTTTCCCACCCTGCCCTGGGCGGAGCTCAACGTTGTGAATGTGCATCCCGATTCTCATATTTGACAGTGACATACAGCTCCCATATTGAGAGCTTATGTCAAGAGTCAACATCTGGTTCATCATCGACTTCAAAGATGGCATTTCTTCGATTCCACCATCACGCCCGCACCTTTAAATCAATAATTTACAATTAACACTAAAGATCAAAGTGTAGCAGCCAACAATCATTTTTTCAAACCACGTCAAAAACTGAAATATCTCATTTATTACTCAAGTAGAAAGTTCTGTGAAAAATCAAATTACAAAATGTAGCTCTAGATTCAAAAAAAAAATTCAATTTTCCAGTAATTAATTCCGATTTCGATCAATAATTTAATTTATACAGAGATTTCAGAGCTCCGAACTTTCCACAAACATGAAATCAAAAACCAGATGAAAGCAAATAAAACTGTGATGTAGGCGATGGATGCATATGGTTGCAAAACGGTGTATAAATACATATATAAAAAATTACCAGTAGAGAGAGAGCGAGAAGAAGCGCCGAGACATGAGCGAAGGAGAGGGGAGGAGACACGAGCTCTAAAGAGCGCCATTTTCAGCTCTTGTCGATTCAGACGAAATGGGCTGTTTAAAATTTGAAGGGTTTATGAATCGTAGCAAAACGACTGTATTTCTCTTGGTACATTATTTATTCATTCATTTTTATTCAGAATGATTTGTGAATATTAAATTATTAAATTTCTTGATAGAAAAACAATCATTCTACACAAAAAAAATAAAAAAAATCGTTTTGTGACATCCAATATGTATAATTAGGGGCGGATAAAAGGTTCTCAGTTATTCAATTAATCTGTTAATCGATGATTGAATCAGAAGGTTGGTTACCAGTTAACTGATAACTTAAACTTACGGTGTCAAGATCGGACCGATTTGACATTTTTCTCAAAGTCGGTTATCGGTTATAACGGATAACTGAAATTAAATTCAATTTTGATTTCAATTATATTTTTAATTAATAAACTTCTATAATATTTTTATACTTAAAAATTTTCATATCTATATTAATTGATTCTGCACTGATTTATGTAGTGTCAAATAGAAGAAAATACTTATAATTTATTTCTAAATTTTGCCAAAAGTCTATTTTAAATTTATGTCATTATCATTATTGTATCTCAAAGTCAATAAAGTGGCTACACATTATTTTAAAAATTAGATCTGTCGAAGTCAATAAAATACCTAAATATTACTCCTAGAAAAGTTTGATATCCCCTCACTTTTCTTAGATGGAAGTACTACTAAAAATTGCAAGGCTGTAAATTCAGCGATTTCAAAAAGAGCACTCTCTTTTAGGTTATTTTTTTTAATTTTTTAGTGAATTCCAAACGTGTGGGTTTGGTGTAATTTTCTCAATCTAACCTGATCCCTTGCTAATTTTAAACCACATTTTGACCTATATGGGCACGTCGATGAATCTGTGTATAAAGGAAACTTAAACGGCATCGTTTTAACATTAAAATAAATAAACAACAAATTCCATATCTGCAATCACAAAATTTTTATTATACAAAAACCGACAACAAATGTTTTTCTACTACATAGAGCATTCAGCAATCACAAAATTTGATAGTGAATGAGATTTCAAAAAATAAAGAGAAAACTAGGGTTGTTTCATAGTCATCAAACTCGACAAATTCAGTATACATATAAATTGCAGAATCATAATCAACTCGGCGATGAAACTACAAGATCAAACTTCATTTTTCATCTTCGAATGATATAACTCCAAGACAAAATGAAATATGCATTGCTCAAAATTTGAGGAAGCCCAGAATCACACTGGAAATGAGTATCCACGGAGGTACTTCGAATCGACTCCTGATTCTCGCACCAGAGCCACTCTGCCTGTTCGAGCAACCTGCAAAACAAGCTCAGTATTTTCAATCCATCAAAATATATGGTAGATAAATAATCTTTCTTATAAAGATACCCATAGTAATGTAAAACAACTATGAATAAAACTAGACAAGATAATATAACCACATTCACTGATATCCTAAACTAATAACCTTTTATTTTAATTGATGATGTAAGAGAGAATATGTATGTCCACTATATTTTCAAAATACACTGAACAATAATATACCTCACAAATGCCATATGGTTCCAAAAGTCTTTGCAAGGCAACCATCTTGTCCAAATCTCCAGTCAGCTGAAAGTTTACAAAAAAGGGATGCATATATAGGACTGTAGTTGCGATGCATATATTATGTCTACCACTAGATAAGTGTCGTTAATATGTTAATAATATAAATGTTACCTCGAGGGTGATAGTGTGATCGGAGACATCAATGGCTTTGGCTCTAAATATGCTAGCAATGTCAAGAACATTCCGGCGAGCAGTAGCATTTACAGCAATTTTGATCAACATCAGTTCTCGCTCAGCAAAAGGTAAGTGTGTAAGATCTCGGACCTGAAGATATAAAGCTCGCTAGTCATTCTCTTATTCGGAAGGAAGCTAGATGAAAAGGAAGTAGAACATAAGGCAAGTAAATTATCATTTACAATCTAGATCATTTCACAACACAAAGCTCAACTATAACTTTGATTGTGACAGTTTATTACCCAATAAACTGCTACCAAAAAGTCATGTTGGCAATTGAAAACCCGCGTGGAAATTGTACTGGAATAAAATCCAATTTCCTTTCAGCAGATTTCATGTTGTTAGCGCAACTTTTGAGTACTGGAAAAGTAGACTCGTCCATGTTGAAAACTAAGTGAATTCAATCGGTACTCATATACGTCACTATCAACCGTATGAGGCAGTTGTGAACAAAGCACATACTTTAGAAAGTTACATTGGCCCCAAATGATATAGCAGTTAAGCAAGTGAAAGCTTTGGCTCTTACTCCATTATCAAATTGCAACATATAGTGATAATAAAATGCTCTCACCTCATGAAGATCCACTAACTTATAAAGTTGCTGTACCAACTTGGCAATTGATTCATCTGTACCAGGTACGACAGTAGTAATGCGTGATAGGCCTTCAACTTCAGAATGACCAACAGCTAAACTCTAAAATAAGAAGCACCAGAAAATGACAGAAGTGTCAGTAGGCAAACCAAAAAGTACAAAAGACCAGTTTTATAGGAAGATACAAAGCTGAAATTTCATACTTGTATATTATATCCTCTTCGAGCAAAAACCCCTGTGACAAGATTAAGGACTCCGGGAACATCATTTACAACCATCGTAAGAGTGTGAGAGCGAAGCCCACTAGTCTGCCAATTTTAAGGAGATATATAAGTAAGTGCAAGAACCATGGGACAAGTTTCATTGAACTTACCATTCTAGAATATAGAGGAGCCTAGAGATCATCATCATGCTACTTTTTCAAATAAGAATTTTATAAATTTGTGTCGAGTGTGGCTAGCTGTTAAGGTCTTTTTTTGTAAACAATAACATAAAAGAAGAATAACACAACCAGCTCTAGCATAGTAAACCAAATACTAATAAGACAAGAATAACTTCTTACATCATCCTCGTTCAGCACTCCCCAGTGAGCATCAAGAACTTGATTGATAAAATTTCCATCATCAGATTCCACAGGATAAACATCTCCCTTCATACAAGTAACAATCGTCTTAGGCATTTAAATGGATGAAGTAATACTATTTATATTTCGTGCTTAAGACTAGTGAACTATCATACCCCAGCAGATGATTCTGCAACATGAGTCACATTAACAGGCTTTGAAATAGTACTAGCAGGCTTTACTTCAAGATCTGGATAAGAAGCAGCCGAGAACCTCCAAAAAGGAGCAGATTCACCCATCTTTTCCCTTCTCAAGGCGATCTAGTACAGACAACCAACATCAACTTACATAAAGAACAAAACAACAAAAGAAGAACATTTAACTTTTTTTTTGTCTTCTTCTATTATTTACCTTTCCTGTCCTAGCAATCTCTCTAATTCCGAATTTACTTAAATTCCTCTGCACTGCAACCATCTTCCCTGGATCTCCAGTAACCTATATAGACAACTAGGGACGACTCAGTTCTGGAAAATAACATGACTGACCCCCATTGCGAACACAAAATATTACAAGCATATCAGAAGAGTCTAGTACAGTCATAGGATCACTAACAAATTTAATTGTCAACCAGTATTTGGTGAAAGCTGTATGTACCAAAATTAATGATCAGCAACTCAAAGATGTTTTTGAATGATGATATGTATGTGTATGTATATATAAGGACCCATCTTGGATGCAAGTTGCAAGAACTCATAGTTATAGAATATTTGCAACATTCTAAAACTGTAACTGTAGTAGACATATTGCAAGAAAGCTTTACAACAGTCAGATATTCTCATCAATATGTTGTTGTTAATTAGTAGAGAGGGTCTCTTTTATACTTGCAGAAAGTTCTGCTATCTAACATGTAAAACAAAGAGTAACAACATCACCTCAATGGTAAGAGAGCGATCAGAGATGTCAACAATTTTTGCCCTAAATATGTCCACAAGCCACATAACCTGGAGATAATGTCAGGAAAAGAAACTAATAATTTAGCCGCATGGGAGAATGGAAAAGGCTAAACAAAAGTCTGAAGTACATGTGAGTGACGCAGTACCAGACATTCAATTTCCTTGACAAGAATAGAAGAGGTAAAATATAACATATAACTAGAAAACCTCTGCTCTGTATTCTGGATCAGCATTAATTTTGATAAGCATCAACTCTCGTTCCACTTGAGGCTCCTGCGAGATGTCTTCAACCTGGTTGTCATGTTTGGCACAAATATTAGAGACCATATTCAATGGAAATTGACCATGGTTTTGGGTCAAAGGTAAAGGGTTGACTCCCACTTATATGCTAGTCCACACTTTAGTGTGGAACCAATGTGGGATCGTATCACAATCCAATGAATCAATAGCAAAACCAGATACATTCGCTATCAACATGCAAAAAATGGACTCCGCAAAACATGCTTGAAACGATACAGATTCTACAGAACAGAGTCAAATATATTTTATAAAAAGAAAGCAAGCAGGAATAACATTAAAAACTTTGAGAAATAATTCAGCTCTGCTCTAGTGAAGCTGGAACTTGGTTTGAACCCTAAGAATATCCTAATCAGAAGTTATTTAAAATATGCAGTAATAGTAGTATATCATAAAAGAGAGAACACTGCCACCAAGACAAGACCATGACCTTCAATACATTGACGAGCTTCTGAAGCTGCTCCATAACCTGCTGTAGCACCCTTTCAGTTCCAGATACAACTATAGTGAATAAAGCCTTATCCCTGTTCAGCCCCACTGCAAGGGATTCAATGTTATACCCTCTCCTAGCAAACACTCCAGCAATCCGATTTATCATCCCACTTTCATCACCCACAAACACAGAAACTGTGTGACGTTTCACCCTGGATTCATAATGCCATCAAACCGTTTAATTCCAGAATGGGACAAATGGAACGTGTTCTTCATCCACAGCTAATAGAAAAGGCTAACCGCACAATACACCACACCAATTTTACTCAGTTTTCATCTAAACATAAAAATTGCTACACAAATCGACAATTAACGCGATCATTTCACTGCTACAGATTGCAAACCTGAGGCTATAAACAATCATTTGTTCAACTTCAATTCTAGCAGAAGAACTAATGATGCTAACACAAAATAAGCAAGCAATGAAGCACGGAAATGAGATAATTACTTTTGTCTGGAGACGGAATTGGTGCTTCCGAAGAGAGGAGCATCCGAGACGGAGATAACGGCGTCGTTTTGCTGATTGTTATCGCCATTAGCGCCTTGAGCAGAAACCGCAACTCTTCTTCTCGGATTTGACGGTAATTTGACGGAGCGGGGGGTAATTTCAGGCTTGGGGATTAGGTCGCTTGAATACGCAGAAGCGCCAAATAACGCAGAGTGAGTAGCAGCAGCCGCCATTGTTGGTGAAGTGTGTATCAGTGATTTTTTTTGGCTCCCAAGTAGAGAAAGGAAGAAAAGTCTGTCCAAATAAATCGGGTTGTTGAACCCGACCCATTTACAAATGCTATAGGGATCGTCAAGAATTTTACTTCTTCCACTCATTAGTCATTAATTTTCATTCCACTTTCCATTATACTCCTTAGAGCATCCGCACCGGTTGATGGCGTCCGTCAGTGCCAACGGCGCGGCACTGTTTGCTCGCCGCTTCGCTTTTGCCGCTGGCGCGGCGCTACTCGATGCATCGAGCACGTCCGTGCCAGCGAGCCGCTGACGTGGCGCGTTCTGATTGGCCAATGGCATTTCGGTTGGAAATTCATTTTTTTTTAAATCGAAAATAATACCAAAAGTTAAAAAAAATATTTTCAGATTCCCAAAAATATGGCCGTTTTTTTACCGTTTTCTGGAATTTTTTTTGTTTTTTTATTCCCAAAATCATCTATAAATACACACATTTATCATCCATTTTTCACATCAAATCATCTCTCATTCATCTCTCATTCATATTTTTACATACAACTCATCTACATCTTCCTCTCTCACTCAAACCCTCTCAAATGGATTTCATCAATCATATTGCGGAAGCGGAACGCGAAGAACAAGAATACTATGAACAATATTGTGCCGCCTATGAAGCCTATGTCACCGCGAATACCCCCGTCCCTCCTCCTCGACCAACTAGATCAACTCGCAGCTACATCCATCGTGACCGGGAGGGAGCCAACGAAAGGCTCGTTGCCGACTATTTTTCCGACCAGCTGCGGTTTCTAGAAGATTACTTTGAGCGCCGTTTTCGCATGTCAAAACGCTTGTTTATACGTATTGTCAACACATTATCCGCCCGTGTTGAATACTTTCAAACAAGTACAGACGCAACCGGTCGGCAAAGTCTCTCGGTGTTGCAGAAGTGTACGTGTGCCATCCGACAACTTGCTACTGGGCAAACGGCTGACCTCTTCGACGAGTATTTGCATGTCGGTAAGTCAACTGGAATCCTTTGCCCTAAAAATTTTTGCGACGACGTTCGTTCAACTTTCGGTGAGGAATTCCTTCAGGCACCCACCACCAATGATTGCCAACGGTTGCTTCGTCTTCACGAAACAGTCCATGATTTTCCTGGTATGCTTGGCAGCATTGACTGCATGCATTGGAGGTGGAAGAATTGCCCGACTGCTTGGAGGGGGCAACACTTAAGCTGCCACAAAGGCGGCGGCCCAACACTTATCCTTGAAGCGGTCGCTGGCTACCGCCTATGGATTTGACATGCATATTTTGGTATTGCTGGGTCCAACAACGACTTGAATGTGCTCTATTATTCACCACTCTCCAATGATGTTTTGAATGGTGCAGCACCGGCGATCGACTTCACCGTCAACAGAAATGCATACCACATGAGTTACTATCTCGCCGATGGTATCTACCCAATGTGGTCGACTTTCATGAAGACGCTCAACAACCAGCAAGACCCGAGACGGGTTCTTTTTGCGCAGCGTCAAGAGTCTGCTCGGAAATACGTCGAAAGAGCTTTTAGGGTCCTTCAAGCCCGATTCAACATTGTGAAGGCCCCGTCTCGGCTGTGGTACGTGAAAAATATCGCTGACATCATATACACGTGTATTATCTTGCACAACATGATTATAGCTGACGAAGGACCGATGGCGGCTAGCTTTTACGACGAGGATGAAGCCGGAAGCTCAACCGCGAGGTCTCCCCCACGCCGAGGTGTGCATACGATGGTGGGCGAGAGGATCGAAATAAGGAACACAATGCGCGATATCCGAGCCCACATTGAGCTATAAGAAGACCTAATCAAACACATTTGGGCGAAATTCGGCCATGAGTAGTGGGTTTTTTTAATTTTATGAATTTAATTATGTAATTTTTAATTTTTAGGATTTTAATTATGTACTTTTTAATTTTTAGGATTTTAATTATATAATTATTATTTTTTTAAAATTTGTAATAGTATTCCGGATATTTTTAATGCATTTTAATTTTGTGGAAATGTTTTTATTTAAATTGAATAATAGAATGGTGGGACCCTTGAGCTTGTCCTTGCGGAAGAGCACGAATGTGGATGTTGTGCTCTTCTCTAAGAGCAGGGAGTAAAAGTGGGTCCGGGCCCACATCCGTTCTCGTTGGCAAGAGTACGGATGGAGATGCTCTTAGTCCATCATTAAATATACACTTTTGACTCGGCACTAATTTTTAAAAATATAAAAAAAATGAATTAAATAAATTAATTGAAAATAGATCACGCTTTTATAATATATTAATTTTATAATAAAATATTAATAAAATAAGTTAGTAAATGTATGATTCGCTTATTATTTATGGTAAAAAAAATGAAAAATGAACTCTTAATAAGGTCGTTCACAATGGTGATCCATCATTCCTGTATACGTAGTAGAAGATGTTATAGGTGATCTCTCCTAATTTAAACTCCATTTTTCATATAATTGACTTAACTAATCGAAATAAATGGCACTACACTAATCCATGAATCAATGATGGTAATGAGCATAGCCATTGTTGACTGAGGTGCCGAGTTCAAGTCCTCTTATTTACATTAGTGGAACTGAATTTCTTCCAAAAAGCACTTGGGTCTTTTGGAGAATGGGGCCGCATGCAGTGAAATCAGTCACACATATAAATCTATTTATCCATCATCTTCTTCTCCATTTTTCACATGGTATCAGAGCGGACCTAAGTCGATGATGGATTTTATCTCTTTATCTATTCTCTTGCCTACCCACGTGATAGAAGTCCGATGTGTCATTCCGGCCCACACGTGAGGGGGCATGTTAAAACTATTAAATCTTATTCCACATCGACTTGGTGATGATCCTAGCTTGTAATACCCGCCCCTTCATTATTCTTTTTCGTTAATGTTAATGTCGAACTAATAAATCCTAGCTCTCTTGTAATACCCGCCCCTTCATTATTCTTTTTCGTTAATGTTAATGTCGAACTAACATGATTATCTGCAATTTTCTTCATTCTCCTTCAATGGAGATTTATCCATCATCTTCTTCTCCATTTTTCACATGGTATCAGAGCGGACCCAAGTCGATGATGGATTTTATCTCTTTATCTATTCTCTTGCCTACCCACGTGATAGAAGTCCGATGTGTCATTCCGGCCCACACGTGAGGGGGCATGTTAAAACTATTAAATCTTATTCCACATCGACTTGGTGATGATCCTAGCTTGTAATACCCGTCAACAGAAATGCATACCACATGGGTTACTATCTCGCCGATGGTATCTACCTCGCCGATGGTATCTACCCAATGTGGTCGACTTTCATGAAGACGCTCAACAACCAGCAAGACCCGAGACGGGTTCTTTTTGCGCAGCGTCAAGAGTCTGCTCGGAAAGACGTCGAAAGAGCTTTTAGGGTCCTTCAAGCCCGATTCAACAAAAGTTTACCCAATACAGTTTTGTGAGTGTGATAGAGGTTCTCACGGTTTCGGATTCCAGTTTTGGAAATTTACGAACCGAAACCCAACCGCGAGGGTGTTTTGCGGTTCTGGTTCCGGTTTCGAACCGATGGTTTTCCAGCGTTTTTTCATGATTCTAAACCATCGGTTTTCGGTGGGTTTTTGTTGTTCCGGCTTAGTTTCACGGTTTTTCGGCGGCTTTTCGTGGTCCCAGTTTGGAACCGCTCGGAACCGACGGTTTTGGCACAGTTTCGGTTCGGGAAATTTTGAACCTGAACCGAACCATAGTTCTAAAATTGAAGGTTTCGGTTTGGAACCGTAACCCCCGGTTACGGTTTCGCGGTTAATCGCCGGAACCGTAAACCTTGGGCACCTCTAGTGCGTGAATTGGCCAAGCGGAGAGAGGTTAATGTCTAGGGCAAAGGTTGGGAAGTTCGAGTCCATATAGCGTTGCCTTTAAATTTAAATTCATTTACCCATAAAATAAAATAAAATAATGGAAAGGCGTCGAGAATCCGTTGACATCAACACTAATTCTCTGCCGCAAAACCTCCAAATTAGCAAGCTTTCGAAGAAGAAACTCTCACGAGTCTTGATAAAGGAATCCGTCACTAAACCCAAGTCCGTTTTAAAATTCATCCACGTTTAAGGCTCAAGAATGAATAGAATAACAAAAATTGTTGCCCTGAGGCTGCTGTCGAAGTCGTCGACTCTGGCTAGAATTTTCATGGGGCTGTTGGTGGCCGTTGTACCAAAACATAAAAAGAAAAAATAACATTACAATTATTTTTTAATAGAAAAACTACATTATGCTCACTTAATTATTTTAAAACATAAATTAGAAATAGAAATAAAATACTACGTAATAAATTTAAATTAATTAGTTGGAGTCGTTTTGCTGAATTATAAGTCTGGTGTATCCGCATAAATTTATCGGTGTACCACAATTACTAAATTTTGATGAAAAAGGCAGGTCGGGTCAAGTTATAAAAATTTATACAAAACTCAAAAGTTTGTAATTTAATTAAATATTTTTTAAGTTTTCAGAAAAAAACTGGAATGTATTCTAAGTTCATAGTATTAATACCGCTTAGAAAAAGCAGCCAATTTTATTAGAGGAAAAACAATATTATTTGTCATTGCTATTCGTTTAGTGTTGAGTATGGTAGTTGCAGAAAATCTATTGTTACATCAGATGGAAGTAAAGACGACATTCCTTCATGGTGATTTGGAGGATGAGTTGTACATGACACAGCCTGAAGGATTCATAGTAAAAGGAATGGAAAACCTTGTATGCAAGTTGAAGAAGAGCTTGTATGGTTTAAAGCAAGCTCCAAAGCAGTGGTACAAGAAGTTTGATGGATTCATGATGGAGATTGGCTATAAAAGATGCTACGCTGACCATTGTTGTTACTACAAGAGGTTTGACAAGAGCTATCTTATTCTATTATTATATGTTGATGATATGTTGATCGCAGGAGGTGATCAAAAGGAGATGGATAAGTTGAAAATGCAATTGTCTGAACGATTCTCCATGAAAGATCTTGGAGAGGCTAATCAAATTTTGGGCATGAGAATCGAGCGTGACAAGGCGGCAGGAAAATTGTATCTTTCGCAAGCTGCTTACATTGGTAAGGTTTTGGAAAGATTCAACATGGATAATTCGAAGCCAGTAAGTGTGCCTTTGGGCAGTCACTTTAAGCTGTCGAAGAAGGAGTCGCCGAGTACAAAAGAAGAACGTGCTGAAATGAAGAAAATTCCTTATGCTTCAGCAATTGGCAGTATTATGTATGCAATGGTGTGTACGAGGCCTGATATTGCACAAGCAGTGGGAGTAGTGAGCCGGTTCATGGGTGATCCGGGCAAGCAACATTGGGAAGCAGTTAAATGGATCCTTCGATACTTGAGAGGTACTACAGAAAACGTCTTATGTTTCAATGGCAAGAATGTCGAGCTGGCAGGTTATGTGGATGCAGACTTGGCGTCCAATGATCTTGATGGGAGAAGAAGCACAACCGGGTATGTATTTACTTATGGTGGTACTGCTATTTCATGGACTTCTAAGTTGCAGAAGACTGTTGCTTTGTCTACTACGGAGGCTGAATATGTAGCTGCGACAGAGGCAAGCAAGGAGATGGTGTGGTTGCAGAGTTTCTTAGATGAACTTGGGAAGGAGAACAAGAGTAGCATACTCTATAGTGATAGTCAGAGTGCTATTTTCTTGGCGAAGAATTCTGCGTTTCATTCTAGGACAAAACATGTGGAGTTGAAATATCATTACATCCGACACCTAGTGGAGATGAAAATCCTGCAACTTGTGAAGATACTTGGATGTGAGAATCCTGCAGACATGTTTACTAAGGTGGTGACCTTAGAGAAATTGAAGCTATGCATAGCTTCAATTGGCCTTGGAACTTGAAGAGAAGGTTAGGCGATGCTAAGCGGATGAAGGGATGAGATCACGAGGAAATGGTTGTTTAGGAGTTGTTAGTCTCCAAGTGGGAGATTGTTAATTATGGAGCCTAAAATATCTCCTACCATGTTTAGGATTTGTTTCCTTGAAGTATATTTTCTTGTGATAGATTTATTCCTTAAGAGATATTTCCTTATGGAATATGTTTCCTAGTTTGACTAGAATTAGGGCTCTCTAGTTACTTATAAATAGAGGTGCTCCCTCATTGTTAAATCATCCTGAAATTATATAGTGAAATCCCTGGCTTGGCATCGCCCCCAGATAGATACACATTGTATCGAACTGGGTAAACAACTTCTTGTGTTCATTCTCTTTCATATTCGTGATTGCCTGTGTTTATTTCCCAACAACTGGTATCAGAGCCAAGGTGGCTCTGGGTTGTGCCTGGATGAGCCCCGATTAGGGTCGGGCCCTGAAGGACTCGGGTTAGAGTCGGGCCCAGGATGACCCAGGGGCCAGGGTTGGAACGACCCACGTTTGTGTCGACTGCGTTCTCGATGTGGTCTCGGTTTGAGGGGAGGTTTGTTGGGTTACAAACCCATCCCACATCGGATGAAGGAGGGAAGTTGGAAGGTGTATATAATTCCTGTCCAACCCCAATTAGTTTGAGGCCTTTTGGGAGTGACCCAAAAACAAATCCGTGCGGGCTTGACCCAATGCGGACAATATCAAACTAATGTTGCAGTCGACGATCCTAACACCAAGCTGAGATATATTTTTACGTACTAAACATTTAATAAAAACACGACCTAGTAAAAGAGAGGATTAATCATAGTCCGTCACCACAAGTAATGAAGGTAAACGAACAGTCCCATTTGTAGGATTAGATATATTATATAGTCACTAGGGATGCTTATTATATATTATATAGTCACTAGGGATGCTTATTCGGCTAGCTAGTTCATGTTCTAACCAGATCGAATGACCAGTTAATCGGTTACGATATCTTATGAAACCCAGAACTAGAACCGGTAGATCTCAGTTTGGAACTGGCCACTTGAGAACCAATTGGTTCCTATTCTCTAACTGGAATCATTGTAATTTTAATTCAAATTTATTTGAATAAAGATTTAAATAATTTAGTACCAAAACATTATTAATTTAGCATCTAGAAACACTCCATACCTAAAAATTCAAATAAACACAAACTAACAAGAGAACAATATTTATATTCCAATACCTAAAAATTACCTAGCATCTAGAAATATAACAATAAAATTCCAATATTCACAAAACAAATAAAAACCAACAAGACAACAATAATTATCATCCAATACCTAAAATTTCAATAAATTAAATATATAAAAAATCTAACACAAATATTCAATAAACCAATATTCATACAATACAAACCAACGATACCAAATCCAAAACAATCAAACCAGTAAACAACAATGTCAACAATTAGGGTAAATTTTTAAAATTTGAATAGTAAGGAGTATGTATTTGATTTAAGTTATTAGTATGTTATAATATTAAAAAAATTGAAATTGAAATGTTATTCGATTCCGGTTAAGAACCGGTCGGTTTCGGGTACCGAAACCAAATTTCTAAAAATATTAGAACCGGTACTGTTATCGGTACCAGAATCGATTCTCTGATTCCTCAATTAACTGGGTTCTGATTTCGCTTTTGGTTAATCGAGAATCAGAGAACCGGTAAGCATCCCCAGGTAACAAAAATGTTATTGTTTAGAGCATTCACTATGGGGGGCCGATCAATTGAGCCTATGATCAACTCTCCCATAGGCCCCTCATTGTGGAAGTGGGGCCTTTGATCGACCTTCCACTATCACCTCAAAGAGCCGTTGTATCGGCTTTGACCAATCCCATAGTGCCTTTGATCGGCCATCCATTGATTTTTTATTTTTAACCCTATGTATACCTCCATACCCCATTATTAACATTATTATCTAGATTTTTATCTGTGTTTTTGTTGTTAGTTATTTTCTGTATTTTTTTAATGTAGAGGTTTTTTTTAAATTAAGTATGTTTTTTATGATTTATTTGTCTTGAATTTATTCTTATTTACTATTCTATCGCATTTTATTTGAGTGAAACAATTAAAATTGAAATATACAAATATTTATGATATGGAAATGAAATGGAAAGTGGGATAGGCCCTCCACTGCAGGGATATAGACCTTAAGAATAAGTGGGATAAAATGCTGACGTGGAAATAATAAAAAAAAGAAGGTCATTTGGGAGGGTCCCTCATAGTGAATGCTATTATCCAGATTGGAGTAAGTTTGGATTTTACGAAGCTAATTTTAGGTTAGGGAAGACATTTTGAATAGGATCCAGGCTTCAACAACCGATGTTAACAAGCTTAAGGGGGTGTTCGGTTTGCAAAATTGTATCCCAAGATTAAATATGTAGTGTGTTTGGTTTATGAGATTTAATCCCACAACTCAATCCTAGATGGATAATCATAGGATAATTAACTCTAGCTAAATCCCTGTGACTAAAATAATCTCACAACCCAATCCTAAATTATATTTTGATACTATTTTATCTAGGAAACCGAACACCACCTAAGTATACTCGTGGAGTTATGGGTGACAAATAGGATAGTGGGACTTAAAAAATAAAATTTAATAAGTACTCCCTCCGTCCATAAAAAATAGTCACATTTGTAAAGTAATACTCCCTCCGTCTGTGAATAGGAGTTCTGTTTTTTCATTTTAGTCAATTCGCGAATAGGAGTCCCAGTATATTTACCATAAATAGTAATTGGGTCACACATTCCAATAACCCATTTCACTCACATTTCATTTAAAACTAATATATATAAGTGGAACTCACATTCCACTAACTCTTCATCCACTTTTGTTAACGTTTCTTACAACTCGTGCTGCCAATGAGACTCCTAATGGCGGATGGAGGGAGTACTTGTTTTAATGAAAAATTGGTAAAATAGGATAGAAGACGAGAAAAAGTTAGTAAAGTAAAAGAGGGAAGAAAAGGTAGGTAATATGTAATTTGGAAAATTTCCACTTTTAAAAAAGAGATAATTTTTTTGGACATTAATAAATGATAAAATAGAACTATTTTTTTTAGATGGATGATTTAATATAAACACCATAATTTAGTAATTATTGATAGAAATCAACCCGCCCACCATTACACAATTAACTTTGATTAAAAATTCCTTGATCTCTCCGTACCATGCATGTAGGTATAATGATGTGGTCTATCATACCACTAACTTTTTGACAAATGAAATAAATAGGCCCACATATCACATTAATTAGACACATATTTTATGAACTAAATGAGCAAATGGACGACTCTATTGCCCCGTTAGTTTATAAAATGTGTCCAATTGATACGGCATATGGACCCTATTTATTCCATTTGTTAAAAAGTTATTGATATGGTAGACTATATCACTATACCAATATGGTATTGAGAGATTAAGGAATTTTTACTCATTAACTTTTGCTTTAATAAGCTGCCACATTTATAGCGCTCTGACCATCACTTAAGTTTTTTGATGGATTAACCCTAATAATCATTTATTGATTCAAAATTTGAAAAATAAATATAAATAAGTATTTATAAACGCTAATAGGATTAGGAATCCTACTTAATACTTAATAATATCCCCTCCGTCCCAAGATAAACGAGTCATATTTTTTGGGATGTCCCACTATAAGTGTGTCATAATCATCTCGCTTACTTTATTCCCCACCTACTTTATTATCTCTTCATTCATATGTTTTTCCCTTTTCTCATACTTTACTCTCTTCACTTTAACTTAACTTATTTAAATACCAATTCCATAAATCTTGTACCCAAAAGAAGTGCTTCGCTTATCTTGGGCGGAGAGGGTACTATTTTAAAACCATATTAAAACATATTCACTCCGTCCCATAGAAATTGACCATATTTTTTTTTCGTCCTTCACATACAAATAATTCATATCCATTTATGACAACATTTTTCTCCTTTTCTTTTACTCTACTATTATTTATGGGGCCCCACTATTCACTACACAATTACCAATTATGTAGTATTAAAACTCGTGCCAATATCAAATGGCATATTTCTATGAGACGGAGAGAGTAATAAACTAAATTGAAGAAAAAATAAGTGTAAGCCACAAAAAATAAAGATGATGGGATGCCAAAACAAAGATAGAGGATCTTGGTGGTTCAATAATGTGTGGCCAAAATGATACATAACTAGAAGCAAAGAAAATGAAGAACCAAACAAACAAAAGAAATGAGTTCAAACCCTCATGTTCTTGCAGTCTCTATCCCTATACAAGGCCACACAAACCCCATAATTCAGCTCTGCAATCGCCTCATAACCAGAGGAATCCGCGTTACCTTCGTCACAACAGCTTCCGTCACCAAACAATTGGAGACAGCATCCCACAACAATCCCATCACCGTCGAAGCAGTTCCTATGCTTCTTCGACTGCCGATGATGAGGCTGAAGGCTTCGAGGCCACCTTTCGCAGGTTCCGAGCTGTCATGACGAGTGGCCTCTCCGAAATAATTGCCAGATATAGCAACTCTGGGGAGCCTCGGGCGGCCATTGTTTATGATTCTTGCCTTCCTTTGATGCTGGAGTTTGCTCATGAGAAAGGACTAAAAGGGGCCGTGGTGTTCACTCAGAATGCCGCAGCTTCTTCGGTTTTCTATCATGTCTGCACGGGTACTTTGGGGATTTCACGCGACGAGGACGGGGAGGTTTCCCTGGCGGGATTGCCGGTTATGAGAGTTGGAGACTTGCCTTCGCTCGTGTACGATGTGGGACCGTATGGGGCCATCTTGACGGCTCTTGTGGAGCCCTGTTCGATGTTCCACGAGGCCGATTGGCGGCTGTTTAACACGTTCGACAAGCTCGAAGACAAGGCATGTCTGCTAGTTTGGCCAGTGACTGACCTAGAAATAAATTTTGGAAGCATTTTTCTTTCAATAAAGTTACTCCCCCTCCGCCCCTTTCTTTTCGGTCGGCAGGATATAAGACAAATTGTGTTAAGTGTGTTAGGAAAAAAGGAAAAAAGTAGATTGATGAAGAAAGAATAAAGTAAGACAAAAGAAAAGTTGTTTTTTGAAAAAAAAAAGAAATGACTCATTTACATAGGGATAACCCAAAAAGGAATATGACTCAGCTGCAGAGAGGGACGGAGGGAGTACAACTTATTACTCCCTCTGTTCCATAGTAGTGGAGACATTTCTTTCCGGCATGGAGATTAAGAAAAATTGTGTGAAATGAGTTAAGTAAAGGAAAAATAAAGTAGGAAATGAATAAGGTAGAGAGAAAAAGAAAAAATAAAGTAAGAGAGAGTAAAGTAAGTGAGAAGAAATGTGTTGACTTTACTTTTACTAAAAAGGGAAATGACTCTACTACTATGGAACGTACCAAAATAGCAAAATAACTCCACTACTATGGAACGGAAGAAGTACAATTTTGATACGTTCTATTATTGACAACATTGTGACATAGCCATAGATTTAATTTTATCCTTATCTCTAGCTAGGAATATTGTTCAAGTTAACAGCTAGACTATTTAAGCAGTTACTAAAATGGATGGGAAAGGAGAGCAAGATTGGAACTATAGGGCCATCTATTCTATCCATGTACACGGACAAGAGAATACAAGGAAATTACGATTATGGCCTTAGCTTCTTCAAGCCGAAAACCAAATCTTTCATCCAGTAGCTGGACGACAAGCAAGATCGATCCGTGGTGTACGTGTCATTCGGAAGCCTGGCTAGTTTGTCAGAGAGGCAAATGGAGGAAGTGGTGCGGGGACTGGTCGAGAGCAAATTCAACTTCCTATGGGTAGTTAGAGACACGGAACGGTGCAAACTGCCCCGTTCTTTGGCCTCAGAGAGAGCCCTAATAGTGAATTGGTGTACTCAGTTACAAGTGCTGTCCCACAGTGCCGTAGGGTGCTTTTTCACACACGGTGGGTGGAACTCGACTATTGAAGCATTGAGTCTGGGAGGGCACATGGTTTTGATGCCTCAGTGGATGGATCAGCCCACGAATGCCAAACTGATAGTCGACGTGTGGCGAATTGGAGTTCGTGGTTAGGTTTGATGTAAACGGGATTGTGACGAAAGATGAAGTTGTAGCTTGTTTGGATGAAGTTATGGAGAAGGGTGGTGAGTTGAGAAGGAATGTTTTGCAATGGAATGATTTTGCAATTGAAGCAGTTAGCGATGGAGGGAGCTCGGATCAAAATGTTGCACAACTTGCTTCTGATTTATTTTTCATATATACATAGGCAGAAAGGGTAGTGATAAAATACAAATTATATATACTGTTCAAACTCCAAACTCACAACATTCTTGAATACTTGCAAAATTTCAAGATTTCAATGTCAACACACTATCAACCGGTTGACAATGTGTTGACATCGAAATCTTGAAATTTACAATGTGTTGACAATGAGTTAGGAGTTTGTATAATATTTAAAGTTTGAATTTAGTTACATCTCAAAAAGAAATCCTATAAAATATTGTAATTTTTCAATTCTCGCAAATAGGAACGACACAAAGTGGGAACTTTCTATGAATAGTTAGTCCATCACCTTCAACCATGTCCAAATCTTCCCCTTTCTCTCCGCCCAGTAATGCAAACTCGAATCCAAGCACCAAATTCGCCAGCAGAAGCTCTACAGCTCCTAGGGCGAATGCACCCCCAGGGCATCCCCTCCGGCCAGCGCCAAAGGGGAGGAACTGAAACTGCCCTTTGAAATCAATGCAAGTATTCAAGAATCTCTAGGGCATAAACTTCTCTGCATCTTCCCATAACAGCGGATCCCTCCCAATTGCCCACGCGTTCATAACCACCCGCGTCCTAGCTGCAATGTCGTAACCTAATAGCTTAACATCATGTGTTGATTCTCGTGGCACGAGTAGAGGGAGGGGAGGGTGCAGCCTTAAGGTTTCCTTGATCGTAGCTTTCAAATACTGGCATTTTTCTAAATCTGCTTCGGCTATGGCTGAATTGCAGCCTGCAATTCTTTTTAGCTCGGCTTTCAATTTCGCCATGACTTTCTTGTGTCGTATGAGCTCGGACAACATCCACTCCATTAGTGTGAACGTCGTATCACTTCCAGCCGCAAACATGTCCTGAAACAGATATCATTGTAATGTGATATAGTAATAGTATAATATTTTGGCTTCAAGAATAAATCATCAAAATCTCACTACAATTAAAAATCATCAAACCCTCCTTTTAGGCTTCACTAATGCATTACTCTACTTAGGGATGTCAATCGGGCCATCGGGTTTCGGGCCGGCCTACTCGGGTTGCGGGTCAATCGAGTGCGGGTTAATCGGATTGTAAAAGTTCAACCCTAACCCTAAAAGCTCGGGTTTCGGGCTAGTCCAGCGGGTTAATCGGTTGCTCCCGATAAGATTAACATGCGATCAATCCAATAAATAATGATTAAAATTAGTTATATTCATAAAATGTAAAATATTTAATTATGATAAATTTGAGATATATGGTCAAACTCAATCGTAAACATGATCAAATACTAATATTTGAGATATTTCGTGAAATTTTAATGCATGTTTTAGAAATTTAAATATTTTTTAAGTGGATTTGATGTTTTTAATTTATTTATTAATTATTATATTAATAAAAATTCAATATATAATTTATATATTTAATATAAAGTTGAAAGTTATTTTTTAGTTATCGATATTATAAAATTAATCAATGAAGTGTCGAATTAGGAGTAAAAATAGAATAATATAAATTTTATCGGGTTTTCGGACCATCTCATCGGGTTTTCGGGTCTAGCCCTAAGGGGTCGCGGGTTAATTGGGTGCGGGCTAATTCGGGTCAGCCCACGGGTTGCGGGCTACATTGACATCCCTAACTCTACTCCCTTTGTCCGCCATTGAATATCCCTTTTTTCCTTTTTCATCCACCGCCAATAAATGTCCAATTTCACTTTTACTATGTTTGGTAAGTAGACCTTACACTTCACTAATTCATTTCACTCACATTTTATTAATAGTCACTTTACTTTATAAGAGCATCCACAATAGTGTGGACATCCCAATAGCCTAGCACTAGGACATCCCTAAAACACCTTCTGCCACGTCAGTAGGACATCCCACTGCACTGCTACATCACTAGGACATCACACTGCACAATAATAGCCTAGCACTAGGACTAGCCGACGCCCTAGCCAATAAAACAAATTGAAAAATACGATTAATTCATTTTAATTGTTGATATTTATCAAATATATAAAAAATGAAGTGCAATGAGTTGTAAATATTGAGTATAAATAAAAAAATCGAGACGTCCGTGCAATAGCGGACAAGAGCACGGATGTCAGGTAGGATGACCGCCGAATACGACGGACGATCTCTTGTCTGTCCCGGACATCCGTCACCCGCTAGGCGGTTGCAATAGTGGACGTCCGCGACGGAAGAGCCACTAGGCGGTCGCTCGTCCACCGGGACGTCCGCTATTGCGGATGCTCTAAAGTCAAACAATTTCTTAAAACCCGTGCAGGTATATAAGTATTTAATCATGGACAAAGAAAGTATAAGACAAAAACCATGAACATCACCTATAGATAAAGCAATTTCTAATATTCATTCCAAAAAAACAGTAACTACATGTCTACACCAAGAAAAAACACAACAATTGCAATCTAATCTCTATTCAAGATATAGCAAAGCAAAAAAGCAAGAAATAAATGGAGCAACTCACCAATATGAGAGCTTTAATAGAGATATCATCAAGAACAAAGCCACCACTCCATTCCTCTGCACCTCAAGCAAAACATCCACAAAATCCTTCTCTCCTTCCCCTCTCCGACCAACATGCTCTCTCACCATAACCTCCAAAAACTCATCAATATCCCTAGCAACCCCCCTAACTCTCCCACTCACCCCATTCACAAACTTGATCCACCAAAGCCAAGGCACAAACTCCCCCACATCAAAACTCCCCAACAAAACACCCAATTCTTCCAGAACCTTCTTGAACTTCCCACCATCACCATACTTACTCCCCAAAGCCACTCTGCAAATCACATCATTAGCAAAATCAGCAAACACCCCACTCAAATTAACCACCGATTTCGCCTCCCTAATCCTCTCCATCACCAAAAACACCTCCTCTTCCCTCACACCCCTAAAAGACTGCACCTTTTTGCTGCTCAAGAGGTGATTGACGCAAATGCCCTTCATCTGCCTCCAATAATCGCCATAGGAGGAAAAGGCGATGTCTTTGCAATCGTAAATCGCGTTTGCTACGGATGAATTGGGCCTATTTGAGAAGATTTGGTCGTGGGTTTTCAATATATCTCTGGCTGCGTCAGCTGAAGACGCGATGAGAAGGGGCACCTAGCCGAGATGGAGCAGCATCAGGGGGCCGTGTTTTCGGGCCAAAGATGAGATTTTTTTATGCGAGCTCGGCCCGATTTGGTGCAGATTCCCGATTATTGGGAGCTTTGGGGGAGATGGGGGGAGATTTTTCAAGGGTTTTGGAGGGGTGATGAGCCATTTTTTAATCAAGAAAATGATTAAGAGAAATAGGGGGAGAAGAACAACCTCAGAGAGCATGATTTTTTCTGCTTTTCTTTACTTTATTTTTCTGGAATTGTGTTTGGTGAATTTGAATCACATTCCCGTTGGATTATAAGTGACGTTAAAATTTGTAATTGTAAAAGAAAATGTGATTTGTGGATTATGTTTTGGAGGGAGAAAAGGAGATGGCATCTATAGAGAAAGTGAGGTACCAGCTTTTCAACGAATAACTTTATTTTTACTTCCTAAGGTGTATGATTGTTTGGTGATTTACGTAGCAAACTTTCAATTTGGCATAAAAAAAAGTTACAATTCGGGTTTTCTTTTTCAGTTATGTTGACATCTATAATTTGAATTTTGTTTGTAATTACATGATGCTATTGGGTTTAAATAAATTTAAGTACTTATAGTAAGATGGTTATTGATAAGTCGGGATGCATGCTATAGAGATCGAGCGGAGAGGAGAATGGATTGCTAAGAGACAGCCAACTATTGAAGAGGAGCAGAATTGTCACTTCAGACTCCTAGAGGAAGGAAAACCTAAGCAAGTCACCATATAAATAGAAGGCCAAATGCAAAAGGAAGATATACTTGGAGACTAGCTTCATTCACTCTCATTCCTCGCTCTTGGTCTAGTTTTCACTTGAAGCTCCGGCCACCTGCCGGAAAAGGGAGTCCGCCGTCCGTTCCAACTAGTTTGTTACTGCAGTTCAGAATTTTAGCCGTTCTACTGCTCCGAGGAGCTCAAACAATCTTTATTTTCGTTGTTTCCATGAATACTTAAGTTTTACTCCCTTCGTCCTACTTTAGGAGTCCCGGTCACTTTTGCACACTCATTTTGTAAAAATCATACTAAATAGTTAAAGTGGAGATATGATAAAGTAAGAAAAAGAATAATGTAGAGGAGACTATTCTATACGTTATTCTCTCTCTTACTTTACTATTTCTCCACTTTAACTATTTATTACTCCATCCGTCCCACAAGAATATGCACTATTTCCTTTTTAGTCCGTCCCACAAGAATATGCAATTTCCAATTTTGGAAACTCTTTTACTCTAATAAGGTGGAACCCATTCTCCACTAACAATATTTTAATTACTTTTTCTCGCTACCTCTTTCTTATTTTCCCGATTTTTTTTATTTTTTATTTTTAACACGATCTTTGTGGGCGGGGGTTTAGGCAGACCTCCAACCCGTAAATAATATCAAAATAAAATGTTCTAACAACATGATGATAGCCCAAAAGTGACTAGAATCTAAACAAGAACATGAAGAAGCCAAATAGAGGTCCCACAAGTCGAGATCCTCCGTACTATCAAGTGGAAAAAAAGCTGACTATATACATACTAGGGAGAAATGCAAAATTATCAAAACCAACCACCAAAGAAGTTGGATCAACCCACATCTCTACGTCAGAAACGGAAGTTAGGATATCCCAGCTAGTCCATCCTAACTAGTGCCTTCAGATACCGAGGCACAGAGATTGGATCATAGTAAGTAAGGGCCGTGCCGAACTCAAAGTGCATATTCTTTGGGGACGGAGGGAGTATGATTTTCATAAAACGAGTGTGCAAAAGTAACTGGGACTCCTAAAGTGGGACGGAGGCAGTAGTACTTATTTGTCTAGCATTTGAACTAATCTTAGTTGATTTGGTTTGAAACGACTTTGGTTTATGATCGTCATGAAAATGAAGACTATTTTGGTTTTATTCTGTGTTCCCAGTTTACTTATGATTTCTTTCCGCCTAGTTAGATAGATCTATTAGTTTTACGTTGTTTTTTGTTTTTTACGTGCTCGAATCTGTCTAGTTAAGTTATATCTAGCATTTCTTCAAGTTTCTCCAAGATTCAATCGGTCATTTCTTCTAAAGATGCATGGATCTGTGTTCTGTTTCATTTCTGCCACCTTGCATGTTAGTCAGTTTGGTGTTTGTGGCTTTCTGCATGATTTGGTTGCCGTAGTGGAATTTTATAGTTTAGATCTAGATTTCGCGACTTGATTTTGTGTTAGATCTGAGTTGTTTGAGTTTGATTCCGAGCATTCATTAATAGAGTTTTAATCTACTAATCATTTTCTTTGCTTGGTGAAGAAGAAAATGTCACAATCTAAGTTGAGACCACTTCGTAGCTTTATGCTTTTGTTCTTCCACCTTTTCAGCTTTTCTACAGGCTTAGGTAGTTAGTTAGCTAGCACTGCATGTTATTCCTTTTACTTTTGTCAATCCATTTATAGCAAAGTTTCACTTTTCACATGCACATTAGAAGTCCATTTCACCATTTACGTGCACATTAACAGTATAAATCATTCAGTATCTTACTAGTCAGGATAGGTGTAGGTCTTTTGTTATTTCTCCACTAGCTTAAACTCCAGCTCCCAAGGTGTGGTAGTAAACCAACCTTCCACAATGTCATGACAAGTGTATAACGCCTATATCCATCCATGTGGGATCGATTCTTTACACAATTATACTAGCCAGTAGAGTGGGTTGAGGTTTTAATAGGAGAAGTTAGATACGGGCCCAACGATACAACTAGGTTAGGTACCCTACTAGCTAGGTGGGAGCATTCACTAGGAATCTGGTCAATAGTCGACTTAGCACCTAATCAGTTATTATTTCAATGTTTGTTGTTAACTTACCTAGAGTCAATCCAGCTTACAAATTGACAAATTACCAATTATTCTCATATAAAAAAATACGGATTTTTTTTTATGTATCTTGATTTTTATACAGTGTGACATCATATCAATGATTTGGTAAGACAACAGTGTGAGTTTTTATGTACCACAATATTATAAAAATTCGGTGTAACTGTAAAATATTATTAGTATAAAATACCAGTAAATAATTCTTATTCTTGAAGCTAGAGAATTATGTCGTTCACCAATCTCGCTTCCTATGCTCTGCATCATGTCGACCACTGGCGGAGGGAATTCAGGACAATGGGACGGGGGTACCCCAATTTTTTTTACTACTAGTATTATATATATAATTTATTAGTAATGTATTTTATAAAAATTTCCAAAAGATAGCTATGAATGTTGAAGGAATAGATTCATCTAAATCTAAGGAAATATATCAGAATATAAGATTTGAGATAAAATTTAAATTAAAAAATTAAACCCTAATTAAAATCTATAAAAAACCTCCTTCCGTCAATTGCCAGACCAAGTCTCTAGTCCACAATCCTCCACCTTCCCTTCCCATCCGGTGATCAGCAGCCTGCAGGAGCAGAGTCGTGCTCGGCGCTCCGTCAACTGCAAAACATTCAATCCAGCCATCCAGCCTCAGTCAGAGCCTCTAGCTTTATTTCTTGATTTCTATGAGTATTAAAAGCTTTATTGCAGTGCTGCTAATCTGCTATGTTGTTAAAACTTTAATTTAATGTTCGTTTAATTTATCATTCTAGTTATAGTTGCACCTAGAGATGCCCACGGCTCGTAAACCGGCGGTTCAGGTTTTTAGAAAGGCGGAACTGGAACCGAACCGTGAGGCTATTTCACGGTTCCGGTTCTGAACCGCCGGTTTTCGAACGATTTTAACGGAAAATTTGAAATGTAATTTGAAATTTTGACTTATACAATAAATTGGAACAAAACAATGGATAATTTAAATTGAAATAAGACGAATAAGGTGAAAATCATATCAATTTTATTGAATTTGAGTTGTAACGAACAACGATACATTACAATTTACAATACATATACAACATACAACAATGTAATATAATTTACAAGTGTCGTCGGAACATAAATAAAAAAACATGAAATGGGGGGGGGAAGGAAAAAATTGAAAAGGGCTTGAGCTCAACTTAAACTTTGAAAGTTAAACTTTTCCAATTTAAGTTGAGTTGCCTACGTATCCACAATTTTATTGAGGAATCAAAGCTCACGTAGTTCTCTTACCTTGCTTACCTTTTTGGTCGGCGAGTGCTAGCCATTCACCGCCCTCCCCCCGTCAATGGTCGTCATTGGTATTGTTGAGCGCCCTCGCTTCCGACCTCGTCATCGCCATCGGTGGAAAAGTCTTCACCATAACTATCTACACGGAAGTCAAAATCCGGCTCGTGTGCTCTCATGTCCGCATTTGCCCAATCATCAAGTAACATAGTGACTTCTATGTTTTTTGAAGAGATTGCTCCTTTTGTCGTCTAGGACACAACCGCCGACACTGAAAGCTTGCTCAACGACGACGGTGGAAGCGGGAACGGCGAAAATCTCCTTAGCCATTATCGAGAGTATCGGAAACTCTTTGTCATGTGTTCCCCGCCAATTAAGGACGTCAATTTGTTGAGTAGGAGGACCTGCATCTTGAAAAATAGAGTGCGATTACAAATATATATCTAACTCACAAGTAGCTCTAGTCCTATTGGTTGTAGCACTGTATAGATCTTGCAATTGTGATACTACGTCTGGATCAATCATGACATTGCTATAGTTCCCGCCACCAAAATCAAATGTAGAAGGACTAGGAGGAGCACGTACCTGGTGAGTAGTGTTATACCGCATTTCATATTCCGCGTAGAGAGCACGAAGTGCACTATCTAACCTTAGTTTGATTTCATCAACATTCGGAAGACTTAGTTCGAAGCATTCTCCTCTTGTCAAGCCCATTTTGCGAAGTTGAGATAAATCCAAATCGTGCAAACAATCATAGTACATGTCTAAAATTTTATGAACACCATGCAACTTCCACTTTGGATCCAAGCATTTTACAATAAAAAACACATTTGGAATACGCGCAAAATATTTTAACCATTTTTCAACCATATAAAACAAAATAGCCTTCAACTCTATGAATTGAGTATTTTTCACACATGTCTTAAAACCAATTGCCACATACATGCAATGCTCCAAAACACGCACAGAAGTAGGATAATAAACACCGAATAACTCAACAATGGTATTTTTTAAAGCTTGGACTAATCGAAACAAATCCATGCCGTGGTCCCAACAAGATGGTATCAAAAGCAAATCAGAAGGAACATGCGAGCAAGTTCTAAAAAAATCACATAAATATTCAATGTGGTTCAAGGTTTACTCCAACATATCGTACGTCGAGTTTCAACGAGTTGAAACATCCAAACGAAAATTGGTGTACCTGCACTGCTTGCTATGACAATGTTTCTTCCAAGCTCTACCAATAGGAGTTTTGTTATTAATTAACTTAACAGCAGTTCTAATAGGATCAACATACTTTTGCCACAAATCGATCGCATCTTGAACACACAAATTCAAAATATGGGCAATACATCGCACACGAAAATATTTGCCATCAATAACAGGAGAACATGCACTGACGAGTTCATCTATACTAGCAGTGTTAGCGCTTGCATTATCAAAACCAACGAAAAATTTTTATTGATCAATTGAAATTCATTCAAAACTTGAATGATCAATTGAGCAATTGCTTGTGTAGTGTGTGGTGCGGGAAATTCCCGAAATGCAATCAAACGTTTGTTTAAAGTCCAACTGTGATCAACGAAATGCACAGTGATGCCCATATATGAATTTTTGCAAAAATAATTAGTCCACACATCAGAGCAAATTGAAATTTTATGACCCAAGTTAACAATAAAAGTACCTAATTGCGCCTTCTTTTCCATGCATTGTCTAACAACAGCTCGAGTAATAGAAGTTCGACTCAATTTTCTTGCAGCGGCATTATAAACTTATTGCATACTCGACTCAAACGCATCGTTATCAAAAGCATTGAACGGAAAATGTTTCATCACGGAAAATCTAGACATCACATTGAGAGCATTTTTGTGATCATATTTTAAAAGAGTATTGCTACACATACCTGATGTTTGGGATGAACCCGTCCTACTCCCGGTCCCGACTCCATGTTGTAAGGTAAGTTGAGTTTGGGTTGGAGCGATACCAAACTCGACCGGATGCGCTTTCTCCATGTGACGGGTAAATGTACCATATCCTCCACCTCAGAATGTGTATACGTTTTCGCAATAGTTGCAATACACATTATAAGTGTCCGGATCGGTACTATCTCGTACCTTCTTGAAATGTTTCACCATGATGGTTGAGGTTAAAGACCTTTCAATTGGTTTAGGAGGCTGATGATGGTGTCCACGACCATGACCACGACGACTCCTTGGTGGTGGTGGGGGTGGCATTTCTTGAACCTCTTCCGCCTCTTCCTCCTCCTCCTCCTCCTCCTCCTCCTCCTCGTCATCATCATCATCATCGTCAGCAAGATTCACAGGGGTTGGAATTTGTTGAGAATAGGCACCGGGACCGGGAGCACCACTACCGATACTAACATAAGCATCGCCGCCACCACCATATCCATGTCCACCTTGGGACTGAGAGCGAGAGAGAGCAATAGCATTGGCCATATCTTGCTCTTCTCGAATCTACAAAATAATATTTGTATTGTAAATATCAAATAGAATTATGAACAATAATGTAATGTAATTCATAATTAATAATATTAGTAGATAATAATTATTAACCTGTCACACATCCATGTTCCTTTGAGAAATCTCATCAACAACGGATTTTCGACTTGGCCTCTTGGACATTCCCTTTCCCTTATCAACACGACCTTCTCAGGATGAAGACATCTTGATAGTAACAAATTATATAGTAGAAATATGGAATAATATATATTTTTTTTGTTTTAGCAATTGAGAAAGACAACTTATAGAAATAGAACTACGGAACAAGTATAAGTGTATAAGTATATAAATGCGTAATAATTCAAATGTAAGCACAATAGCACAAATGAGAAATAAGAGACAAAGAGAGAGAATTGAGATATAGAAGAGAGAAACTCTTGTTAACACAAGAATGGTGTGAATGTAAGTGAGGATAGAAGGGGGTATTTATAGATAAATATGTGGGGAAAATGGATTAATTTGAATTCAAAAAATTTGAAAATCCGACGAAACCGGCAGTTTTGTGTAAAACGGCCGGAACCGCCGGGTGGTTTGGTCAACAAAAACCGCCTGACGACCTGCAACGTGTTAGCCTCGTGTTCCGCACCAGAACAGGAAAATCACCAGTTTCACGGTTAACCGCAGAAACCGGCGGTTAACCGCCAGTTCCGGCCAAAAAACCACCGGTTCCGGTCAACAAAACCGCCTGACGCATCGGATGCCTCGCTGGAAAAAACCGCCGGTTCCGGTTTGAAAAATCTTGAATTGGAACCGGACAGCGGTTCCAAATACGACGGTTCTGGTTCGAAAAAATTGTCCCGATTCTGGTTCGGCGGTTAACCGCTGGAATCGGAAACCGTGGGCATGTCTAGTTGTAGCCGTAGACTTGTAGTTGGGAATTGTGAAAGCATGAGTTTTATACTTTTATATAGTTTGAGTTATCTATAAGCTGCAAAATACCCAATCTAGCTAGATATAAGTTTGTATATTTTTAATATTTTTGCAGAATGATATTTATATGACTAATATAAAGTACTTAGTATATTATTTTTAGTTTTAAAAAAACTCCATATTTATAAATTTAACCTCCTCGTTATATTCATATTTATAGTATTATATATTGCTAATTAACAAAACATGGATACTTGTATTTCAAATGTATAATTTAGTACTATAAACTAATTTTTTTTATTTAATATGAAGTTTTCTGATAAAAAAAATAAAGACAAAGATTTTATTTAAAAATATAGAATAACTGAAATAACATAACAAAGAAAACAAAAATGATTAGTCACATTTTGAAATTTTAAGTGTAATTATTTTTCCCATCCCCAAATTGAAAATCATGGATACGCCACTGATGTCGACCTATTCATTAGAGTATGTATGTCGTCGACTATCCTCAGGCCACCATAGGTGCCGCCAGCCACCCTTCACCTCTTCAGGTAAACCTTTATTTGTGAAATCACTACCATTCACGTCTGCATTTTTTCATAATTTAATTACTAATTTTTTGTTGACCGACTAAGTTATGCCTTATTCTCAATGTTAGATAAATGTATAGCATACATTGCTGATAGGGTCGTACTACAATTAAAAATATTATCAATATACCTAACAAATGTTAGATTTTTGAAATTATATAGTAGTACTACTATTGTGTGTTTATTTGTGATTAAACCCGTAATAGTTTTATTATAAATGTATATTCGAGAGGAGTAGGGTGTGACAGACAAGATGCACTCCATAAGTTCATTTATTTTCATGCATATTGATATTGATCTATTTCAGTCTTATCAACGGCGTATCTACATGTAATCAAAGAGGGGCAATGATACTTATTGTGCAGGATTTAGTGCATAACAAATTCTTGAAAACAAATTCTTATAGAAAACTATAAACACTAGCAAACTTAGCACATAAACACAATGGGCACCCCCAGGCTCAGCACCTCGGTCGTGGAATTCCACCCACCGTGTGGGAAGAAGCACCCCACCGCCTCACTCGACAGCACTTCAAGCTGAGGGCTCCAGTGCACAAACAAGGCCTTGTCAACAAGCGATGCACGTACGAAATCAGCTGGGATCTTCTCCTGCCGGTCTTGAGCCCTCACCACCCATATGAAGTTGAAATTCGAACTTCGCAAACCCCATGCGATCTCTTCCATTTGTGGCTTAGGGAGATTGTCCATGCTGCCGAAGGCTATGTACACAACTGACCTTGCTGGCTTCTTTTCTAACCAATGCATTATTCTTGTACAATCTTCGGGTTGAAAGAGGTTTATGTCATATTTGTTATCGTTTTCAATCCTACCATCCAAATGGGATGATGGCAGTGTCGGCCATATTGTAAGAAGTGGGCACACTTTTGCCATTGAATCTACAATCTGTTAAATTGATGATCAAATAAACCAAATTATTCGAATTATTATTGCCATTTTTGCATTCCAATTTTTATAACTATTCCACAACTACTTATATTATTAATATAAAAGTAAATAAAGATCACCTTTTCCACTCATAGAAACTAAGCTTGACATTTATTATACTCCCTCCGTCCATATACAACAAAGACATTTCTTTTCGGCACATGATTTTAAAAATTGTGTTAAAAGTGAGTTAAGTGAATGAAAAATAAACTATGAAAAGGAAAAAGGTAGAGAGTTGAATAGAGAATAAAACAAGAGAGAGTAAAAATGATGCTTTTTGCCAAAAAAAGGTACTTCATCCGTCCGCCATTAAATGTCTCATTTTTCCTTTTTCGTATGTCCGCCAATAAATATCTCATTTCACTTTTACTATATTTGATAAATGGACACTATATTCCACTCACATTTTATTATAAAACCAATATATAAAAGTAGCTTCACATTTCACAAACTTTTCTACCCACTTTACTACATAAAGTCAAACAATTTTTTAAAACCTGTGCCACTCAAATATACAATATTTAATCATGGATGGAGGGAGTACTCAACTACAATGAAACAATCTAAAAAGAAAATGACTCAGCTACATAGGAGTATATAATAATAATTCGCGAAAAGGGCATAGGTAGTGATTTACTTTAAGGTATGCAAATACTCCCTCCATTTTAAAAAAATATAGATAAACTTGTACATGACCCAAGTTTTAACGTGCAATTGGTAAAAAGAAAGATAAAAAAATAGTAGAAATTGTGGGGTCCACATTATTAGTGGTGTATAATTGGTTGAAAACTTTTCAAATTTAGATTTAGTCTAAATTTGAGATAAAAAAATGATAAAAATTAGTCTATTTTTTTAAATGAAAAGAGTATTATCTTGTGAACGAGAATTTAAAAACAAGGAAAAGATTAACACGTCCACCGAGTATTTCCAAAATAATTGATACTGTACTATTTTATAGTAACATTTTTTCTTGGCTGTCGACTTTTATGATTTATCAATGCCGATGAAAAGATATGGTTTTTGAATATCTGTCAACAATTCAACATATATTAAGATAATATAAAATAATCAGTATTGAAAATGTACGCAATACCAATCGATTTTGGTGGACTTAATTGATTAACCCAAATCGAAATAGTATCATTGTACGACATGTATTCATCCAATTAAATACTATTCAATAAAACTAAAACAATCAAAACTCACCTTCTCTTCCAGCTTGCAAAGCGTATTGACCACCACAAAATCAGCCTTCTCCAAATTCGAAAATTGACTCAACACCATCTCAAAGTAAGCCGGATAACTCCCATGCTTGTATATGAACGAAGGGAGGTCCGGCAGCTCGAGCGGCGGCAGCCCCGGAAGCTCCACCGGTGTCGAGGCGGCCGTCACCGGAAGCTCCAGCAGCCCATGGTGGGCATAATAGTACACATAATTCACCACACAAGCTTGAGTGAAAAAAACAGCTCCCTTGATTCCATATTTTTGGGCCACTTCTATGGCCAATGGCAAAAAGGCATCATAAAGACAAACTATGCAATCAATGGGGCTATTAGATCTTTGATATGATTGGATGAAAGCCTCTAGGGTTTCCGAGCCGGCTTTTTCCATACGCGTCAGATAGTCTGACACGTCGGCTGTTTGTCCGAATCCGCCTTCATCGAAGCCATCTGAGATGTGGCTTCGATGGCGACGGAGTTGGTCTTTGGATTGAAGCATTTGATGATGAATTTGGTGAGAGCATAAGTTGTTTTAGCACCTTTGAAGACTAGGCGCTTGCAAAATTGGTGCATAGGGTTAACATGGCCTTGGCTTCGGTAAGGAATAGCTAAGATGTGTGGTTTTTGTGTATTTCTATCTCTCTCCATTTTTTTGCTAGAAGCTCCTTTGATGATGCTATACAATTATATAGTACTATGAGAGAGAGATAGGATGATATGATATACTACCAATTTTGATCCAATAAGATATATAATGATCCTAATTGGAAATTTATTTGCAAGTATTGGTCCTAATTGGAAATTTATTTGCAAGGGTCCAATATGTAATTTTTTTAGTATTTTTAGCTCAACTTCCTAAGAGGTGTTGGTATTCTATAGGTGTAATTATATATTGGTCGACCATGTTGATTTTTGTTATTGACTATTATGTCGGTTGATAAAAGTAGTGTGTCAATTTGTGATAAAGTTGGATATTAATGAATTATGTATGTCCGAAGTGGCCACGATAGAAAAATAGATATGTTATTTAGTTTGGGTTTCGATTCTATCTTGTACATGCAATCGTGTGTTGGCTTTTGTATCTTGGTCAGTTATTTTAAAAGATTGACTATTTTTCAACTCAAATATAAAAGAGATATCAGTAATTAATGAATTTAAATTAATTATTTTTCACCTTAAATATAAAAGAGGTCTAAATAATTAATGAATTTGAATTCATAATGATGTGAATCTACCATTTTGAATATGCATATGTCTAACCTTCACTCCATCATAATACTTTTTTCCTTGTCATGTTTATCAAGATCATTCTCTTCATTTGCTCCTAGTATCTTTCATCCACCTTTTGAATCTGCATAACTTTTTTGGTTCAAGTTAAATTATCATTTTTATCTCTTGTAAACACTTTTTATTGAATGCATGCAGATTTCTAACTTCACTATGTCATTAATTCCTTCTTTCTATCAAGTTTGTTAAGATCAGTCTTTGCTTCCTTTGCTTCCCATCTTAACTCAAAACAAATTTGTTTGGTTACAATTTTTTATTGCAATATTCAAGTCAGATTAATGAGATCAGTGTTTACCTCAGGAATATCATGAATATTTGGATGCATTCTTTATTCCTTTCCTGTCACCTCCATTTTTTATTTGTAGAAATTAGTTCCTTTATGTACTTATACAGTGTGTTAAAGCAAATCATAAATTAGCCACCTTACATTTAGAGATTATGTACGTATTCATTGTGTTAAAAGCATATCATAAATTAGCCACCTTACATTTAGAGACTATGCACTGATACTTTGTACTCCCTCTGTCCCAAGTTTCTTGAGTCATATTACATTTTGGATTGTCCCAAGTTACTTGAGTCATTTCTCTTTTTAACTAAAAAAACATCTAATCTTACCTAGTTGTTCTTTCTTTTACTTACTCTCTCTTACTTTATTATATTCTCTACTTTATTTTATCTTTATTTAACTTACCAAACACCACTTTCTTAAATCCATTGTAAAAAAGAAATGACTCAAGTAACATGGTATAGATGAAGTATTAAAGCAAATCATAAATTAGCCACCTTACATTTATTGTGTTGGAGTTACTAGAACACATTTATAGTTGAAACCAATGTGTCCTTATACATTGTGTTAAAGCAAGTAAGAAATTAGCCACCTTACATGTATTGTGTTGGAGTTCCTAGAACACATTTATAGTTGTAGAGTTTCTGTGGTAGTGTAGAGTTTGAATTCTCATTTACTCCCTCCGTCCTATAAGAATATGCACTATTTTTTTTAGTTTGTCCCACAAGAACATGTATTTTTTAATTTTAGAAACATTTTTTTCTCTAATGATTCTCTCTAATGAGGTGGGACCCATTCTCCACTAACAATACTTTTCTTCTTTACTTTTTCTCTCTACCTCTCACTTACCTTAATTTTGCATTAAAACTCGTGCCAAAACCAAAATGCATATTCTTTAAGAACGGAGGGAGTATTATTGTACTTGAAGAGTTCCTATAAATACTAGGGATATAAGCACCAGAAACATACAAGAAATATATTGTATCTCTCTGCACTTTACATCCAAATGCCTAATCAATCTCTCTCTACCTCTCTCAATTACCATTTAAAGATGGTATCAGAGCAGGATATACTCCCTCCGTCCCCAAAGAATATGAACTTTGGGTTCGGCACGGGTTTTAATAAATAAGGGAAAAAGTAAGAGAGAGAGAGAGAGATGGTAGTGGAAATAATGTTAGTGGAGAGTGGGGTCCACATTATTATAATGGTATAAGTGTTAATGGTATTGATATAAGTTGTAAATAAAATGTGTAGGGATAGTATGTTGTTTGAATTTTTTAAAATTAGAAAGTTCATACCTTTTAGGGACGGACGAAAAAGGAAATAGTTCATACTCTTTGGGGACGGAGGGAGTATCAGTTTAGTACTTAGAACAATATCATCATAGTCCCGAGCATACCCTTCCCGACCTTTTTAACTTGCAAAACCAACACAAAACCAAAACCAAACTACAATGCCTAGTTTGATCTGTCATTGATTTCAAAAAATATAGTGAAAAGTAAGTGGAAATGTTAGTGGGAGGTGGATCCTACTTTTATATACTCCATCTGTCCCAATAAATATGTAAGTTGTAACATTTGAGAATCAACACGAGTTTTTATGTAGTGTTGTTTTGTAAGTTAATGCGAGGATGTAAAAGTAGAGATAGAGATGTTTCTATTTTACGAAACGTTTCATTTTTAATGGGACAATCCAACAAGGAAAACGTTTCGTTTTTAATGGGACAGGGGAGTATTAATTTTATAATGAGATGTCAGTGAATAAAATTAATGGAATATGAGGTTCATTACCAAAAAAAATAAATGAGACATTTATTGGTGGGTGGACGAAATAGAAAAATGGGACGACCATTGGTTGACGGAGGGAGTGGATAAATAAATTTTCTATTCGATAGATATGAATGTAAAGGGTCAAATATGTGAGAATGACGGTTTTGTCCCTTTAAATTGTTTTATTTACAAATCTCCGATTTACCCCAACTTACTCTCCCTATCTCGTGCCACCTGCATATTTCATTTTCGGATTATCCCAAACAATTTGCACTATTTATTTTTTAAGTAAAAATTATGGTATTTAATCAAGATATAAGAGTTAATTAAGGATTTACTTATTAAGTGTTAGTCTTATTTCACTTCAAATTCTAATTATTCATTTTTAAAATTACGCTGTCAAAATGAAAAGTGCGAGTAGTATGAGACGGAGGGAGTATGATTTTCACGTAACAATTCTTCATTCAAATCAAATTAGGGTTGCCAAAGCTCTTCCACCGTATTCAATCGCAGAAATTTGTCACATTCTTCTTGGTCCTCTCCTTTAGTGATCGGATTCAGCTTATCTCGTCCGTTCATCAACGAAATCACCTGCACATTTCTACTACAGTTGTGAATTTGATGATATTAGGAGAATATAAAAAATATATGTACACATTTCTCATTTTGCTATGTCTATCATTTGTTTGTTGTTTCTGTCATGGATGTTTGTTACTTGGAGAGAGATTTTGGTGGGGAAATTCTTTCTCGTTCATCATTTTTGTAAATCTGCACACACCCAAACACTAAACATGACATCTTTGTAAACATCGGATTACAGGGGAAAAGGTTGCTAGAAAACACCACCAACAACGTAACTTTGGCTGCAGTTTTCTCTTACCCTTGTTATAAAAGAATGTATTGTCACCATTTATGGATTGAAATGAGCTCAGGATCATTCTCTATCAATGTAACCGTGCAATCCGTATTCTTTTAAGACAAAACGACGATTACTCAATGGAGAGAAAACCATATTCCAAGAAAACTATATTATCATTTTTTCATCAACATATTTTTAACTTAGCAAACATGTGCTTGAAGATCTGGTGATTTTAGCCTATTATTAACCTCAGCAAAGCATGTTCTATCTTTTTTGACACAATCCTCACACCTAACCAATGATCAAGAAAATATTTGTGGGATTTAATGGACCATATCAAATTAATTGTGGATTGGGCCGTTCCTTTATTTGTAGCCCAATAGCTTATTTAATCTGAGCCCAAGGCTCTGGCCCGTTAAGCTGATGATCCTTGGATTAACCCGCTGGATAGCTGCCACGTTGCTACTCCACACGGATCATGGCGCTACACCGTTGGATGAAAATTGTGTTTATTGACTAAGTTGGACCTTTCATTCTCTGACTCTCATTCTAGATCTTTTTCTCTCTCACTACCGACTCTCTCTCCCTCTCTCGAGATTCTAGGGTTTTCTTCTTCTTCGCCGTTGATCTTCTCTTCCGTTCACTTCTCTAGTATTCTGAGAGTGTTTTTTGATCGGTGAAATCACTAGCAGAGGTAACCATTTGGTTTCCTTGCAAAGTCCAGTGCTAGGTCTAACGATTCAGTTGGATCTGCTAAGCTGGAGGCGATTTCATCGGGTTCTTGTGAGCAGTGGCGGACGCAGGATTTTGATGTTGGGAGGTCCAATTGACTATAATCGAAAATAATTGTGACATTAGAAAATGCTATTATATAATATGTACACATCAAATATAGATAAATTCTGAAATAAAGTAATTAATGGACTATAAAAATCAGGGAAGTTAGTAGTTGTGACATTAGAAAAATGCTATATAAATATGTACACATTTAATAATATAAAAAATGTACGCATTGTATTTTTTGTGATAGCTGTAGAAAAATACATTGAAATAATAAAATCGGGACTGAGATTAAAGGGAATCGGACTCGGCTCCGGAGGTTCCAATACCAAGTTAATTGCCACTTCCGCTGCTGACTTAATGTTTCAAGGGTACAAATATATAGTATTAATACTAAAATAAATGGGGTTCCATGGGACCCCAAATCCCTACGTAGGTCCGCCTTTGCTTGTGAGGATCTGTGAGTTCTGGTGTTCTTCAGAGGTTTCTACGGTGTAAAAGTGGTGGCGCGTGTTGAGACGGCAACGTTGGTAGCAATCGGTGAGATCTTGTGAGATCTCTGATTCAGACGGTCTCACGGTGCTCCTTTGGACAAATCGTGGTGATAGAGGATGTCCTTGGCCCTGAGCGCAGTCACATTGTGAGCTCAGCCAATTCCTCTATTCTCTGACCTTATACCGTGTTTGTTCTTGCATTCCAGATCCACTAGGATCTGTTCTTAGTGTTCTGATTTGTTTGCTAAGTGTGCAGGGTGTCCAATCGGCGTGAGCTTGGAGTCCAGATCTGGTACAGGAACTGATTAGCTAGTCTGATTGTAACTTGTACTTAGCTAGTTAAATTGTAATTAAGGTTCTTCCTATTGTAACAATCTTTTATATTTCGGCTTGTAAACTCTGAGATTAGCCATCTCAGTAGCGGTTTAACCGAAAAAAGGTTTCGGTAATTAGTGAACCCCGAATGATCTGATCCCTACAATATTGAATTCCAATAATAACACAATTTGATACGATCATGGGAGCCGTGCATCAAACATTTAAGCCGCAGTGGGATTCCAAGGGTACTCGACCTATTGAAATGACATCTAAACAATCTTCAAAGGCCACCAATGTGTTCATCTTCGAAAGAGGGTCGCGCGAGTATATTGCACGCCTCGATCGGAGTTCGGTGGAGAGAGTTATGGCCGATTTACAAAAGCCGCGCAGAAGAGATAGCGAGTCCAGAGAAAACACCTGACCGGGTGATGTTGAGGTGCAAAACACCCGACCGGGTGTTTTCAGTCCAGGAGGTTCACCCGGCCGGGTGAATTAACTTCGCGAAAACACCCGACCGGGTGATTTGACTGTTTTAGACGATTTTCACTTATTTTGGGCCCTTTTCTTGGGTTTCCAACCCTAGCTATAAATACCATTTGTGAGACATTTATTTGCGGACTTTGATGAATGATATTTTGAAGACTCCTTTGAGAGCATCTCCCTTGTGAGAATTTTATCCAAACATGTAGGTTGCTTGGTTTATGTTCATTAGACTAGATCAAGTATAGGCATGCATTTTTGGTGGTGTAGTCATGAATGTGGAGCCAATGGAGTATTTGCTTTGGGTGAAAGTAGCCTAGGGTTGCCCACATCTTCTTGTGGGTGGTCATAGGTCCCCAAAGAGGATTCCTCCTTCATTACACTTTCTTCTCATCCTTTTTCTCTCCATCCAAATCCATTTTTAGTCTAGTTTTTTAGGCTAGGCTCTTTATCTTTATCTTTAAAAAACTAAAAATTGAAATCAAACACTATTTTAGGTATTTCTTGGGCACATGGAAGGAATCCCTCACAAGAAACCTTATCATTTGGTATTTAGAGCCTAGGTGCCTACCAAGTGTTTGATTTTAAACCTCTATGAAATTTCCTTTTCCTTGTTTTTCCTTATTTCTTTTGTTTTAGCCTTTGCTTGTTTATTGGTCAATTGTTGTAGGTTTGAGCTGATTTTTGGTGTGCATGAACCTTGATATATGAACTATTTTCCTGAAAAATCTCAGCCAAAAATTCCATCATTTGATAGGTCAAATTAATGTGTGAAGTTGCTGCCCTGTTTTGTGCCATAGTTTGATAGATTTGGGGAAAATGTAAAATCGAGGGTATTCTCGAAAACCTGCTATATTGGGGATATTTTTCCCTCATTCTAAACCCTTTAATCTTGTTATCTACCAAGTTTCATCAATTTTGGGGTTGGGTAGCCATATCAAAAAAAAATCCTAAAGATCAGCCAAGAGTTATATAAATTTTCAGCTCAACTAAGTTTGTTTGTTAGCTTCCTTAGGCATTGAACCTTACTTTCACATGCTTGATTGGCTTTACTTACTTGGTTGTATTGCCTATGTATATACCTTGATTGATTTGTCTTAGCACTTGCATTTAGGAAGTTGGATATTGAGAGTGAGTGAACCTAGCCCTCACTGTATTCTAAGCCTTATTCCGAGTGACATTGGTGAGTGAATTGGGGGTGAGATTACCAATTGGGAAGTGAGTTCTTACTAAAATCTCCCTTTCTTGTGTGTGTGAGTGTGGATTTTACTAATCCCTAGGACTAGATCCTAGTTTATTTTTATTTCTTATTGTAGGTACCATTTTGAATGCCACCTCGTACTAGATCCACCACGATGGGGGATTCGCAACCTGAGAGAGTTGAACCGGGTGCGAGCACGAGTCATAATTTGGCGGGGGATGAATTGAAAAGCTTGATGACAAAAATTATGACGGATTTGAGGGATCTAAAAGAAGGCCAAACAACAATGCATGTCACTCAAGATGCTATGTTCGGGGATTTGAAGGAACTCAAGGAGAACCAAGTATCCATCCATGAAAACCAAGCTTTTATCCACGACGAACTCAACGCTTTGAAGGTCTTGCGACTATCAAGGTCAAACACCCCTAGAAGCAATCCCACACATCACGATGCCTCTGAGGGGAGTAATGGAGAGGAAGAGCCCTATGGTTGGTACGATCATGGGGGGCGTGGAGGACATGGAGGAGGACGGATTGGGAATATGAATGGTAGGTTTGGGAACATGATGGGCGGAAGCGGGAATGGAAACATGGGGCACCATGGGTGGGATGGTAGGCATAGAAGAAATAGAAACTATGAGGAGGAGGAGATGGAGCCGAGGTATGATGATCCCATCAAATCTATCAAGCACACATTTCCCGAGTTCCACGGCAAGTTTGATCCCGAAGCCTACTTGGAATGGAGTCCCAAATGAGAAAAATTTTCTCACTCCATAACTTTTCGGAAGGTGATAAGGTGAAGGTGACAATAGCCGAGTTTCGTGGCAATGCAGATACATGGTGGAATGATACGATGAGGAGGAGAAGGATGGTTAGGGGAGGAGAAGTGGGTTCGTGGGCGGAGTTGTATGAGCTCATGAGGACTACCTTTTTACCAAAGTCCTATTTCCTCCAACTTCGAGGGGAGCTTCAAGATTTGAAGCAAGGGACGAAGAGCGTAATGGAGTACTACTATGAACTCCTATCATTGATGAGCAAGGTAGGAGTGGAGGAGCGAGAAGAGGCGACACAAGATCGATTTATCCATGGCATTAACATCAACTTGAAGCACAAGGTGCAAGTGGAAGCATTGGGGGGAATTTCTTTGGATGAGGTGATTGGGTTTGCCGACACTTTTGAGAGGCAAAGTAAGGAGTTGGTTTCTAGCCGGATTAAATGGGCGTCTAGCCAAACCGGGGGAGGGACGGGGCCTAGCAAGTGGAGCGCTCCCGGCAAGAAGGTGGAAAACACGGCTAATCCAAATACCCAAGGGAGACCGACCGTGAAGGCTTTACCGGGTACTCAACCTATTAAAGCTATAGCCCCTATGGAAGACAAGAAGGTTCAATGTTTCAAGTGCAAGGGGTATGGCCATTATGAATGTGAGTGCCCAAACCAACGGGTAATGGTTATCGGGCAAGATGGTAGCGTGTATAGTGAGGAAGATGAAGAAGAAGGAGAAGATGTGGGCACTTAAGAAGTGAGCCCGGACACCGACATAGCTTTCTCTAGTGGCGAGGATGAAGATACACCCTTAAGGGCTATGGTTGTACTCCGAATGCTCAATGTACAACCCAACCTTGAGGAGCATAAGGAGCAAAGGTGCAACATCTTTCATATGAAGTGTAAGGTGAAATCCAAGACGTGCTTGGTCATCATAGATGGAGGGAGTTGTACAAATGTGGTGTGTGACCGGTTGGTGGCCAAATTGGGATTGAAGGTCCTTAAACACCCAAACCCCTACAAATTGCAATGGTTAGGGGATTCCGGGGAGTTGAAGGTGAAGGCTCAATGCAAAGTTCCATTGAAGATTGGGGAAGTTGAAGAAGAAATCATATGTGATATCATTCCTATGACGACATGTCATGTTTTGCTAGGGAGGCCATGGGAGTTTGATAGAAGGGCATACAAAAATGGCTTCACAAATGAGTATTTCTACATGCTCAACGGGGTGAAGGTTCGTTTGAAGCCATTGCTACCTAGTGCCGTGTTTGAGGCTAGCCAACATCTACAAAAGGAAAGAGAGAGATAGGGAAAAAAGTCTAGTAAAAGAATGTGAGCTAAAAAAGCCAAGTGAGAGTGGAGGTGGTGAGAGAAAAATAAAAGCGTCCAAAGGAGAGCAACCACAAACAAGAGAGGGAAATGAATGTTTGATAGCTAGTAAAACCGACCTTGGGTGGGCACTAAACAATCACCTCTCCGTTCTCCTCATGGTCCGTAAGGATTTGTGCTTAGCTACTAACCTTGACCCGTGTCCTTTGATTGTCCAAAGTGTGTTGCAGGAATTTGAAGATGTATTCCCGGAGGAACTCCCGAGTGAACTTCCTCCCATGAGGGGGATCGAGCATCAAATTGATTTTTTGCCGGGATCGTCACTCCCAAACCAGGCCGCATACAAGGCGAATCCCAAGGAGACACGAGAGCTACAAAGACAAGTCGAGGAACTCCTTGCCAAAGGTCTAATTCGTGAATCTCTATCTCCTTGTGTCGTACCCGTCATTCTTGTACCTAAGAAAGACGGTAGTTGGAGGATGTGTGTAGATTGTAGGGCAATTAACAAAATCACCATCAAATATAGACACCCTATACCTAGGTTAGACGACATGTTAGAGGATCTTTGTGGCTCTATATGTTTCTCTAAATTGATTTGGCTAGTGGATACCACCAAATTCGCATGAAAGAATGAGATGAATGGAAAACCGCTTTTAAAACCAAATTTGGCTTGTATGAATGGCTTGTGATGCCTTTTGGTTTAACTAATGCCCCTTCTACATTCATGCGTTTGATGAATCATGTGCTTCGTTCTTTTATTGGGAAATTTGTGGTGGTATATTTTGATGATATCTTTATTTATAGTCGTAGTATTGAAGAGCATGCTAGTCATCTTAGGAATGTACTTGAAGTGTTGAGAATGCATGCTTTATATGCCAAGTTGCCTAAATGCACTTTTTGTGTTGAGGAAGTTGTGTTTCTTGGTTTTGTTGTGGGAAAGGAAGGAGTGCGGGTAGATGAAGAAAAGGTGAAAGCCATTAGGGAATGGCCAACACCAAGGAATGTGAGTGAGGTTAGGTCTTTTTATGGCCTTGCTAGCTTCTATAGGAGGTTTGTTAGGGATTTTTCCACAAAAGCTTCACCCTTGAATCTTCTTGTCAAAAAAATGTTGAGTTTAAGTGGGGGGAGGAGCAAGAGAGAGCGTTTAGTACTTTGAAAAATGACCTCACACATGCTCCCTTACTAGCACTCCCTAATTTTTATAAAACTTTTGAACTTGAATGTGATGCAAGTGGTGCGGAGATTGGGGGAGTTCTCATGCAAGAGGGTAATCCCATAGCTTACTTCTCGGAAAAGCTAAATCAAGCCCAATTGAACTACCCCACGTACGACAAGGAGTTGTATGCTATACTCCGTTGCCTTGAGAATTGACAACACTACTTGATGCACAAGGAGTTTGTGATACACACATATCATGAGTCTATTAAGTTCTTAGGAGGGCAACATGAGGGCAACATAAACTTGATAAAAGACATGCTAAATGGAGTGTTTTCCTAGAGACTTTTCCCTATGTCATTAGGAATAAGAAGGGAAATGACAATGTGGTTGCCGATGCTCTTTCTAGGAAACCTTTTGAGACCTTGCATGATGGTGCTTTACTTGTGAGTGATACCGTGTGTTTGAGAAAGCATGTGCTTGCTATGTGTGCCTCCAATTATGTTGGATTTGAGTTTATTAAAGACCTTTATGAGCATGATCATGACTTTTCTTCTATTTACGGAGCTTGTAAAAAAGGTGTTTTTGATAAATACTATAGGTTGGATGGCTATCTTTTTAGAGAGAATAGGGTGTGCATACCTTCATGCTCATTGAGAAATTTGTTGATTAAGGAGGCTCACCTAGGGCGCCTAATGGGTCATTTTGGGTTGCTTAAAACTTTTGACATACTAAGTGAGCATTTCTTTTGGCCTTGCATGAAGAAGCATGTTGAAAAGTTTTGTAGTAGTTGCTTAGAGTGTAGGCAAGCCATGTCTAAATCTAACAATTATGGTCTTTACACCCCTTTGCCTACTCCTACACATCATTGGGTAGACTTATCCATGGACTTTGTTCTAGGTCTCCCAATGTCTCTTCGAAAAAATGATAGCATTTTTGTAATGGTGGATAGGTTTTCCAAAATGGCTCACTTCATTCCATGTCGGAAGACAAGTGATGCCAAATTCGTTGCTAGTTTATTTTTCAAGGAGGTTGTAAGAATCCATGGGGTCCCAAGAACTATTGTAAGTGATAGACTCGTCAAATTTTTTAATTTCTTTTGGAAAACACTTTGGGGTAGGATGGGTACCAAACTTCTTTTCTCTACCACCGCACATCCCCAAACGGATGGTCAAACGGAAGCTGTAAACCGTTCATTGGGTGCTCTTCTCCGTGCCTTGGTTTTTGAAAATAAAACTTCTTGGGAAGAATGTTTGCCTATAGCCAAGTTTGCTTATAATAGGACCATACATTCCACCATGTCTATGGTTTCAATCCACTCACCTCGTTGGACTTGTCCACGACCGATTTGCCTTTTTCTTATATGGTTGATGTAGGTGGGATGGAGAAGGCCAAGTTTGTGCAAGACTTGCACACTCGAGTGCAAGAACGAATCCGCAAGATGGGAGAACAAGTAGCTCAAAGGGTGAACAAAGGGCGAAAGAAAATGTTGTTCAACCCCGGAGATTAGGTGTGGGTACACTTTCAGAAAATAAGTTGTCCCGACAAAGCAAGATCCAAGCTTGCCCCGCGAGGGGATGGCCCATTTATGGTCCTAGAGCGTGTGAACGACAATGCCTACATCATTGATCTTCCCGGTGAGTATAACGTGAGTTGTACCTTTAATGTGGCTGACTTGAGCCCGTTTGATTTTGTAGGGGACGGCCCGGATTTGAGGACAAATCCTTCACAAGAGGGAAAGGATGATACGATCATGGGAGCCGTGCATCAAACATTTCAGCCGCAGTGGGATTCCAAGGGTACTCGACCTATTGAAATGATGTCTAAACGATCTTCAAATGCCACCAATGTGTTCATCTTCGAAAGAGGGTCGCGTGAGTATATTGCACGCCTCGATCGGAGTCCGGTGGAGAGAGTTATGGCCGATTTACAAAAGCCGCGCAGAAGAGATAGCGAGTCCAAAGAAAACACCCGACCGGGTGATGTTGAGGTGCAAAACACCCGACCGGGTGTTTTCATGCTGAGCACAATTGGAGTCCAGGAGGTTCACCCGGCCGGGTGAATTAATTTCGCGAAAACACCCGACCGGGTGATTTTACTGTTTTAGATGATTTTAACTTATTTTGGGCCCTTTTCTTGGGTTTCCAACCCTAACTATAAATACCATTTGTGAGACAATTATTTGCGGACTTTGATGAATGATATTTTGAAGACTCCTTTTAGAGCATCTCCCTTGTGAGATTTTTATCCAAATTCCTACATGTAGGTTGCTTGGTTTATGTTCATTAGACTAGATCAAGTATAGGTATGCATTTATGGTGGTGTAGTCATGAATGTGGAGCCAATGGAGTATTTGCTTTAGGTGAAAGTAGCCTAGGGTTTCCCACATCTTCTTGTGGGAGGTCATTGGTCCCCAAAGAGGATTCCTCCTTCATTACACTTTCTTCTCATCCATTTTCTCTCCATCCAAATCCATTTTGAGTCTAGTTTTTGAGGCTAGGCTCTTTATCTTTATCTTTAAAAAACTAAAAATTGAAATCAAACACTATTTTAGGTATTTCTTGGGCACATGGAAGGATTCCCTCACAAGAAACCTTATCACGATTCTTCTCATATAACATCTTCAATTATTAAGCCAAGAAACCGGGCAGAAGAACAAAAAAACTATGAAAATATCATGCATGTATCAAATGTTGAAAAGTAAAATGATGAAAATAAAAGACATTAAAAGCTTTACCGACTGCATTGTATTAGACTTAAATTGTTATTTGTGATACATTGTTATCCTTATTTATAGGACTAGATAAATAAATGCACCTAGAAACTGTATAATTGGAACTATATAACACTATTAATGTTATATCCTTAGAAACTAAGTGATTCTTTCCAATATTCTTGAAACTCTAATATTTTATTTCTAACACTCCCTCTCAAGTTGAGTATTGAGTTTTTCGACACTTAACTTGCACGGTCTTCACTGTGAAAAATAGTTTATACTCGTATTCAAGAGTCCTTCATTTTTCATGACAGTTTATACTCATATCATAGAGCTTCTTCAATTCATCATTGATAGTTTATACTCGTATCAAGGAGTTACTCCATCCGTCCACGAAAAATAGAGCACATTTGCCGTTTTTGGTTGTCCATAAAAAATAGAGCACATTTAAAAATGGAAAGTTTTCAACAACCGCTCTCTTACTTTTTTCCCTTATCTCTTAGTAATAATATGGACCTCACATTCCACTAACACTACTTCTCTCTTACTTTTTTCCTTTCTCTCTTACTTTTTTTCCTCATCTCTTACTAAAAATATGGACCCCACATTCCACTAGCACTACTTCTCTCTTATTTTTTTCACTTCTCTCTTACTTTACCAATTCCATGTTAAAACCCGTGTCATTCACAATGTGTCCTATTTTTCATGGGCGGAGGGAGTATTTTTTTTCAGTGAAAGTTTAGGTTATTTTCAAGGGGGTTCATATTTATTTATTGAAAGTTTATGCTCTTATCAAAGAGATCTTCATTCATCATAGAAAGTTTACGATTTATGATTTGGGCGATTAACCATGAGACCGTAACCGGCGGTTACGGTTCCAAACCAGAATCATGAGATTTAAGTGGAACCAAAACTGCCACTTTTGGAACTGTGGGTCAGTTCAAGTTTTAAAATTTCGGAATCGAAACCGTGTCGGAACCGCGAAAACCGTTGGCTTGAAACCGAAATTGGAACCGCGAAAACCGTCGGCTTGAAACCGAAATCAGAACCGTCGGTTCTTGAGCCAGACCCGTAACCGCGAAATATGCTTAAGGTTTGGTTTTGGTTCAAGATTTTATGGAATCGGCTGTTCCTGAACCTTAGGCATGTCTACTTCCGTTCTTTAAAAATAGAAACTATTTCATTTTAATCCATTCATTAAAAATAAGAAACTTTCTAAATATTTTATTTTGATCCTATAATTTATTAGTGTTATTTTCATTATTTTTTCACTTTTCTCTTTAATACTTTATTTATTTATTTCTGTATTTCTTTTACTTATCAATTTTCTCTCATTAAAATTTGTATTTTTTCAAAAGTTTTTCTTTTTCAAAGAGAGATAGTATATGTTTATTTAAAATAAAAATTGAACTTTAAATATTTTTGAATCTCTAGAATGAGGTAAAAGATGATGTGATGCTGTGAAGTTAAAGATGATTTTTAAGGAATAAATGACTTAAAAGATTTCAGATAATAATATTAAATCAGCCCCCAAATTCCAACCCTTCTACCTAGACATGCCCACCGGTTCCGGTTCCGGCGGTTAACCGCCTAACCGGAACCGGCGGTTCCGGTTCCGGAACCGGAACCGGCGCAATATTCCCGAACCGGAACCGTCGCAATTCGGTTCGCGGTCCGGTTCAGGTTCAAGATATTTCGAACCGGAACCGTCACCGAACCGGCGGTTCGGGACGGTTCGGAACCGGCGGTTAACAGTGGAACCGCCGGTTCCGGCGCTTAAATCGAGGCAGAGGGATGGGGGCCGGTGCTGATCTTCCAAACCGGGCGGAACCGCCGGTTTTTCGGCGGTTAACCGGCGGTTAACCGGAAAAACCGGCGGTTAACCGCCGGTTTAGTGGCTTTCGAGGCGGCGCGGAGCACGAGGCGACAATGGAGCAGCTTTTGCAGACGGTTCGTTGACCGAACCGGCGGTTTTATTTCGGAAATCGGCGGTTTTGGCCCGGAAACCGGCGGTTCCGGCGGTTTTCCGCCAAAACCGCCGGTTTTGTGAAATTTCAAATTTTTTTTTTTTTTTTTAATTTCAAATTCGAATTCTTCCATTTTCCGCCTCATTTTTTTCTATAAATACCCCCCTCTATCCTCATTTACATTCACCCCACTCTTGTGTTAATAAGAGTTTCTCTCTTCAATCTCCCAATTCTCTCTCTTTGTCTCCAATTTCTCATTTGTGCTATTGTGCTTCCATTTAATTACGCAAGTGCTACTCTTATTACGCATTGTTATACACTTATACAGTTATACTTGTTCCCGTAGTTCTATAAGTTGTCTTTCTTTCTTAATTACTAAAACAAAAAAAAATACTCCCTCCGTCCCCGAATAAGAGTCGCTAATTTCCATTTTGGGCCGTCCCCCATTAAGAGTCACTCTTCATTTTTACCATAAATGGTAGTAGGCCCCACATTCCACTAACCCACTCCACTCACATTTTATTATAAAACCCATATAAAAATGTGGGTCCCACATTCCACTAACTTTTTCAACCAACTTTTCTCTACATTTCTTAAAACTCGTGTCCGGTCAAAGGGCGACTCCTATTAGGGGACGGAGGGAGTATATTATTCCATATTTCTACATTTCTACATACCATTCCAATATGTCTTCATCCCGAGAAGGTCGTGTTGATAAGGGAAAGGGAAAGGCCAAGAGGCCATCTCGGAGATCCGTTATTGATGAAATTTCTCAAATGAACATGGATGAGTGGCAGGTTAATATTTATTATCTACTAATTTCATTAATTTTGAATTACATTTCATTATTGTTCATAATTTTATTTTGTATTTACAATACAAATATTATTTTGTAGGCTCGAGAAGAGCAAGATGTGGCACATGCTATTGCTCTCTCTCGCTCTCAATACCAAGGCGATGCTTATGTTGGTACCGGTAGTGGTGCTCCCGGTCGCGGTGCCTATTCCCAACAAAGTCCAACCCCTGTGAATGTTGATGAAGACGATGATGATGATGACGACGAGGAGGAGGGGGAGGAGGTAGAAGAGGTTCAAGAAATGCCACCCCCACCACCACCAAGGAGTCGGCGTGGTCGTGATCGTGGACGTGGACAACCTCCTTAACCTCCTAGACCAGCTGAAAGGTCTTTAACCTCAAACATCTTCGTGAAACATTTCAAGAGGGTACAAGATAGTAACGATCCAAACACTTATAATGTGTATTGCAACTATTGCGAAAACGTATACACATTCCGAAAGGGTGGAGGGTACGGTACATTTACCCGTCACCTGGAGAAAGCGCATCCGGTCGAGTTTGGTATCGCTCCAACCCAAACTCAACTCAACTCAACTTTCAACATGGAGTCGGAAGTGGGACGACGGGTTCATCCCAAACATCAGGTATGTGTAGCAATACTCTTTTGAAATATGATCACAAAAATGCTCTTAATGTGATGTCTAGATTTGCCGTTATGAAACATTTTCCATTCAATGCTTTTGATAACGATGCTTTTGAGTCGAGTATGCGGCAAGTATATAATGCCGCTGCAAGAAAATTGAGTCGAACTTCAATGACGCGAGCCGTTGTTCGACAATGCATGGAAAAGAAGGCGCAATTAGGTACGTTTATTATTAACTTAGGGCATAAAGTTTCTATTTGTTCTGATGTGTGGACTGATTGTTTTTGTAAAAATTCGTATATGGGCATCACGGTGCATTTCGTTGATCACAGTTGGACTTTAAACAAACGTTTGATTGCATTTCGGGAATTTCCCGCACCACACACTGCACAAGCAATTGCTCAATTGATCATTCAAGTTTTGAATGAATTTCAATTGATCAATAAAATTTTTTCTATTGGTTTTGACAATGCTAGCGCTAACACTGCTAGCATAGATGATTTAATCAGTGCATGTTCTCCTGTTATTGATGGTAAATATTTCCATGTGCGATGTATTGCCCATATTTTGAATTTGTGTGTTCAAGATGCCATCGATTTGTGGCAAAAGTATGTTGATCCTATTAGAACTGCTGTGAAGTTGATTCATAACAAAGCTCCTATTGGTAGAGCTTGGAAGAGATATTGTCATGGTAAGCAATGCAGGTACACCAACTTTCGTTTGGATGTTTCAACTCGGTGGAACTCGACATATGATATGTTGGAGTCGACTTTGAACCACATTGAGTATTTATGTGATTTTTTTAGAAGTTGTCCTCATGTTCCTTCTGATTTGATTTTGATACCCGCTTGTTGGGACCACAGCATGGATTTATTTCGATTATTCCGCGCTTTCAAAAATGCCACTGTTGAGTTATCCGGTGTTTATTATCCTACTTCTGTGCGCGTTTTGGAGCATTGCATGTATGTGGCAATTGGTTTTAAAACTTGTGTGAAAAATACTCAATTCGTTGAGTTGAAGGCTATTTTGTTTTACATGGTTGAAAAATGGTTGAAAAATGGTTAAAATATTTTTCACGTATTCCAAATGTGTTTTTGATTGCAAAATGCTTGGATCCAAAGTGGAAGTTGCATGGTGTTTATAAAATTTTAGACATGTACTATGGTTGTTTGCACGCTTTGGATTTTTCTCAACTCCGCGAAATGGGCTTGACAAGAGGAGAATGCTTCGAACTAAGTATTCCGGATGTTGATGAAATCAAACATAGGTTAGATAGTGCACTTCGTTCTCTCTACGCGGAATATGAAATGCGGTATAACACCGCTCACCAGGTACGTGCTCCTCCTAGTCCTTCTACATTTGATTTTGGTGGAGGGGATTTTTCCAATGTCATGATCGATCCCGACGTAGTATCACAATTGCAAGATCTATACGGTACTACAACCAATAGGACTAGAGCGACTAGTGAATTAGATATATATTTGGAATCGCGCTCTATTTTTCAAGATGCAGGTCCTCCTACTCAACAAATTGACGTCCTTAATTGGTGGGGAACACATGACAAAGAGTTTCCGATACTCTCCATCATGGCTAAGGAGATATTCGCCGTTCCCGCTTCCACCGTCGCCGTTGAACAAGCTTTTAGTGTCGGCGGTTGTGTCCTAGACGACAAAAGGAGCAATCTCTCCGCCAAGAACATGGAAGCCACTATGTTACTTGACGATTGGGCAAAGGCGGACATGAGAGCACAAGAGCCGGATTTCGACTTCCGTGTAGAGAGTGATGGTGAAGAATTTTCTTCCGATGGCGATGACGAGGTCAGAAGCGATAGCACTCAACATTAGCAATGAGTCGACGGGGGCGGTGAACGGCGAGCACTGCCGACCAAAAAGGTAAGCAAGGTAAGAGAACTACGTGGGCTTTGATTCCTCAATAAAATTGTGGATACGTAGGCACCTCAACTTAAATTTGAAAAGTTTAACTTCGAAAGTTTAAGTTGAGCTCAAGCCCTTTTCAAATTTTTTTTCCCCCCTATTTCATAGATCATTCAGGATGCGGCTAAGTTGTACTTGAAGATCATTAAAATATATTCCGCATTTGAGATCATTCAGGATGCGGCTAAGTTGTACTTGAAGATCATTAAAATATATTCCCCATTTGATAAATATCAAATGCGGAATATATTTTAATGATCTTCAAGTACAACTTAGCCGCATCCTGAATGATCTATGAAATTTTTTCTCGGAATCAACCTTTTTTTCTTGCAAAATGTTGCCCATTTTCTAAGCAAACACATATCAGCACGCTATATACACTGATACACATTGCTGCATTTCTAATAGGGGCAATTTGATCTTCCAAAGCAATCAATGCATCTCGAACACACATAGTCAGAACATTATTCAAGCATCTAGCATGGAAAAAATCAGAACAAACTATCTATTAGTACTAATTTTTTCCATGCTAGATGCTTGAATAATATTCTGACTATGTGTGTTCGAGATGCATTGATTGCTTTGGAAGATCAAATTGCCCCTATTAGAAATGCAGCAATGTGTATATAGCGTGCTGATATGTGTTTGCTTAGAAAATGGGCAACATTTTGCAAGAAAAAAGGGTTGATCCCAAGGTAAGAGAACTACGTGGGCTTTGATTCCTCAATAAAATTGTGGATACGTAGGCAACTCAACTTAAATTTGAAAAGTTTAACTTTGAAAGTTTAAGTTGATCTCAAGCCCTTTTCAATTTTTCTTTTTTCCCCCCATTTCATTTTTTTTTTAATTTACCTTCCGAGTCCGACGAGGCGACGACACTTGTAAATTATATTACATTGTTGTATGTTGTTGTATTGTATACTTATGTATTGTAAATTGTAATGTATCGTTGTCCGTTACAACTCAAAATCAATAAAATTTATTTCATTTTCTCCTTATTCGTCTTATTTGTGCTTGAATTATGCATTGTCTTGTTCCGATTTGTTGTATAAAGCCAAATTTCAAATTTAAAAAAAAAAAAAAAATAATTGAACCGGCGAAACCGCCGGTTCAAAAACCGGAACCGCCAAAACTGCCGGAAAACCGGCGGTTCCGAACCGGAACCGGAACCGCCCGGTTTTCGAACCGGAACCGGAACCGCCCGGTTTTCGAACCGGAACCGGAACCGTGAAATAGCCTCACGGTCCGGTTCCGGTTCCGCTTCCGCCAAAACCGGAACCGGCGGTTCCGAACCGGAACCGCCGGTTTTCGAACCGTGGGCAAGTCTACTTCTACCTCACAAGCGCGGCACAAACAACAAAACCACCATTGTCATCGTCAATAATTCTCCATAAATTCATGGAATAAAGTAAATTTTCGGATTCTTTGTTTGTTCATAATTCTCATTTACAAATTCTTCTCTAGAATTATACGATTAAATTGTAGAATTTACTGTAACAAAAATGGGAAAAAATCAAGCGTACAAAGCGATGCAAATATCTCGGCTTGGCTCGAGCTCCGCTGCGCCAGACGAGGTTGAAGATGGCATGGTTCGTACCCTTCCATAGCCTATACTGTAGAGCTTATTCTGGCTTTTTCAAATTAGATGTTTAATTTGATGAAGTTAGTTGATGGAGATTGCTCCACTTCATGATAATTAGTGACATAATTACCTAACCAATTGAATTGTGCTATAAAATGAATTGATTAAATTGACATTGGAGGATTTGTGATGAAAATGTGTAGTCTTAAACTTGTTGGTGAAAAAGAGTGTTGGAGAACTGATATCAGCTGAACAAATGTTACTGAATTGGGGCTTATTTTGGGGAGATTGTTAGAATTTTAAAATCATGGAGCTATTAGCCTATGAGCAATGCTCTTGATATGTTTGAGGTTTTGTTGAAGAGAAAATTAGGGTAAATCTGATTCCGATTAGTTCAGTTTTCTTTATCTTTTGGTAATTCTCCGTGAGTTTTAATGGTTAAAATCCATCTGTGTGATAAGCTTGAATGCTTGATTGAGTTGAAAGCGAAGAAAACACCACACACTAGCTACTTAGTATTGGTAATGAGCTTAGTTGACATGATTGGAGTTGAATTCTATAAGTATCAAATTGTCGAATGTGCAATTTATTCTCGAAACCAAGGGGCTAATTGACTTCATATTGCCAGTGCTATGCTATTTTTGAGGCTGCTGATTCTTCAGTTTAACACGTACGGACATTCCAAAGAAAATTTTACTTTTGTAATGTTAGAGTACCTCGGTAGACTGGCTTGACATATCTATGGGTTGAGATATTTGCTATTCTTCATTTTGCTGCTGCTACTTCAATGCATTTTTGTCTGTATATTTTCTGATGAGGACTGTCGCAGGTGGATGGTTCATTTCATTCACCAGAATGGCATGCTGCTCGTTTGGCAAGTCTCAAAACTTCTCATACAATTACGTGGGAGGAGTACAAAAAGAAGCAAAAGGTGATTTATGGGATTGGTTCTCTTAGGCTTGCGTTTCTTGTGTCTTCATAATCCCAATCCTCCTTGTGCCGAACATCTTCTGGCTCAATGCTTCCTTGCAAATTCTCAGTTAGTCGACCATGTTCTGTATTTTTACTTGGTTTAAGCTTTTAATGTGGCTTGTTAGCTTAAATATGTAAGAGTCTAACGGTGTATTTCCTAGGAGGAAGAAATGAGAAGGGGCGAGTTGGAAGCGGATAAAGACAAGATGATGAGAGAGTATAGGGCTCAGCTAGATGCTGAAAGATCACTTAAACTTGCACAAGGGAAAAATCACTCCAGCAGCAAATCCAAACGCAAAAGGGGTAATTGTTAGAGTGACTAGTGTTTTTTTTTGGCCCATAAATAAAACTACTAGCTTCTTATGTTATCGGAACTGTTTTCACAGATAAGAAAGACAGAGACTCAAAGAAACATAGCAGCAAGAAGCGAAAGGTGCATACCACACTTCCAATTTAGATGGTTTACTCTTTATGATTCTCAATGATGTTTCTGTGGCTTATAATTGTTATGAAACTAATGCACAATAACTTATAACAATTACAGATGGGTAAAACGAAGTGTAGAATTGATTTTTCCCAATTTCTTGTGCAGAATAAGTTCTCTAGCTAGTCTTTAATTTTTATCACCCTCTCTTTTTCATGAATGCACGAATCTTTTCCTGAACTGTTCTGCATATTGGAAGTCTTCATCTTATTTTAGTTGAGGAAGTTATACGAAATTACTAAATTTTGTTTATAAATTAAATATATAGGACAGGGGCCCGTACAATTCTACTACTCTTCGAACTACTCATTCCGCTTCCTAGGCCTAGACTTAGAGCAACAATATGCTTTTCCAACTGAATTGCATCATAATTATCCTTCTCTCGACACCCTTTTTGTTTAGGTTCGTTCTGCACTTTAGACACTGCCATTTCAATTGTCCTCTCAACGTTTCTGAAGGCCTGATTTCATCACAGTAATATGAACGATAACTTTTTTTGAAATATTGTGTACTGCTTCATTGTGGATGCCAATTCTAATTGAGTACACATTTCACTCAATTTCAGCGTTTGAAGAGATCTTCAGATTCTAGCTGTAGCTCCTCGTCTGAAATATCTAGCAGTGATGATGACGAGAGAGAGTCAAAGCGATCAAAGTCGAGGTCGAGGCGGAGCAAGAAAGAGAAAAACCGGCGCTCAAGATCAAAGCACTCGAGCAGTGAAAATGAAGAAGTTGAAGGCCCTTTGCCTCTTTCCAGATTCTTCGGGAGCGTGAAAAGTTGATCTCTGCTCAATAGCTACGTCTCGATATTTCCGTGTAAGATACGCTCTTCCCTTCACTTATTAAATCTATAAGTTGAATCTGATCAAGTTTTGCGACATGCCTCTTTTATATGGACAATCGTATGCAAACTTATAGAACATTGTAATATTCCATTGTTTTGTGGATATTGAGCCATTGAAAGAAAATTAAAATTTTAACTGGAATTTTTTATGCTGAGCACATGTTGTCTTTACTTGTCCCTCATAAATTAATTAGGATCATCCAATTAATAAATTATGTAAATTAAAAATTAAAGTAATACTCCCTCCGTCTGCAAAATGTTGTCTGCATTTGACTTGGCACGAGTTTTAGGAAAGGTGAAAAAAATGAGAGGAAATGTGGGTTCCACATTTATAATTAGTTTTATAATAGAATGTGAGTGTAATAGGTTAGTGAAAAGTGGACTCCATTTATCAAAAATGGAAAAAAGCAAAGTAGTCAATATTTCGTGGACGGACTGAAATGACAAAAGTGGATAATATTTCACTGACAGAGGGAGTAATCCATAACTCATACGAAACATGATTTACTAGGTCGATTAAAATTATTGATTAATAACAAGACTAAGTTGAGAATAAATTTGATCACTTCACTAAATACTTCTCTCTCTGTCCTACAAGAATATGCACTCTTTCATTTTTATTTCGTTCAACAAGAATATACACTTTCCAATTTTGAAAACTATTTTCTCTTTAATAAGGTGAGATTCATTCTCCACTAACAATACTTTAATTACTTTTTCTCTCTACATCTCTCTTACTTTATCAGTTTTGCATTAGAACTCATGCCGTACCCAAAGTGCATATTCTTTGGGGACGGAGGAGTAGTATTTGAGATAATTAACCTTGTCACCCATTAATTAACATTTCGCAACATGGAAATACACAAGTAACAAACCAAATTGACAATTTGACACCTTGAATTAAAACTCCATGTAGTACTATTAAATATCCATCAAAATTTTGAATGACCCTATAACAAAAAACTTCCCAGTGGGCAGCTCCTCCGGCGGGAGCAAGGCTAGACTAGCGCCGATCACTGCCACGGTGTCGGCCGTGTGCAAGCCATTGCCGCCGGTCATAAAGGTCCGAGTGAAGCTGGGGCAGAAACAATTCACACTAATTAGGTCTTTCCCTTTTAACGTCTAGCTCTAGCCAATTAAGAGCCAATTTTGAAACTGCATAGTCAGTCCAAATTTGAGGCCATCCCCATTGCTTTTCCATGTCCCATTTTTCACATCTTCTAGAAATAAATTGATCATTCCATCTAATTGCGATTCCAATAGATTTTCTTCATCGAGAAGGATTGCTTTTAATTTGGGATTCTTCAGCTTCTGCAGGGGAAACAAATAATCGTTTTATTATTTTGTTGTTGATGCAACAAATAGTGAAAATTTAAAACCCAACGCTATTGAAATAAGATTGGTCGATTTGAAAATTTTATTTAATCAACTTAGATTTTTTTTGTGATTGTCTAAAACTTTGGTCATCCAAAAACTTTAAATAAATGTCATATTGAAGTTAGTAGTGTGGTTGTGTTGTTGGTCTTAACTAAGAAGTCCATGGATTAAGCCTCAGAGCATTTTTCTTTCTTTTAACCATTCTTTCTTTATTTTTTTATCAATTTATATTACTTTTTATTACCAAATCAAACCATTAATAATATTTTTTTTACTAAAAACATAACCTAATTAAAAACTCACCAGGATATCCACAACACCAAAAGCATGTTGAAACCATGCCACAAAATCATGGATAGAATTTTGGTCAGAAATATCAAGCCTACAAAAGTGAACGAGAAGGCCTTCATTCTTCAATAATTCAACGACTGCAAGGCCGCGGCCATGGTCTATGGCCGTCAGAACAACCGTAAGCCCTAGCTCCGCCAGCTGCCTAACTAGGGAAAATCCGATGCCCTTGTTTGCTCCAGTCACTATCGCCACCGTCTCCTTCGACCACCACCTGCAAATATATAAATAGTAGTATAATACTAACACTATAAAACAAAAAATTCGTTAAAGAAATTTTTTATGTAATTAATGACGCTAATTTGTGTTTCTAAATATACTATCAATGCTTCAAAAAATGTCCTAAAAAATCTTTTCCTAGATGAATGTAAAATATTTTTTTTCTAAATTTGTTTGTATCATATTTGGATCGAGTTTTATTTAAATTTAGTATGCAATATATGTGGTGAAATGTGATTCGAAATTGAAAGTGACGTACCTTGATATAGGAATAGGATGGAAAAGAGGAGCAACAAAAATGGTGTTTGCGTCCTCTTTAGTTGACATTTTTCAAGACTATTGAGATGATAGATAGTTCTATACAAAAATTTCAATGTTTTCACATGTACATAGGGTTTTGATCCATGCAAAACCATTCTTAATACAAAAATGCAGAACCAAACATACAAAAGTCATTTTTAGGTCATTGTAAGCTTATTTTTACGTCATTATAGTAAGGATGACATGAAATGATCTTAACATGACCTCAAACCCAAAGTTTATAATATGACCTAAAACTGCTTTACAATGACCCTCCGTGTTTTTGTTTAATTATTGACCATTGGATTGTCAAATCTCATGGTCAGGATTTGGTCTGGATTTTGTATTGAGATCAAGTTTTGTATTGATCATTTTCATATATATATATATATATATATATATATATATATATATATATATAACAAATTTTCATTTAATGCAACATGTTGCTGGCATTATAACAATATATAATTATTAGTATTTGAATAAATATAAATAGGAAGCGTAGTACTCCTCTACAAATTTATTGAGGTAGTAAAAGTTAGGTTCGTGTGTTGAATATTAAATGGTCCACCACATGTAGTAATTTCTTTAATCTCTGCACAATTCAAAAATAACTTTGAATTTCACTGAATGAATGTTGAGTTATGTAAATAGTCTGATATTTTCTTAAATTAATGTGAAAAAAAATTGTGATTCTTCAAAGTGTGTTGGATATAAAAAAAAGTGTGGTCCTCACTCTCAGAAAAATAAATTAGCTACGTAATGCTTCAATATATAATAACATAATCTTTTCGGTATCATGTTTTATTCATGGGCGTAACCTTAATAAAAATAATTCTCCATTCGTCATATAAAAATAATGAATGTTGGTTAGTGAAAAATATGACTCCTCATATAAAAATTAGTTGGTTAGTGATAAAAATTTTCAAAATTAAAATTACATTTTTTATGCGACAATAGAAAATGATAAAAAATAATTTATTTATGTGGAACGAGATAATATACATTAATATGGGGAATGATCAATTGCTAACTCACTATCTAGTTGCTAACTACAACTAATTTAAGACCATAGGATTTTAGAAATCTAGTGGTCTAAAATTTGTTATGTGTAATTTTCATTTTTATTAATTAAATCAAAAAAGATATAAAAACTATCAAATTAGGGTTTTTGGATGAAAATGTCAATATAGTGTTTTGAAAATATCAATACAGTGCTTTGAGAATGTCAACATATTTCTTATGTCAACACATTGTTTTAAGAATGACATTCTACATATATTATATTGACATATTTTATATACTATGTTGACATTTGTTTACGAAAAAAAATGAAAATTTATGATTTGTTTTTTCAAATTTTGACATTGGAACATATGCAATTGAGATCTCGTTAGAATCCTTATGAAATTATCTTTAATTTGATATATGTTGTGCGAAAAATAATTTAGATCGAGAAAGTTATATGCGTTTTAAAATTATGTGATATTTTTCAAAAGTTAGTTACAACTAATTTGTTGTAAATTGACCTTAATACATTTATTGACGTTTTTTGTTGATCATATTGACATTTCTGGGCTGATGCTCTAGGCCGTTGATTTAAATATCTAAGGGCTATTATTTAATTGTAGTTAACAATTAAGTATTCAGTTAGCAATATAACACTCCACATAAAAATATAATTAGTTAATGACGTGCCACATTAAATATTACAAAAAAGTTAATGTTTGATTATTAGAACTACTTAGATTAGGGAACAGTCAATTGCTAGGTCCACGAGGGAACGAGGTCCATGAGGGATCAAGGATAGATAGAATTACATAGACGTTAGCTAAAATTGAAAGGATACCTTTTAGTTTATGCTAAATGAGATGATACATTACTGATTACTATATTGGTAATTTGTTCTCTCCCATTAATACACCAATGACTTTTTTTCCGTACAATTAAAGATTCAATTCTTTTTATCTCTTCATTCAATATTTATACTCACATTTTCTCTTTTAAATTAAAAACATTAATTCATAATTCCTAAAATTACATGTCAGCTAAGCTAAGAAATATACCATCTTACTAAAATTATTAGCGTACTAAATACATTATAACTATTTAGTAATCATTTTTGCATACTTTTTGTATCATCAGCAATATTATCATCTTTATCCATTAAAAATATCATTATATCTTTAAAAAACTTAACGTTTTATATTTTGACAAATGATAATTTAGTTATGATGATAAATGATCATCTATGATATATACAATGATATAGGAAACATGAAGAATGAAATAACTTTCGAAACTGAGAGAAAGTGAATACTATTTGGGGTGTTTGGTTTGCAAGATTGTATCCCGAGAATAAATATGAATGTGTTTGGTTCATAATATTCAATCCCACAACCCAATCCATGATGAATAATCATCGGATAATTAATCATAGAACCCCATATGACTAAAATAATCTCACAACTCAATCCTATATTATATCTTGGTACTATTTTATCTACGAAACCGAACACCACCTTTGTGTACAATCGCGAATATATCAATTTTAAGAACCACAATATCATTTTTCACTGCTCAGGATGTTTTTTTTGTTAAAAACATAATACTATTATCATCATGCAAAAACAATATCATTATCTTATCTTATAATATCATTATTCATAATTTAATATAATGCCATGCAATTATAATTTCATTAATATCGTCATAATATTACTTTAAATTTGATGTGTAATTTATAAAAAAAGTTATGTGAAATTTAAAATTTTATGCTCCATTTGTCCCTATTTGTCCCTCGAAAGTATAAATTCTTACCAAGGGTTTTTAATGCACAATTGGTAAAAATATAGAGATAGAAATAAAAAGAAGATTGAAATAAGGGGAGGTGGAGGTGAAAATCCTTTGACACGCTGCTGCTAAGCTGCATAGGCGAAGGTGGACGTCGCATTGCAAGGTGGGAAAGATTAATTAAATGTGCCATTATTAATTTAGAATTAATAATAAAATCTCAATTGCATAACTCAACTTATTAATTTGATTAGTATTTATGGTATGCGTCTTTGCGATAATCACATTTAATATTGATAAATAAGTATAACTAAATTAATTTAATATTAATATACTCCCTTCATCTACCAAATGCTATTCGCATTTGATTCAACGCGGATTTTAAAAAATGTGAAGAAAAGAAAATCAATATTTTTTTATAGAATATGAGTCTCACTTTTATATAAGTTTTATAACAGAAGATTATGGGTGTAATTAGATAATAAGTTTGATTTTATTCATTGAGCATAATTTGTTTTTATTGCATGCTACTATTTGATTTTAAGCTTATCTGGTTAGCTATAGTAGTTAGAGACTATTTAGTGTTGGGTAGACAACGCTTAATATGTGTTGTCCGTGTTATTATGTTTAAGTAAGCGGCGTCCAATATGTTTAGCCTGTGTTATATTATGTGTGGGTAAGCAGTGCACATAATTAGTAGTATTGTTGGAAGATCTTCAGAATATCATGCACAATCAAGGTGGAGATTATATGGAATCAAGGAAGAAGATTAGAGGAAATCAATCACACACAATTAGGGAGATATTATACACGGCTTACCATACTTATGAATTACCTTGTATAGCTCTTCCTAGGTCTATATTAACAGTGTACAAATTCAGTGTGAATAATATACGAGAATTATCCCCAATATAGAAACTCTACATGGCATCCGAGCAGGTTAGGCTCAGGAAATCATCATCATAGCCCAGAAAATTATACCTCTCTCGACCAAAAAAGGCGAGAAGAATAACCAGCCGAAATAACAGAAGACAAACCAGAGATCATCGAACCCGTGGCCGAGAAAATCAGATCAAGCAAGAGTGTTACCGTAGCCTTCAAACTGAACGGCTCAAACTATTCATTGTGGGCACGTTTAATGAAGGTGTCCATAGGCGGCCGAGGAGTCTACCGCCATATATCCGGTGTCCCACCTCCACCACAGCCGGGGGAGAAAGGGTATACCGATTGGGAGGAGATAGACTTGATAGTCTTCTCCTGGATTATCGACAATATGGAAACCAACATCATCGCCGACTTCGCGCATCACCAAACGGTGAAAGCACTATGGGATACACTTGCCGTAACTTTTGCAAGTTCGGCAGATTCGTATCTCATATACGACCTGCGAGAAAAGGCGAGCAGATTTATACAATGAGAATCAACATTGGAAGCCTACTGGAGCAGACTCCATGGATTGTGGATCGACATTGATCGATGCCCACACAAAACAGTGAATTGCTGTGATAAAGGGATCGCACAGTACCGAGACATCAAGGCCGAGTTGTGGTTATTCAAATTTCTTACCGGATTAAACGAGAAATACGACTGGATCCGACGCGAGATCCTCAAAGAGGATCCCTACCCCTCAGCCGACGTAGCGTATGGGTGGGTGAAACGGGAGGCGGCTCGACTCAAGATCATGTCGCCGGCATCCGATTCGACCTCCATCACCGTCGGGAATGAGATATCATCGGAGCTCGCGAGTACCGTCCATCACAACCACAGAACATAAGACAACCACCGATGCAACGCAACGCCGCCAACCGCCGGGGAAACAACAGACCAGCAAATCCAAACTCTGGTGCTCCCATTGTGGAATGCACAAGCACACAAAGGAAACATGCTTCCAATTAGTGGGATATCCAGAGTGGTGGGAGGAAGAGAATGCCGGAAAGGCGAAGGTCGCCATCGGAACAAACAGTGGAGGTCGGAACCAGACAGAAGGAGGCCGAGAGGCATCAGCCTTTCAAGAAAAGAAATCGGATACCGGAGGTCTCCTAACCGACGGCGGCGGACGCAGCGAGAACGGCGGTGGTGGAGGGAAATCAGCCGAGGCGATGATCGCCTCGTTCAGGCTGGACGGCGGAGAGAATGGAGGTAAAGGGTTAGGGTTTGCAAGCCCTAACCCTATTAACCCTGATTTTGCTATTAAGTCCCAATTGTTTAACAAATACGAAAAACACCCCCATTCTGGAAATTATACTAGTATTCACCCCCAGCCTGTTAGTAATTGCATAAGTGACCCCATTATCTGCAAAAATTCCTTTGCACCCCTAGAAACTCTCTCACATGCTTTTGAAGCCCGGGATGGTGATATTAGTAATGAGACGGGATGGATTTTTGATTGTGGGGCAACCGACACTATGTCATACGACAGGAATGATTTTTTGGAAATCCATAAGACGCTTAAATCACATATTAAGACTGCGAATGGAGGGGTAACACCAGTGGAAGGGGCGGGAACTATAGAAATTTTTCCTAATGTTCATATTCCCAATTGCCTCTATGTGCCTAAATTGTCTCAAAAGTTGATGTCAATAAGTCATGTGACTAAGGATTTAAATTGTTCACTCCTAATGCATCCAAACTTCTGTATGTTACAGGATATCCGGGCGGGGAAGATTATTGGACGTGGCACTGAGCGTCGTGGGCTCTACTTTGTGGATGAGATCGCTCGACGAGATGGTGCGGCGATGCTTGCTCACGGGTCCACTAATCAAGATACTTGGCTCTGGCACCGTCGGATGGGACATACCTCTCCGGGTTATTTGAAATCCTTATTTCCTAAACTTTTTATTCCCAAAAACTTCTCTTGTGAAGCATACGTTTTGGCCAAGCGCCACCGAAACTCGTTTAAACCTAATGATACTCGTGTTGAGACTATTTTTTCTCTGGTTCATTCTGATGTGTGGGGCCCAGCGCCTGTAAGAACTAGTTTTGGTTTTAAATACTGTGTGATATTTGTTGATGATTGCAGTAGAACTATGTGGGTTTATTTTATGAAACACAAATCTGAAGTATATGATAAATTCGTGTTGTTTTATAAAATGGTTCAAACTCAATTTCAGACATCTGTCAAAATCCTTCGTTCTGATAATGGGGGGGGGGGGATTTTAAACACTTCCATGACAAAACTTTTTGAAGAAAATGGGTTAGTACACCAAACTTCTTGTTCCCACACACCAGAACAAAACGGGGTGGCAGAACGAAAAAACCGCATCATCCTCGAAATGACCCGAGCCCTCCTATTTGACTCAAAAGTACCACCATCTTTTTGGCCTGAAGCCGTAGCCACATCAATTTACCTCCTCAACGGACTTCCCACTAAAATCCTAAACCGAAAAACTCCTCTCGATCACCTTTCCACTTTAACCAAAATTCCCTCTGCCCTATCCTTACCACCTAAAACCTTTGGCTGTTCTGTTTATGTCCATGTTCCCAAGCATGAAAGAAAAAAGTTTTCACCATGTGCAATTAAGTGTGTCTTCATGGGGTATGGGATCAACCTGAAAGGCTATAGATGTTATGACCCCAAAACCAAACGAATGATTACCACCATGAACTGTAACTTTCTCGAAACCGAATTCTACTACCACCTTGGGACTCAGGGGGAGAGTGTGAGACAGGGGGAGACCCGAGAAAATGACTCCTTTCGGTGGTATGTGCCAAGTAATTTCAATTCGGATCCAACAGAGCAAGCTGGCACTGTTCCTGAGCCGATCCCGTCTGCAGAGACGACCCTGACAACGCTTCCGCCGCATTCCTCTGATCCAACGGTAACGGAATCGGAGGTAATATCTAGTCCGAATCGTGAAAATTCAGATACTATTCCTGACTCACTTAGTACAGAAGAAGAAGAGGAAGAAGATACCACTATTGATTAGGATACAGGGCATTATGTGCTTTCTCCAAGAAGTACGAGAGGAATTCCACCCAAGAAATACTCCCCGGAACCTAGAGAGAGGAAAAGTAGGTACTCAGTGGCCAACTTTGCCGAAGCCAACATATCCAAAATGGCACGGGCATTCCATGCAGCACTGTGTGAAGAAGATATTCCTAGAACCTTTGAAGAAGCCTTCAGAATCAAGTACTGGAGGGAAGCCATGTTAGTCGAAATGAAAGCACTGAAATGAAATGGCACATGGGAAGTAAGCCCCTTGCCAGATGGGAAACATACAGTGGGCTGCAGATGGGTCTTCACAATCAAACGGAGACCAGACGGGAGTATTGAACGATACAAGGCGCGGTTAGTGGCAAAAGGATATACACAGACTCAGGGAGTGGATTATTCTGAAACATTCTCCCCCGTTGCAAAGATGAACACAGTAAGAGTGCTGCTCTTGGTTGCAGCAAACAAAGACTGGCCACTCCATCAGTATGACGTCACCAATGCTTTCCTTCATGGGGAGTTGAAGGATCCCATTTATATGGAAGCTCCGCCTGGCTTCACAGAGGAATTTGGACAAGACAAGGTATGCAAGTTAAGGAAGACTCTATATGGGTTGAAGCAGTCCCCGAGGGCCTGGTTCGGGAGATTCACAGAAGTAATGAAACGATACGACTACAGGCAGAGTAACTCAGATCACACCTTATTCATCAAACGGAGAGGAGAAAAGGTCACTTGTCTTATAATTTACGTGGATGATATGATTATTACATGGGATGATACAGAGGAAATAAACGATATCAAGGGACATTTGGCTGCAGAATTTGAAATGAAGAATCTAGGAGACCTCAAATATTTCCTTGGGATCGAAGTTCTTAGATCCGGAAAAGGAATCTTCATTAGTCAACGGAAATATGTTCTTGACCTCTTGACGAAAATGGGGATGCTAGAGTGCAAACCGGGAGATACTCCCATGGTGCAGAATCACGGCCTTCAAATAATCAAAGGAGCAGCGTCAACTGACCGAGGAAGGTACCAACGGCTGGTGGGAAAGCTCATCTACCTATCCCACACTCGACCCGATATTGCATACGCAGTTGGGGTGCTTAGTCAGTTTATGCATAACCCACATGAGGAACACTGGGAGGCAGCCCTTAGAGTGGTACGCTACCTGAAAGGAACGGCCGGACATGGAGTACTGTTCTGGAAGAATGGACATCTTGACATCCATGGATACACAGATGCAGACTGGGCTGGAAACCCAGTTGATAGACGATTAACAGGAGGATACTTCACATTCGTGGGTGGAAATTTAGTCACTTGGAGGAGCAAGAAGCAGAAAGTGGTGGCTCTATCAAGTGCAGAAGCTGAATTCCGAGGTATCAAGAGTGGACTCACGGAGATTCTGTGGCTCAGAAGGGTAATGAAGGAACTAAACCTCGAATCACAAAAAACATGCAAGTTACTCTGTGACAACAAGGCAGCAATTAGTATTTCAGAGAATCCGGTGCAACACGATAGAAGCAAACACGTCGAGATTGATCGACATTTCATAGAGGAGAACCTTGAAGAGAAGATAGTAGAAATCCCATATGTGAAGTCCGAAGACCAATTGACAGACATCTTGACCAAAGCCGTATCAGCCAAGTTTTTTCAAGGAATATTGAGCAAGTTAAACTTCGGAAATCTCGTCGCTTAACTTGAGGGGGAGTGTTGGAAGATCTTCAGAATATCCTGCACAATCAAGGTGGAGATTATATGGAATCAAGGAAGAAGATTAGAGGAAATCAATCACACACAATTAGGGAGATATTATACACGGCTTACCATACTTATGAATTACCTTGTATAGCTCTTCCTAGGTCTATATTAACAGTGTACAAATTCAGTGTGAATAATATACGAGAATTATCCCCAATATACAAACTCTACAAGTATCACATTTTATCCCCACAAAATATAAGTCTTGTTTTCTAAAAAAGCATTGTCCATCATAATTGTTTGATGCTCCTATCCTTTTTTACCACAAATTTTACGCCAAAGTATTTATTCTAAATCCACAAGGCCTAGGCTCATTCATAGATCCATGGTTGGCATCGTGTTATGGAGTTGATTGACTTAATATTTAGAGACGCTAAAGCGACCTAACTAGTCTATGGATGCATATAAATTAGATTAATAAACCAAGAGTTGCAAAATAGTTGTTGCAATTGACTTGGAGGCCCACCTTGTGATATCATTATAATGATCAACCAAAGTAGGGACAACAATAATATAGAATTGAATCTTGGACCACTAAAAGTTTTATTTCCTCTGTCCCACTAAATTTAGTCAAAACTTTTGGGCACAGAGATTAAGATATTGTGTTAAAAAGTAGGTGAGAAGAAAAAATTAGGAAAGATAAAGAGAGAATAAAGTAGGTGATGGAATAAATTAAAAGTGATTGGATGTTTTATTTTTTGTCAAAAAAGGAAATGATTCAACTTAGTAGGGATGGAGGGAGTATTTGATACAAATTCGTATTTTAAGTTTTGGGGCAAAATATATGTTAAAAATTAGTGGGAGCTAATCAATATAATAAACCTGTGTTTGATTAGTGATACAAATGTGATCTTTATATGCTTTTTCTAATGTGATTTTCATTTATTTTTTCGTTCAGATAAAATGTCAAACTTAGCTTATAAATGTTTGATGGAAACAAACAAGTTGACTGGATCAAATTTCACGGATTGGATCCACAGTTTGCGTTTGGTGCAAAGGCATAACAAGGGTGATTATGTCTTGGAAAAACCAATCTGTGTCATCCCCGCCAAGGAATCTCTAGAATTTGCTACATTTAAAATTGAATCTCATGAGAAATATATAGATAATGCATATGATGCTCAGAGTGTCATGTTGTCATCTATGAGTTTGGAACTCCAATGACAACCTGAACACATGCTTCCCTATAAAATGCTTAAACACTTGAGAGTTTTCATGATTCACAACTCAAACTATAGAGTATGAGATACTCTACTATCTCTTCAAGTGCAAGCTGCATGATGGAGGAAAAGTTTCTTAGCACATGCTGAAAATGTTAGGTTTGATTGAGAGGCTGACATCAATTGGAACGGTACTTCCAGCAAATGTCTCAATAAATCTAATTCTGCAGATTTTCATTATGAATTTTCACATGAACAACACGAGGGTTGACCTGCCAGAATTGCACCAAATGCTTAAGACTTATGAGTCTTTGTTAAGGGATCAATTTCCTCAACCAAGCAAGAACGATAAGAAGGCGTCGCGGGGACGTTCTACCCCGACGATCAACAGATTGAGCAAATAAAATTGACGGAAATTAAAGAAGATAAAACTAGACAGAGTTGTTATTTCATAAAGAGCAAAAGAGAAATAACAAGGCGTTTTTATACTAAGGCCATCCGCAATGGGGCGGACGATGGCACGCCCGATGGCGCGCATCATCCGCGCCCGCCATCGTCCGCCCCATTGCGGGTGCGTGACATAGGCCGCGGACGATCGTCGCGCCCTATACTAAGGGCGCGGAGTATAGCGCGGACGATGCCCATCGTCCGCCCCATTGCGGCCTACGCGGACGATGGCCGCGGACGATAGGCCATCGTCCGCGCCATCGTCCGACCCACTGTAGGCTACGCGGACGATCGACGCAGATGATGGCACGCGGTTTCATTTTTTTATAAATAGAGTTCATTTGTAATTCCATTTCACGATTTTACTTTCGAAACTTATTACATTTACATAATTACTACGAAATGGATTCAAGTCCCAATAGTCCTATGTTTAGCGGAGAGGCGCGTTGGCCGGGTACAAAACTCGGCGAATATCGTTCGTTTGACGCCGACAACCAGTACGATCCCGATTTCAGTACGGAATTGTACGGGTTGTCTGACATGGAGCCGTCTCCAAACCGACCAAGTGCTCCCTCCAGCCGTGACACCGCAGCGGCCAATTCTGAAATCGCCGCGACCGCTTCCGCCCCAGCCAAAAAGAAGCGGAACCGGCAGCGGGCGCAGAAGTTGCCGCCTCCCAGAAATTGCGATGAGTACGCCCCCGGCCGTACTAACTACACCGACGACGAAACCCACATTTTGGCCCGGTGTTGGGTAGATATATCGGAAGACCCAATTTTCGCGAACAACCAGAGGCAGGTCGAGTACTGGGAGCGCATCGCCGGCCTCTACAATGAGGCCAAGCCGCCGACCGCGTACAAGCGCAAACGTGAGCAACTCCGCAAGCACTGGGATCAAGTGAAGAAGCAAGTGAACTTGTACGCGGCGGAGTTCGAGAAGTTCAAGCGGGCACAGGGGAGCGGCGAGAGCTTGAGCGACGTGCACGCTAAAGCGCTGTTGTCGTACCGGTCGATGTACGACGACTTCAAGCACGAGGCCATCTGGGCGCTCTTGAGAGACAAGCAGAAGTTCCAAGGTAGAATTCTGCACACTGGTGCGCCGAAGAGGACGAAGACCACCGAAGCTGGTGATTACACGAGCAGCGGCAGCGGCAATCACCCGGTTGACCTCAACCGGACGTACGTGGATGAAGGGAGTTCCGGCACACCGGTGTCCTCCCGGCGTCCTCCCGGAGTCAAGGCTGCGAAGGCCAAGGGGAAGGCGGCTGCGACCTCATCCTCGACCGCTGCAAACCCATCTCCGTTCCCGGAAACGCTCCCGACCCAGACGGCCACTGCGTTTGAGTCGTTGGCAACAGCGTCGATGGCGAGGACGTTATTGCAGATGCACAAGGCCCTCAAGAAGTGTACCGACCCGGACGAAGCCGAATATCTCCGGGCGTTAATCGATGAGCTACGTCGGAAGTTGGGAATTGCACCGACTTAGTTGTTTTTTTTTGTAAGTTGAATGGTGTAACTTTTTTTTATTAATGCGTCACCATTTGTTATTTACTCGTTACTTGTTATTTGAAAACATTTAAATTAATTAAACAAAACAATAAAATGATGATGTGGCGCGCCTTAGGGCGCCCCACTGCAGGTGGGGGGGAAAGAGGATAAAACTGATGACGTGGCGCGCCATAGGGTGCACCTTAGGGCGCACCTTAGGGCGCCCCACTGCTGATGCCCTAAGGATCATAGGGTTGATTCGACCTACGATTCGGGAAGAAATCAATAAAGAAAACCCAAAAAGAAGCTTATAATTACGCTCGACCCAAAAATAATATTTTAATTAAATAAAATCTTGCTGAAAATTAATAAAACATCCAGAAAGGCAATCTTGATATTAAACATAATCCCCTAGGAAATCTGGCCTCTTCCTTGCACGTGGAGGTCGGGATTCCCTCTCCTTCATTGTCTATTTCGGAACCTCCGGCTCTACAATCTCGAACGCGTCCTCCATCAGCTCTTCTACCTCTCGGGGCTCCTCCACCTCTGCCACCGTTGGGGATCTCGTATCAGTCTTCAATTGCTAAAGGCAAATATGTACTCATGAGGAGCTCTTCTAAAATGTTTTCAAAATGGAAGAATAAGCGACCAAAGAAGAAGAATGCATCTAAGGATGTTGTTCTAAAGCCTAAAGGTGGATGGGTTAAGAAGAAGCCTGCATTATTAAAAGATGAATGTCTTTTCTGTCACGAGAAGGGGCATTAAAAGAGAGATATTTAAAACTCAAGGCATTAGGTGCAATGAGGGGCATGTAATTTATTTTGATGGTACAAGCACCCTCCCATTTCCAGCATGTTTTCATTGTTAGGAATAGTAATCATTGCATGCATTGTCCTTTTGTATTTGGTCAACATGGTTTATGTTAAACATATGCGTGCACACACATAAGAGTTAGGTAGGTTAAGTAACTTTATTGTCTCATTACATAAGAAGTTTTTTTTTCTTGTGTGTTAGAGCATCGGCATGTCGAACATCGAAAGAGCTTTTGGGGTCCTTTAAGCCCGATTCAATATTGTGAAGACCCCGTCTCGCCTGTGGCACGTTAAGAATATCGCCGACATCATGTATACGTGTATTATCTTGCACAACATAATTATAGCTGACGAAGGGCCGAGGGCGGCTAACTTTTACGACGAGGATGAAGCCGGAAGCTCAACCACGAGGTCTCCCCTACGCCGAGGTGTGCATACGACGGTGGGCGAGAGGATTGAAACATGACACACAATGCGCGATACCAGAACCCACATTAAACTACAAGAAAACCTAATCAAACACATTTTAATGAAATTCGGCCACGAGTTGTGGGTTTTTTAATTTTATGAATTTAATTAAGTAATTTTTAATTTTTAGGATTTTAAATATGTAATTTTTTATTTTTTAGTAATTTATAATGGTATCGGATATTTTTAATGCATTTTAATATTGTGGAAATATTTTTAGTAATTGAAGTATTTAAATTGAATAATGGAATGGTGGGACCCATGAGCATGCTCTTGCGGAAGAGCATGAATATGAGTACTGTGCTCTTGGAGAAGAGCAGTGGGTAAAAAATTAATAAAAATGAGTCCGGGCCAACATTCATGCTCTTGCCGTGGATGCTGATTTACTTTCTATGAAACCATTCCGAGTACTATTCAAACTTTCCGATTTATATAACTTGTCAAAGTGGTTTATCTGTTTACCTTTTAGGGCACCCGCAACGCTGTGCCGTTGCGGTTCCTATGCCGTTCCGGCGGAACGGTTCCGCGGCGGCACGCGTTGCGGGATGCGTTCCGTCGCCGTTCCGTGCCGTCGCCATTCCTATGCCGTGCCGCGTTCCGTTCCGGAGGAACGCGGAACGGAACGTTCCGCCACACGCCGAGGCGACGTGGCGGCCTCCCATTCGACGCGTGAAGCCCACTCGCTGCCCCGCGAGTGGGCTTCGTCCGGTGACGCAATAATTAATTTTTTTTTAATTAGAATTTAATTAAAAAAAAAAAATTTGCAACGGTAATGAGACCGTTTTTTTATATCCGTTTTTTATTTTTTTTTAATTTTTATTTTATTTATTTACTCTATAAATACTCATATTTCATACTCATTTCAATCACAAACACACATCTATTCCTCTCTATTTCCACCCCAATTTCATCTCAAATCAACTCTATTTTCCTTCTCCCAAATTTAATCAAAGTAATGGATCCTTATGAACAAATGCGTCAAATATTGGAACAATCACTTGAAGAAGATCGACGACGGGAGGCGGAAGAAGCTGCGCCGCCCCAACGACGCTCCCGTACGTACATTCATCGTAACCGGGAGGAAGCCGCCGCAAGGTTAGTACGCGACTACTTCTGCGATAACCCGGTTTGGGGAGATACGTACTTCCGTCGCCGTTTCGGCATGGGGAAACCGCTATTTCTCCACATCGCGAATACTTTGGCAGCCCGGGAAGAGTTCTTCCAGGAAGGGTTCGACGCGGTCGGCTGTCCCAGCCACACGACGCTGCAGAAATGTACTGCAGCAATCCGCCAGCTTGCGACGGGACAAACGGCCGACATGTTCAACGAATATCTCCACATCGGAGACAGCACTGGGCGAATGTGCTTGCTCAAATTCTGCAAAGGCGTTCGGGCAGCCTTCAGCGACGAATTTCTCCGGAGCCAAGCACAGCCGATTGTCAGTTCCTGCTCGACCTTCACGAAACAGTGCACGGATTCCCCGGGATGCTCGGCAGCGTCGATTGCATGCACTGGCAATGGAAGAGTTGCCCGGTGGCGTGGAAGGGGTCCTACACGAGCGGCCACAAAGGCACCCACCCAACCGTTATACTCGAGGCCGTTGCCGACTACCGACTTTGGATCTGGCACGCGTACTTTGGGGTCCCCGGGTCGAACAACGACGTAAACGTGCTCCACCAGTCCGACCTCTTGACCGAAGTTTTGGATGGTAAAGCGCCGGCCATCAACTTCGTCGCCAACAATCGGCTTTATAAAATGGGGTACTATCTTGCCGATGGCATCTACCCGAAGTGGCCTACCTTCGTGAAGACGTGCAGTGGGTCTGCGAACCCAAAGCAGGCTCTTTTTGCGCAGAAGCAGGAGGCTGCTCGCAAGGATGTGGAGAGGGCGTTCGGGGTTCTCCAAGCGCGCTTCAACATCATCAAAGCCCCGGCTCGTACGTGGTTCATGGAAAACATGGTCGACATCATGTATACGTGCATAATCTTGCACAACATGATTGTCCAAGACGAAGGACCCGAGGCGGGAAATTGGTTCGACGACGAATCCCCCGGAAGCTCAACCGCAAGTAGTCCGCCTCGAAGTGGAGCGCATCCGTCTATACAAGAACGGTTATCTATTCGTGCAAGGACACGCGACTCTAGTGCCCACACCCAACTCCAACAGGATCTAATTGAGCACATTTGGGCAAATTTTGGCGGATGAAATTATTAAAATTGTGTACTTTTAATTTTTTAGGATTTTTTATTGTGTGCTTTTTATTTTTTTAGGATTTTAATTGTGTGCTTTTTATTTTTTTAAGTTTAAGTTGTAATTTTTTTTATTGTTGTGTGTTTTTTAATAAAGTGTGTTTGTTTTTTAATAAAGTGTGTTTATTTAATTGAATTGGGTTGGAAATAAAAAAAATGAAATTGAATGAATAGTAATTTAAGGAACGGTTAAGGAACGGTTAAGGAACGGAGGGTTGCAGGTTCCGTTCCTTAGTTAAGGAATGGAGTAAAAAAGTACAGTGGGGCCCTCAAATAGTGGTTTAAGGAACGGTATAGGAATGGTATAGGAACAGCGTTGTGGATGGCCTTAACTTGTCAAGTGTTTGATCTAGATTCAGACACCTTTTTCCTTACTTTTGTGACATCATTTTAGTCAGATCTAGCTTTTTATGGGTTAGATCATGTCCATTTTTGTCTTAATTGAGCTTGGGCACTTGAACAAGTTTTGGGCACACAATTTCATGGATCAGATCATGAAGACAAGTTCTTGTTCTAGCAAGTGGTTAGCTCAACTTTTCTTTGTTATGTACTCTCTCCGTCCCGCACTACTTGCACTTATTTCCTTTTTGGGCGTCCAAAGTTATTTACACTCTTTCCATTTTTAGTAACAATTTATACCTACAGCCGTAATTGTTGACTTTGTCTATTACTCATTCCTTAATCTCTGTGCCCAAAAGGAAAGGTGCGAATAATGCGGGACGGAGGGAGTATTGTTTTCAATCTGATTGATCATTTATTGTTGGATGAGTTAAAAGTTGGTATACATGATTTATGATGTGCTAGCCATCTCTTTGATACAATTGAGAAAAAAATACACAAATTTGATTTAGTCAAAATTTGTTGCCCTGTTTTGGTATGTATGGGGAATCATCAAATTGAACCAATTAGAAAATTCGAGTATGTGGGATTATTTTACCCATAATCTTGGCTTCTTGTTAAAGTTCCTTTCAAAATTTCTTCCAATTTAGAGAATGGGAACATTATTTTAAACAGTTGAGATTCTGATCACTCATTTTTTTTTTACAATATTAATATAAGTAATGCTCCAGCCGTATGAAATTTTGTTGGTATTCTTTGTCAAAAATTACAGAACTATATTAATTAAAATATTTAAGACTGTGTGATGGAATCTGGACTCATAGGCATTTACAATCCTCCAGGTGTGCTGTTGCATACATAGGCATTTCTTACTATTTTGGATAAATCTCCTTTTTATTTCTTGTTACAAAACACGTACAACATCCCATTTATTTAGGATGTAAAAAAAACCCATCAAATATTAACACAAATTTACTGCATTCAGTTGCAGCGATGAAGAAATAACCTGACCTGCTCACTTGGAAGACATGCAGCAAATCAAAATCTTGTATGACTTGTTGCGAGTGAAGAGAATGCTGCAGATGAGATTCATTCTTCGGGCTGCATCGTCAAGCACTCTTCCCGTATGGACTCGAAAAGAACAGTGGACAAGTACCTCTCCCCGAAGCTGGGAAACACAACCTGCAAGTGTATCACAGTCGTGTTAGAGAACATAGAACCTCAACACCAACACCAAGCTAACGCATTTGATTGGTGAAATTATTCAAAAATCGGCTCAGATTGTGAAAACCACTTCCTAACAAGCTTTATCAAGTATGCTACGGCCCGACTTAGCATGGTTGTAATAACGAATAAAAACAGAACATACATTGTCTAGTATATTTACGCAAGTGTCTGAAATCGTTGATTTCTCAAAAGTGAAAATCAGAAATAAGAATCCAATTTCTGTTACAAGTTAATTGAGTTGAAATTGGTACTGTCTTGTTTCTGCTAAATGATGATATATAAGTGCATACATGAACCTTGCATTTTTCCAATTGTGTTTATGAAATCTACAATTTATCACCATCTTGCCCAAAACCGACATACCGTGATAAGTTTGCCAGCATTTTCAGGTCTCGTTGCAACCCTTATAGCTGCAGCAGCTGCTGCTCCAGAAGAAATACCTACCTGGTTAAAATCAAATATTACAACTTAGAATAAATGCTTCAATATGAAAACTCGTAGTCTAAACAGTAGTCTTGTGATTTCACTTCTAGTGATTCACCACCATTTAAACAAAGTTAAAGTTATGCTGATGTAACAAGCAAACACCAACCAATAGTCCTTCTTGAAGAGCCAGTTGCTTTGCAATTTCTACTGCCTCATCGCTCGATATCTAGCAAAGGCAAAAGGAGTCGATTAACAAAAGATGAGGAATATTTAATTTTAAACTAGTACAGTACAAATTAATTTACAAAATGAGATTTGATTCATCAATGTTTTAAGTCATATGGACTGCTTATTATGCTTATGCATCTTAGAGCAACGGAAAAAACGGCTACTTCGTATCCATATATCATGCACACATGCAGTAGGAGCTACGGAAAATAGTAGGGGTAAGAAGCAAACAGCTATAACTTCATCGACGACTTCTAGATCTAAATTCTTTGGGATAAAACCAGCTCCAATCCCTTGAATTTTGTGAGGACCTGCAGTTTCGAATTGCAGATTTAGAGAAAGGACTACCATAACCTTGTGAACCGACAAAGCTAAGTATGGAGACTATAAGCTTACCAGGGTTGCCACCAGTTAGTATATTACTTTCTGTTGGTTCCAAGCCAATAACCTAATTCAGCAGGGCAAGCAATTTATTGATGCCATCGAGAATTAAAACAATGCAGAGTAAACAATATCTCCAAGAATATACCATTTTATAGGAAAAAAGGGAAAATAAGCTACCTTGACATTTGGATTGAGTTTTTTAAGGTAACGGCCAGTGCCCGAAATAGTTCCACCGGTGCCAATGCCTGCAACAAGTATGTCCACCTTGCCTTTTGTATCTTCCCATATCTCTGGGCCAGTGGTTTCATAGTGAATCTGACAAAAAAGTATACACGGCCTCTCTAAATGATGTAATGCAGTCGTTTTTTTTAACAAGCACCGGCTTAAGTAGAGCAAAAGGCGGTGTTCCAAAACTCAGAAGGAGAAACATATGGTACAATGAAAGAAGTTAAAGAAGCATCTATGAGATAGTTGAACTTGAACCCATGAATTCCAACAAACTGAATGAACGAAATACTAACAAAAGAAAAGTAAGAAGGTTAAGAAGAAACCTGGGGGTTTGCAGGGTTATCGAACTGTCCAAGCATATAGGCATTAGGGGTGCTATTCAATATCTCTTCAGCTTTCTGAAGAGCTCCATTCACGCCTTTGGCTGCATCAGTTAAAACAAGCTTAGCTCCAAAAGCTTTCAAGAGAACCTTCCTCTCAAGACTCATGGACGTCGGCATTGTCAAGATGAGCTTGTATCCTTTAGAGGCAGCTATAAAAGCAAGGCCAATTCCAGTATTTCCACTTGTAGCTTCAACCAGAACACTCTAGAATACAGTCGAGTTCCCATATAAGAAAAAAGTATACAAGGGTAACTTGAAAAGTGCTCAGGAAAGAAAGAAGCAATGTGACAAAACCAATCAAAAAGAACAAATCAAGCAGTGGGAAAATATGATCCACATTATACCTTTCCCGGAGTTATAAGGCCTCTTTTCTCTGCATCAGCTATCATACTGTATCCTATCCTGGAAGCAAGACACCACTAGAGATGTTCATGTGTATACAGCGACCTACTCTCAAACAAGAGATTCCTAAATAAATGTGTTGGTTCCATAACCTCAAGCTTTGCAGAAATACAAAATTTGAATGTGAAGAGTGAAATTGCTGACCTATCCTTGACACTGCAACACGGCTCCATAACCTCAAGCTTTGCCGAAACATTTGCGACACAACCTTTTACAATGTTGTTTAGGTAAACCATTGGTGTCTTCCCAATAAGCTGTAGAGAGAGAGCATAAGCATGAAACAAAGTGAACATACACAATTGGGGAAAATAAGACATTGAACTTCAACATCATCCAAGTATTGCTCCAAACAAAAATAAGAATTAACAACAGTCAAATCCAACTGTTTGAGCCTATATTTCTGGCATTAAATTACAGAAATACTAAGAATTAATTAGCACGGACATAATTGAGGAGTGAAAAATGACTGTCACAGTTGCAATCATAAGATCTCAATTTCAGGCAATAATCAATATTCTCCAGCTTTAAATACACTGGATTAAATTTAAAAAGGCAATAATCCTTTTTAACAGAGAGATGAAATTGAAACCTGGCTAACGTCTTCAGCAATGTTGAGGCCTTCAGTCGCCGCCTTCGGGTCGACCGACACGGCTTTACACACAATTCCACCATTGCTGCTCTTACTGCCGTAGCCGATTCGAACAGCATTTTTACTAGCTAGCGTTCTAGCTCCGAGAGATCGCCTTGCGGCGGAGAATTTCAGCGAGCAGAACTCCGACCTGTCGGCGGCATACAGAGAAGTCAACGGAATTTTGGCCAACGTAGCCATTGTTTCGCCCACTGTGTGTGATTTTGTGTGAGAAGACTGTGTGTATACTACGTGTGATTGTGTGGTATGTATTTGTAACGTGTAGGTGTGTGTGTGTGTGTGTATGTATGTATTTTTGGGAAAAGATATTTAGACACCAACACTTGTTGGGATTTTATGAAATTTTAAATTGTTTGGATGTAAATATTGTTTAAGTGGATATAGATTGTGGTAGTCTGGAGAGTCTATATAGGTGAGTTAGATTAATTCATTCATGTTAATTCCAAAGTATGCATGCCAAAATAAGGAATTAAAATGAATTCTGCTGTTAAATAATTTATTAGACTCAACTTTAAATTTGATAATTTACATTTCTATAAAAGAATTTTTTGGTTATACACATTAAAAGTATGTTACATTTTGGTATCAAACAATATGTTTTTGTCTAGAATTAATATTTCAGTAAAACTTAACGGTCAAATATTTTTGGCCAAATTAATAATTTAATAATGAATCTAATTAACCAGATTAATGTAATTAATTAAATGTTAAGATTTATAAGATATTTTTTTACCTATAATAAAATTTAATTAAATTAAAATTTATAAAATATTTTATAAAAATTAGTTAAAATTAAAATTAATTAAAAAATTTACCTATAATAAAAATTAAATTTGTGAATACTTTATAAATTTTAATTTCAATATAACTTTTATTATAGTAGATAAAATAATATATATAAATTTAATATTTTTTATTATATGTATTATAGTTAAAAATATTTTGTATTATAGTTAAAAAATATTTTACAAATTTTAATATTAATTTAATTAGATTAACTTGATTAATTAAATTCATATTAAAACACTAATTTTGTCAAAATAATTCTGGACCAAATTATATGGGCCAATCCCTCTTGGTTAAATTTTGGGCCGATGGTTTTTGAGAAAAAATGGAGAGAAAGATTCTTTTTGGAGCTTAATGCTTTTAATCAATTTGTGCCTATTTCATTAATGAAATTTTGAGGTGGGATTTATTATTATTTTTTATTTAATCACGATATGATGAGGATGTTTTGGGCAAAAGAATGCATGAGCATGTAATTACGTGATGATGTGATGTTATTTTCATGTTGAAATTCGAGAATAAATGATGTGATGACATAAAGAAGTTGAATGTGAGCATGATTGGCATGATGATCTAAACACGTGTATTATGTGAAAACAATATCGTGATAGTATGAATATGTGGAATATGACAATATAATTTAAGCACGTGTTGTATGTACGAACATGATATTGGTATGGTATGAGTATGTGAGATATGAGCAAGATTGGCATGATGACCTAAGTATGTGTTATGTGTGTGTAAGTGATATGACAAAAGCATGTGAGCATAGGATGATGGAGTGTTTTACATAAAGGATGAAGGTTGATGAGTTGTTTTGAGCATGTTGAATTTTTTTGAGAAAAAAAAGCAACTTTAAAAAAAAATTGTTGTTTCAAACGTATATGTGAAGTGCATGAGTGTTTTGTTTGGAATACAAATGTGTTATGAGTTTTGAAAGATTTGCATGGTTTGATATGTAAAAGAGAAAAATGGAAAAATGATTTTGTGGTTGATGTTTTGTAATATTAATGGCTAGTTGTTCTAGTGGAGTTTGATTGAGGAAAAATGTTATGTTGTGAAAGTTCTTTCTTTTGGGAAAATTAATTGATCAATGGGAAAATGTTGTGTTTAGGAATTGTTTAAAAAAAAATTAAAATTACCTTTTCATTTGAAAAATTGAGCCATGGAAGTGTGACGTTATGTATGTTATGAGGTGCGAAAGTGTAAGGAAATTTTGTTTCAAAAGTTTTGAATATAATTGTAAAGTTCGAAAGTGTTTTGTTATGGGATGTGAACATGTGGTGTGTTTATCTTGAGGTATGAATTACGTTAGATGATGATCTAGGAGATGATGAATCGTATGGTGAACTTAGAGTACCTAAAATATAAGCCTAGTTGACCGTGTGGATCGTAGTTCTAAGTTGAAAACTTAACTATTGCTTTTCCGAGCAATGGAACGTACTAGAATATGAGAGTTGAGGCAAACGCTTAAGTCAAGGTGCGAGACACGAAGAACCGATGCTAAGAGATATTTTCATGCAACGACAAGCGATCATACTCGCGATTTAAATTAGTATAGTTTAATCTTGTGTAAGTGGAAGCACGATGGAGATGATCTCCATACCCTGCTAAGGAGCACGAGGATGATAACCATGTCCTACGAGGATAGTCTTTATGACAGGCAAAGAATTTTATGAAGATATGGATTTCAACTATCGTTATTAGTGGCAATGACACGAAGAATCTCAGCGCGGGATCCACAGTTCTTAGAGCGATGTTACCAGTTTCGGCGTGCGAAAAATGAACAAGGAGGTGCGACTTTAATAGCTAGAACAAACTATTCTAATCAACAGTTCTTACTTGGATTATAAGAAGTTACCTTTCAGGACCTTTCAAATAGCAGTGAGCCATTGTCTATTTAACAGCTTGTTTCATTCACCCCTTGCAAGTGATGCATATTGTTTCTTTTCCTCCATTGAGTCATAACTCACTCTCAGTTCTTGGAAAGTGGTGTTGCCTTCATAACTTTGGACACTTGGGATGATTGTAGTCTTCTTTGACCTATTATTTATACGGACCATACTTTGACGCTGTGAGCCTTTGCTATTGAGCTTCATTCCTAAGGCCGCTTGCAGTTTCGTCCTTCAATATAATCATGTTTCACAGACATGTTTTCCTATGGGATATTCTTCTTCGAACTTTTATTCAGCCTTTTATTTTGTCACCATGTCTGTGTCAAGTTCTTTCTTACAGAGTGAAATTCTTTTTGGTTCAGTTCATATATCCTTTCCATAATAGAACCTTTCTTTCTACAAAATGAAGTTAAGGCCTACATTTTGTTCCTTGCCTCAACAAACTTAATCCACTTGATTTTTGTTTTCAATAGCCCCTTTGACTTAGATTGCCTTTCACAAACTTATGAACCCATTGATGTGATTCTGTTAGTCCATATTATGATTTTCCTTGAACCATGATCAGTACCGCTTTGTGACAACTGTCTGTATTTCTCAATCCTCATGCAACTGATCATTTCTTTTCCTCAACCCTTTAAGTCATTATCCGTGTGGACTTTTCAAATTTGGTCATCTTTTTGGTAGCCAACTATGAGAATTGACATTTATTTGATTTCATTCCATATTCATGACCTATCTTATGTTCTTCCAAGCTCTGTGGGGATGATCATAACCAATTGTTATATTTCAAAATCGGTTCATATCCAAGTTAAGACTGTTTGACTAAAGTTTGTGTTAGGAGAGTTAGGAGTAGTAGCTCGACTTTTTCACGTCATGCCTTTGGAGAACGTTGACATAATTTTGGGAATGGATTTGCTTACCGAGAACCACGCAATGATTCACTGTAAAGAGACACAGATTTCTTTTCAAACCCCTGGTGACGAGCCGACCATCTTGTATGGAATCTCCATGAACCGACGAACCTCCATAATCTCTACTATGCAAGCAACCACGATGATAAGAAAAAGGCGTCCGGCATATCTTGTGTTTTTGAACGGAGAGGAGAAGAAAGAGTTGAAAGTGGAAGACGTGGCAGTGGTGCGAGATTTTCCCGAGGTATTCCCCGAAGCCTTGCCAGGACCGGCACCCGACAGACAGGTGGAGTTCACCATTGTTTTAGAACAGAGGTCAGCGCCAGTATCAAAGGCGCCATACCGAATGGCCCCTAAGGAGTTGGCCGAGTTGAAGGTCCAGTTGCAGGAACTGTTAGACTTGGGTTTCATTCGACCCAGTGTGTCACCATGGGGAGCGCCAGTTTTGTTCGTTAAGAAGAAGGATGGGACGATGAAGATGTGCATCGACTATCGTGAGCTCAACAAGATGACCTTGAACAATAAGTACCCACTGCCAAGGATTGACGACTTGTTTGACCAACTTCGAGGAGCGGGCGTATTCTCGAAAATGGATTTGAGATCAGGGTATCATCAACTAAAGGTTCGACGAGAGGATGTGCCTAGGACTGCTTTTCGCACTCGTTATGGCCATTATGAATTTGTGGTGATGCCTTTTGGGCTGACCAACGCCGCAGTCGTTTTCATGGACTTGATGAACCGAGTCTTCCACGAGTATCTTGACAAGTTTGTGTTAGTCTTCATCGACGACGTGTTGGTATACTCGAAGAACGAGGAAGAACATAGATGGCATCTACAAACAGTGTTGGAAACGTTGCGAAAGGAGAAGCTTTATGCCAAGTTTAGTAAGTGTGAGTTTTGGTTGACTCGAGTGAACTTCCTTGGTCATATTGTGACGGCAAATGGGATTCAAGTAGACCCAGCAAAGGTCGAGGCCGTACAGAATTGGAAATCGCCGAAAACGCCAAGTGAAATCCGCAGTTTCTTGGGATTGGCGGGATATTATCGACGATTCATCGAGGGATTCTCTAAGATTGCGAGACCGATGATGCAACTACTAAAGAAAGGAATTAAGGTGGTTTGGACGCCAGAGTGCGAGGCGAGTTTCCAACTATTGAAGGAGAAATTGACTACAACACCAGTCCTAGCGGTACCAGAACCCGACAAGGACTTCGCCGTCTATACGGACGCGTCGAAAGTAGGACTAGGATGTGTGTTAATGCAAGATGGGAAGGTGATAGCATATGCTTCCTGATAGTTGAGACCGAATGAGTTGAATTTTCCGATGCATGATTTGGATTTAGCAGCAGTGGTGCATGCACTGAAAATTTGGAGACATCATCTCTACGGAGTGAGATGCGAAATCTACACCGATCACAAGAGTCTCAAGTACTTCTTCGAGCAGAAGGAGCTAAACATGCGACAACGACGTTGGTTAGAGGTCGTGAAAGACTATGACTGCGGTATTAATTACCATCCGGGCAAGGCGAACGTGGTCGCCGATGCTTTGAGTAGGAAGAACCAACCTCAACTGGCTTATTTCCTAACGCAAGAGGAAGCGCTGATTCACGAGTTCGACAAGATGAGAGTGGAGATAGTGAAAGCGCCCGAGACAGTGGGTGCAAGATTGGCGACGCTAGTGATTGAGCCAGATTTGAGGACCAAGCTCATAGAAGCCCAGCGACGTGATGGAAAGTTGGAAGAATTACGTGCAAGGGTGAGAGCCGAGAAGCTTGATCATTACCGTGAGGAGGCGGATAATGCTTTGACGTACGGTGGACGATTGTGTGTGCCGAGCGATGGGGCGCTAAAAGAGGAGATTTTGAGTGAAGCGCACGACACGCCTTACACCGCACACCCCGGAAGCACGAAGATGTATCGGGATTTGAAGCAACGGTTTTGGTGGAATGGAATGAAAGGGGACGTAGCGTCATATGTGGAATGATGTCTAGCATGCCAACAAGTGAAGGCCTTACACCAACGGCCATATGGGAAGTTGCAACCGCTTGAAATTCCCGAATGGAAGTGGGAGCATCTAGCTATGGTTTTCATGACGGGTTGGCCAAAGTTACAGAAGGGCAACACCGCGATTTGGGTGATCATTGATCGACTTACTAAAAACGCGCACTTCTTACCGATTAAGATTACTTATGGCGCGGACAAGTTAGCTAGGCTCTACGTGAACGAGATTGTGCGATTGCATGGAGTGCCAAAGACCATTGTATCCGACTGCGATACGAAGTTTACCTCAAAGTTTTGGATGAGTTTGCAACGCGAATTGGGCACACAACTGAACTTCAGCACTGCTTATCACCCGTGATCGGACGGGCAGTCAGAGAGGACGATTCAGACGCTTGAGGATATGTTGCGAGCAGTTGTCTTAGATCGAAGAGAAAGTTGGGAAACGGTTCTACCATTGGTCGAATTCGCCTACAACAATAGCTATCAAGCGACGATCGATATGGCTCCGTATGAAGCTTTGTACGGCAGGAAGTGTCAATCCCCACTTTATTGGGATGAAGTTGGCGAGAGAAAGATGTTAGGACCCGACGCCATAAAGGAGATGACCAAAATGGTGCATCGAATCCGTGCAAGGATCAAGGAAGCTCAAGATAGGCAGAAATCATATGCTGACGTGCGTCGAACGGAATTCAAATTCGACGTTGGTGACAAAGTGTTCCTGAAGGTGTCCCCGACGAGAGGAGTTGTGAGATTTGGAGTGAAAGGCAAGCTGAAACCGCGTTTTGTGGGACCGTACGAGATCATCGACGAAGTAGGTCCTGTAGCGTATCGATTGGCGTTACCTCCCAGCTTTGGGAACGTGCACAACGTATTCCACGTGTCGCAGTTGCGAAAGTACGTTTTCGACCCCAAACATGTGATTCACCAAGAGGAAGTGATCCTAACCCCCGACATGAGCTACGAGGAAAGGCCCGAAGCAATACTAGATCGGAAGGTACAAGAGCTTCGAAACAAGTCGATAGCGTCCGTGAAGGTGTTGTGGAAGCACCATGGTCCCGAGGAAGCTACGTGGGAGTTAGAAGATAAGATGAAAGAAAAGTTTCCCGAGCTGTTTGTGTGAGACGTTTAAATTTCGGGACGAAATTTCTGTTTAGAGGGGAAGGATGTAACATCCCAAACTTTTGTGACTTCTTTTCATGTAATTGGAATTTTGGGGAATTCTGAAACGTTTGATTCTATGTGATTAAGTGCTTTGTGTGAAAAAATTGACGTGGTTATTACGGAATGACGAGCTTGAGATTTATGTTATTCCAATGTGGGGAAATAATTAATAGGATCATGCATTTATTCTTTCTCAAGTCAATTCATTGAATAATTCGGCCCTCCCAAATTATTGAAATAGTACTTCTTTTTGTGGATTTAATTAATTGTTTTGGGACATTATTCCAAATTAAATCGAAACCAATGGACCTTAAATTACACTACATGAAATTCGAACTCCATCCTTTTATCCTTGGGAGTTTCGAAAATCTCCAATAGGAGATTGGATTATTTTTTTTATTTGATTTAATTGGTGCTTTATTGACTCTCTTCTTTTAAATTAAATCCAATTAAATCATACCACATATTATTTCTTCACCCAAAATAAATAGAGAGTTGGAACATTTCCTTGGCTATTTTAGCCTAATAATTTCGGCCCCTCCAATAAAATATGGAAGATATTTTATTTGTTTCCTATTTTGTGGAACCCCCTTTTATTCAAATGAATTCCCATGTCTAATTAATTAGGGATGTGAATATTTTCCTTCTATTTTTCCTCCATATCACACGCCCCTTTGCATTATTTTTCCTTGTGGGAATTTAATTAATTGTTGCCTATTTTATGGGAGCCTTTTTCCTATAAAGAAATTACTTAATTTAAATCCTATTTTGTTTAATTGGGGATTTAAATAATTTTCTTGTACAAATTCTCCTTAAATTTTCGCCCCCCTCCTATTATTTCTTACTTGGAGATTTAATTTAATTGTTCCCTTGTATTCATGATTTTTATTTCCTAAATTATGAATATATTCTCTCCAAGTAAATATTGCTATATTTCCTTGTAATTAAATCACAAAATTTTGACTTCCCCACCTTCAAACCACACGCCTACTTTTATTTTAATTGTGGGAATTTCATTTTTTTTATATATCTCCTCCAATTTAATTAATTCCTTATGTGTGGGATTTTAAACCTAACAAATAAATAGCAATTAAACAAACCCTAGCCCCCATTCTCCATATAAAAAAATCGTCCCCTCTCTTCTCTCCCTCTCCCACACGTTTTTCACTCTTCTTCCACTCTCCCATCTCCAAAAATCTTCCATTCAAGCTTATTCTTGCATCCATTGAAAGTACCTTCGAGAGTTTCCGACGGATCGCTTCGTTCTTCTCTTCTACCGATTGGTTTTTGTAAAGGAAGGTATAATTGCACACTTTTTCTTCTCCTTCTCTTTTGAACCATGTTTTGAGTCCTACATGCATGTAGAGAGTGTAGGTTTGATAGATCGCAAGTTTTAACGGGAGGGAAATTGTGTGTTCATAAGAACTTGTTTGATTTTTACGTTGTTGATTGGAATCATGTGTGTTGGATTGAATTAATTGGTGAATAATATGAGTTTGTATGCAAATATGTGTATGAAGAACGTGTAAGCATGATTATGTGTTTTCGAGCATGAAAAATCGGTGGTTGTGTTGTGGAAGTTTTAAAACCCTAATCCCGAATTTGAACCAGAAATCTGTGATGCACGACCAATGACTTATGATCTGTATTCGACCCATCAAACGAACGAATTTTGCTACGAAATTTTTACTGAGTAAACTTCAAGGTTTTTTCTTTGTCTCGTGTAAATTTCAGCCTGTTTTATCGAAAAATGAATTTTTAATAAATTTTTGAAGTTGACTGCACAAATCTGCCAGAAACGTGAGTTCTCGCCATGAATGTTTCGTTTTCTGTTTGACTGACCAACTTACCTCCCATTGATGTGATTCTTGAACTATATGAAAATTTGAAGTGTCTTCTGAGTTGTGTTAAATTTTCAGCCTTTTTGGGCATCGGATGAATTTATGGTGAATTTTTCAAATGAACTGCGCAATACTGTCGGAAATTGTATGCTACGACCAGAGAGTTCAATTTGTGATATGACTGACTAAATTACGTGATTTCGGTGTGAAAAATTTCATGTATGAACTTGAATGTGTATTCTGTATTGTGACCAAAATTTAGCTTCTTTTGAGGTCGGGTGAATTTATGGTGTTTTTTACAAAACGGTCGCGCAGTTCTGCCAGTTTTCTGCCTTGTTAAAATATCTCTTATTTTCAAGTCTAAAAGTATTGTATGATGCATGTATGTCCAAGGAACGTGTCTAAATGATGTGATCACATGTGATAAATCAAAATGTGTTACGATGTGTTCTCCCATCTTTGTGACGTATGTTGGGTCGGGGATTTGAGAAAAACGACGAGAGAATCGATAGGACATGCATAGTAATATGTTGTTGGGGGAAACTAATTGTGTTGTCTTTGACGAGGGTGTTGTGTAGTCGTGAACTCGAGGATCGAGAGTTGCTAAGTGGGTTGTGAATTGCTAAGAGAACGAGGTGGGCTTTCTTTTCAAACCTCTTTACTTTTCCGAAAAATATTATGTGGAGATATAAGGGTGGTTTAACTGTTATGTCATGCCATGTTGTTTTTGTATGAGATTGTGTGCCTGATGCCTAGTTTGTATGAGTTTACTCCGTTAGGCTATATGGCTGTGTTGTGAAACGAATTCGGGTCCGAGTAGGGCCGTAAACCCTACCGGGCTGTGTACACTGGTGGGATCGTGAGCCGTCCTTGCAAGTCGGCCGGTCTCGTGGGCGAATAGTGTGGCCACACTTTCGTCGCACTGCGATTGTGATTGTTGGATTGATGTAAAAAGTGGGGAGATAAATTGTCTGGCCAGACTTGAATATTTTTATGTTTCTCGTGATATTTTCTTACTACATAAAACTCGAGATCACTGGTATGGATGACATAACTATTATTAAAATGTTTTCGGCATGAGCCCATTGAGTACAACAAGTACTCAGCCCTGCATATTATTTTCTTATGTGCAGGTTGAGCGGGATGTTGCGGTGGATGTTGAGCTGGCTTAAGTACTTAGGATGCGTTGTGTCGTCATACATAGGCGTCGTCCTTGACTCTCCTTAAACCGTATTTTTTTTTCCGCTGCTATAATTTGAACTATGACTCAAGACTCAATCTTTCCTTTATGTTTTGTGTGTGAACATGTATGGTGGTGATGAGTTTTAAACTAGTGTTTACGTTGTCTTTTAAAATTTTATTCTTCGAGATTTAAGTTAAGTATTTGTTCAACTTTAGTTAGTTGATGTATTCCTTAAGTCAAATTTTTCCCGTTGTCCTTTTAAAAGTATTTTATCTTATGCCTTTTCGAAAAAAAAATTTAACCTTAAAATCTTTAAACTAAGTTGTTTTCTTTTCTTTAAGTTAGTTAAGTTGTCCTTTTAAATTGTAATCCATGCATGTCGGTCACGATCGCCGCGTTTGTGGTACCCCTTGTATGGGCGGTCGTGGCACAAACTGCTCACACTTAAAACATACTTGTCCTCAAGTATAAAGAAAAAGAAAAGAAGAAGAGAAAAGGCAAATTTCAGGCATGGTTTCTCGTTTCAAGAAAGTAAAAGAAGAAGAAGAAGAAGAAGAAGAAGAAGAAGAAGAAGAAGAAGAAGAAGAAGAACACAAGACTCAAAACATAGACACATATTAACATAGATGCATAAAACCGAATAAACTTCCAACAATCATACCCGAGGTTGAGGTCAATCCATTTTCCGGCAGCTTATGTTTCCACCCTTTCACGTTCACTTGATCAAGGTGTCAGTTCGTCAAGATAGCTCAAATTTAAACCAACTGTTGGATTCACTCAGCCACTCATTTCTCACCAGAGATGTTAGGATTGTTCACTCAATAATTGCTGCACATTTAATACCTCGAGTCTGACTGCACAAGATAGTTCCTTAAGGTCTTTGTTTTGGTTGTAATTGGGCTTAGGGTAGTAATGTGTTTAGGTAAGATCCTAGTGGTTCTAGGTTAAAATTTAAAAATATAAACTGAAAAAAAAAATGAAAGGCACATGAGTCAAGAGACCAAAATCTGAACAACTTTATCGGATCAAGCTGGGTTCACTTCTTTGCCACTTGACAGCTCCCTTGGTCAAGCTACGACCTTTGCTTTTAACTTCCTGGCTTATTCTTAACTATCGACTTATTGGGTCAGATTGCAAACTCTTTTTTTTTATCAACCTAACTTTTTTTATTTGATCAATTCGACTAATTGACTTAATCAACCTGGCTACCCATTTATTTCGATCCCTCTATCGCTATTCACTTTTCTTTTGAAATAGTCCATCTCTCGGCCCATTTTTCTCATGTGTTTATAAAATGTAAAAATTTGGGTTAGGGTTTCAAAAGACAGGTAAAAGTGTAAACCGGCTCAACTTGGTTACTAAGGGGTGCCTTATTTGATGAGGCGGGTTTGTGAAACGAAGGAAAAAAAAGGCTCAAATGGTTAAGTCCTAATGCCTTTAGTCCTTACTACTTGTGCAATTTTCATCTAAATATCAAAAGGCAGCCTCTCATTTTTTTGTAAAAATAATAGAAAGTGTTCTACTTTGGCTTATAACTCACAATTTAGAGAGGCTTCACAGAAGGATTTAACTTGAGCATTTCCATCATACTTACGGCATCCAAACTGATCAATTTGAGCAATCAAGTTTCCACATGTAAACACGTTGTATCATTTTTCTAACTTTTCCCCAGGCATTCATGTCTTTCATTTACCCAATTTCATGCATACTACTCTAAATTAATTCTATCTGTTTGTTTGTTTTTTTTTAAATTTGATATGTGTGATTTCAATTAGGCTAACCCTCCCCCCTCCCACTGCATATTAGCTCGCCCTCGAGTGACTCGATGAAGTGGAAAAAGGGTTAGGCAACGGCACAGGTATAACAAAAACCAAGTAAAACTTCTCACACTTGGACCAAACACTGGGCTAATTACTTAATGTCATAATTACAATATCAAATAGTGCGGAGATTTCTAGCAAACAATTTTTCAAAGAAAACACCGAAAAAATAAATATAAAAAATCCAATTAACTCCTAAAAGAACATTTGTTTTAGTTTACGAAAACCATTTTAGAGTAACGAAGTAAGCAGCGGGTTAAAGTCTCAAAGTATTTGACAAGACAAAAATTGTACGAAATAAAATAAATTCTTGCGACACAGTTTCAATAATAGCAACGGAAATAGGTTATCAAGAGAGTCATAGGATGACGCCTATGTATGAGGACACAACGCATCCAAAATTCCTAGGCCGACTCAACATCCATCGCAACACCCCGCTCAACCTGCACATAGGGAAAACATATGCATGGCTGAGTACTTGTTGTACTCAATGGGCTCATGCCGAAAATATTTTATAACAGTTATGTCATCCATACCAGTGATCTCGAGTTTTACATGTAGTTAAGAAATATCATCGAGAACACAAAAAACGTTTCATAGACTGGTCAGTCAAATAATCTCCCCACTTTCTCAACAATCCATCAATCAAAATCACCATTCCATGTGCGACGAAAGTGTAGACACACTATTCGCCCACGAGACCGGCCGACTAGCAAGGACGGCTCATGATCCCACCAATGTACACAGCCTGATAGGGTTTGCGGCCCTACTCAGACCCGAATTTGTTTCACAACACAGCCATGTAGCCTAACGGAGCAAGCTCAGACGAACTAGGCATCAGGTAACAATCTCATAAACAAAACATCATGGCATGACATAACAAGTTAAACCACCCTTATAACACCACATCATATTTTTGGAAAATAAAAGATTTGTAAAAGAAAGCCAACCTTGTTTGCTTAAACAACACAATACCCAACTCAAAGCAACCCTCGTTCCTTGTGATCACGTACACACAATCCCCTTGCCAACACCACAACACAATCAGCCTTCCATCAATACAAATTATCATGCATGTCCTATCGTTCCTTTCATCGTTCACTTAAATTACCCACCCCAACATTCATCAACATAAGGAAAAACATGCCATAATATTTCTCAACTTATCACACATAATCACGTCATAAGATACATTCCTTGATCATACATGCATCATATAATTCACCCAAACTTGGCAAAAAGTATTATTTTGACATAACAGAAATCTGGTAGAACTGCGCAGTCATTTTGTAAAAATCACCAAAAATTCATCCGACCTCATATGAAGCTAAATTTTGGTCACTACACAGTAGACACATTCAAGCACGTCCAGTTAAAATTTCACACCGAAATCATATTATTTGGTCAGTAAAAACAACAATGCAACCCTCTGGTCAGAACATAAAAATTCTGGCAGTACTGCGCGGTTCGATTGAAAAATTTACCAAAAATTCATCCGATGTTCAACAAGGCTGAAATTTTCACAAAATACAGAAGACTCTTCAAATTTCATCCAGTCAAAATTTCACATCAAGATAAGGCCATTTGGTCGGTCAAATCAAAAACGAAACTCTCTGGGCGAGAATACTAGTTTATTGGGGGCTAGGGTTAGGTTTAGGTGATTTTATAGTAGGTTTAATCCCCAACTAAATTTATTTGTTAATTAATTGTGGAGGAATAAAATAGAGGCCAATAAATAAAATCCCACAATTAAAACAAGGGAATTTTCAAAAATTGGCTATTAAATTAACAAGGAATTTATTTGGTATTTACTTGGAGAGAAATATTGTCACGACCGCCCCTTAGGGTTAATAAAAGCGGACGATCGTGATAAAAAGGGTTTTAAAGGACATTCAAAGAAGGCTAGGGTTTTCAATAAAAGTGTGACCAAAATTTAAGTTTAATAAATAAAGCGACCAAGAGTAATTACGTTTAATAAATAAAGGACTAAGGGTTTAGCATTTATTCAAAAGTAACGAGTTTTCAAATATCCCACATAAAACAGTTTTAGTTTAAATAAAAGTATGTAAAGAAAACATCACAGCGGAAGCATCTAAGAGAAGAGTGACGTCATGTGTGAGGACACAACGACACTCGGAGTTTCAAAAACTACCACAGTTCATTATTAATTCCTGCTCAACACCACCAACCGCTCGTCGCCGCTCAACCTGCACATAGAGAAAACATATGCAGAGCTGAGTACTTTTGAAAATACTCAGTGGCTCATGCCGAAAACATTTTAATAAGAGTACATATTATCATGCCATACGTAGGTAACCATCAGGGTTTGAGCTTTATAAAGGCCCGAGGCACCAAAATATTTTCCATTGTTCAAAATAGCGACTGCGCAGTCATTTTTCCCCATCGTCATCAACCATATCTGTCAATACATGACAAGGAATGCGGCCGCAAACCAGGTCACTAGACCGGTCAGCCCGTACGCTAGCACACAGTCTACCATAGGTGTACACTAATCCAAGTAGGGTTTGCGGGCCTACGAGGACCCGAATTCGATTTATATAACAGTGGCAACAGCCACATCAGATAGGCACGTTAAAACAAATCACGACATGATAATCGCTTTAAACCACCCTTATAGCTCCACAGTCATACGTAAAAGATTTTAGTAAAAGAAAACCCATAAAAATGTAGGGTAGAAAAGAAGCCCACCTCGACCGTTTAGATTTCGACTACTGCTTTCCCTTTGTTATCACGCTTCGCGCACGAGTTATTACCTTTAGATAATATATATATCTTATCAGTCACAACCATCGACTTAATATTATGCACGTCTCTATCATTTTCCCTTTTCCCCCCCTTTGAACAGCGCATCATGTCATCACATATATCAATCAAGTAATTCACTTATAACAACATAGTGTTTTTGTCAAGATAGAAATCTGGCAGCACTGCGCAACCATTTTATAAAAATTATTAAAATTTCACCCGACTTCCGTTGGGGCTAAAACTTTACCACAATGCAGTAGACTCATCAAATAACTTCCAGTTTAAATTTTATGTCAAAATACCCCTTTTAAGTCGGTCAAATCAAAGACGTAACCTACTGGTCGAGAAAACATGTTTCTGGCAGAATTGCGCAGTCAACTTTAAAAATTCACCAAAAATTCATCTTTTATCCAAATGGGTTGAAATTTACAAAAAGCATAGAACACATCATGAAGTTTACTCAGGAAAAAGAATCGGTCAAATCGGAGTTCATTTGGTCGGTCAAAAACGAGTCGGAACTTACTGTTCGGAATCACAGTTTCTCATGCTTTTAGGAATTCGAATTAGGGTTTACCCCCACTTATTTAAAATCAACCTTTTCATGGTTTTAACATACAAGCATGCTCAAAAGGGTCCTTAGACACATATTTTCATGAAATCATATATCATTCACCGAGGATTCATTAAATCATCAACCAATTGAAATCAAAATGCATTCACACATACGATTACACATTCCCACCGATTAAACCCTTAGATCTGCATTCCCTACACTCTCTACATGCATGACGGAGTCAAAGAAGGTTTAGATGGAGAGGAGTGAAGAATATGGGTTTGAATTTACCTTTCTTGGACGAAACAATCGGTAGAAAGCGAATAAAACCTTGGTTCTTCAATAATGTCTTGGGAAATTGAGGGGATCTTGAGTAGAATGGATGAACAAGTGGGAGAGGAGATGAAAAGTGGGAGGGGGCGTGTGGGAGAGGGGGTAGGCGTGTGATTAGTGGCAATAAATGCAACGTCTTAGGGTTCCAAAATTAGGGTTCGAAAAGTGGGGCGTTACAAATATATTCACAACTTAGGAATTAAAAAATGACTATTTCATAAACAAGGGAACAAAATAAATTAAATCTCAAAGTAGGAAATAAAAGGGGGAGAGCGAAACTTTAATGGGTGCATAAGGAAAATTATTTAAATCCTCAATTAAATAAGAATAGGATTTAAATTTGATAATTTATTTATAGGAAAAGACTCCTAGAAAATAGGTAATAATTAAATAAATTTCCACAAGGAAATTTGAAGCATAAGGGGCGTGTGATATGGAGAACACAATACAAGAAAAATATTCACATCCCCAATTAATTTGACTTAGGTATTAATTTGGTATTTATTTGAATAGAAGGAATTCCACAAAGCAGGGAAACAATTATTATTTCCTTCTTAATCAAAGGGGCCGAAAATTTGGGTATTATTCCCACAAGGGAATAATTCGAATATTAATCAAAGTATGGTGAGGAAACAAAATGTGACAAGATTTAATTGGATTTAAAATAATGAAGGGAATCAACAAGGTACCAATTAAATCAAAGAAATAATCCATCCTCCTAATTAAATTAGGGGATTTTTTTCGAAATCCCTCAAGAATATGCTAGGGTTCGAAATTCATGTAGTACAAGTTTGGAATAGTTTGTTTTGGATTTAATTTGGATAAATATCCCAAAATAATTAATTAAATCCAAGAAAAAGAATATAGTTTCCAATAATTGGAGGGGCCGAAAATAGCCACTTTATTTGGCTAGAAAAAAATGCATGCTCTTATTTAGATTAATTTCCCACATTGAAAAAAAATGTAACTAACACTTCATTCCAAATCACCCATGACAATTTATTCCACATGGCCAACTCAATCACGTAGCAACAATTAAATTTCATAAATAAAATTCCCAATCGACATATTAAAATAAGAGTCAAAAAATTTTGGGGATGTTACAGTGCCCCAAATCAAAATCATGCCGAAAACAAGAAAAACAAGAGTAAAACAAGAACACATATTCAAGAAAAAGAACAAGAAATCCATAAACTTCTCACACTCAGACCAGACACTGGACTAAGTGTGAAATGAATAAAAACATAGTAATTACAGACCAAAAACAAAAATAAACACAGAAATTGTTTGGAAACTGAAACGAGCTGGGTAAGATGTTATACTATTTCCTCCTTGATGGCTGGGCAGGTTGAGTAGAGGTGGGCCAGGTAGGAGCAGTGGCATGCCTTCCTTGTGGGGAGCGAGTAGAGGGAGGTGGTGGGTGCCTGGTGCTTGTTTGTCGTGCCAGGGAACTGGCTGGATCACGCACTGCCTCCAGCAACCTCTCCATGATAGTCCCAATCATGTTCATCTGCACCAGGTGGGCTTGAGAGTTCTCCACCAGTTGCGCCATCATCTGCTCCATGCGCAGCTTCCAGTCGGCGTCTCTCTGGGCAGCCTCCTCCGTTTGCTCAACCCTTGGGGTGGCCACTATCGCTAGCTGGGGCCCTTGATGCTTGTTTGGGCTGGCTGGGCGTTCAGTATGCCTCTGCCTTGATTCCAACTGACCTCTTGATTGCTCACGCAGGCCGGCAGTATAGAAATGGAACCTCCCCTGCCGTCCCTTCTCCAACACCTGTATTCTGCAAAAAGTAATCAAGGTCAAAAAGTTCAGGCAGAGGGCAACGAAGGGGGTGCCATACACTCTCCTGGTTCTCCGAATTCCAGTTTTTTCTTAAGTAGGCTCCAAATAGGTGGCACACATTCAAGTGGCGTGCCGGGCGTGTAGCGATCTAATGAATCGAATAAGCCAGCCAGAACCAGGTGGACCTTCCGCTGCTCCTTCATACACCACATAAAGTAGAGTTCGGCCAAGGTGATCATCGCGGTGGTATTGGTTTGGCCCAATAGATTGCAGCTAAGGTAGACTTGAGCGATGGTATTGGTTCCACCTGGACTCAGACGCCTTGAACGCTGGAGCATGATTGTGGCTGATAGCTTGCCAGGCTGCCTGCTGGTCGAAGTCTGCCTTCTTGTTTGGGAGGCCTATGTCGCGCCCAAACCATTCACCGTTGGCCACCTGATCATTGCCGTAGAGCCCCATACGAATGGATAACTTATTAAGGCTCATTCTTTGCTGGCGGCCAAACACCTTAAATGAGATGCTCCTGGCATCGAGGTCGGTTTCTCCAGTGAACCGGAAGGAGGTAAAGAACTCCTTGGCTAGATCCTCTGAAACAAGGGTTGCATCGATCTCTAGCAGCCACTCGAAGCCTATACCGGTGATATACTCAGTGAATTTCTCCTCGACCTCTATCTTCTCTAGGGTGGGTTGGTGGAGCTTCTTCCCTGACGTGAGCCTTTTCTGCTTTGTCACCCTCTGATTGACCTCCTCTTGCCACGTTGGGTTGTCAAATTCAAGCATTTGCTTGAGGAGGTTTGCGGTCAGCACCATGGATTGCTTGGAGTAAGTCATAGCAGGGGTTGGCTCAAGCCTCCTCTCCGCGCTTCGCTTGGAGGTCCTTGTCCAGCGTGGTTCCGGCTCCCCAGTCTCACTGCCTTCTTCATTATCACGGGGCAGTGGGGGAGCTGCTTGGTCAGCTTCACGAATCAGTATCCCCTGGTTGACAGGGCGTGTTCTCTTGGGGGAAGGCTAGGCTATCTCCTTCCCTTCCTCTTCTTCTCCATCCTTAGCTGGCCGTCATCCACAGCTTTTTCTTCATCGATAAGATGCCGCATACGGTGCGACCTTCGGTGTAACTGCTCCTTCTCTCTTTCGAGGAAGGGTTCATCATCTAACGTCCTTAGGAAGTTTAGATCTGCCCCCCTGCTCTGAAGCAAGATGTCGATGGGGAGGGGTCGTCGGATCTCCATGTCGTCGTCAATTTCCACCACTTTAATCGGCTCTGGCTCTTGGGTATGGTTGGAGTTAGAGCCTCCGCCACTCGATGGTGACGGGATATTGAAGGCGTGGGCGCATTCTTCTTCTCTAGGGCTAGCTCGACCAGTCTCCTCGACTGGCATCTCGACGTCTGCCCCCTCCAGCCTCGAGGTAGGTATGCCCTCGGCGGGGTGAGCAATAGGCTGCTCAACGTCCTCCCCCTTCTCCATAGCATCAAGGTCTTCTGTCGGTACAGTATCTCCACTGTAGTTGTCCAGTAAATCCATTGGGTTAGATATAGGCTTGTGGGAATTAGGGGAGGGAGACGGACTTTGTGTTTTGGGGGGAGATGCTGGGATTTGGGCTTCGGGAGTAGGAACTGGGTTTTGAGATCTGGGGAACACCAGATTTACTCTAAGGAGGGCGAAAACCTTCGCGGCGTCCGTCCCTATCGGCAGGCTGTCTAGGAGCCTCTCGAATTGCTCTGACAACCGCGGATCTACTGTTGGAAGTGGGGGAGGTAGAGCGACGGTGCTAGGGTTTACAGGCGGTGCCGCCGAGGCTGGGACGGAAGTCCGTCATCCACTGCTGCTGGTACCGGAACCGACGTTCCTTGAGGAGGTAGCTTGGTTGTTGGCTCCGTTCTTCTTCATTTTGCTGGTAGTTGTGGATTTTTCGTTGAAATCGGTGGCGATTTGGGCTAGGGTTCCTGCGATTTAAGAGAGAGAGAGAAATATCGAGAGAGAAATTTGGGTACGATTAGCGTGTGGGGGAAAAAGTGAAGGACGTTTCAGATTAAACCCCTTTAATTTGAAAAAACGACTGTTGGCTTCCTCACGACGCTTCATATATTAGGTGCGTCAGCAATCAAGCGCGCCTTTTTATTTCCCTGCCTTGATCAAGCCACTGCATTAGACCACAAAACAAATCTAGAATCCAACTGATCAAGTGGACAAGGAAATCCAGATGAATATTCAAGGAATAACCACATGATCAGATTTTGAAAATATATTTTTTTTTATATATTTTTATGCTTTTTAGTTGTTTAACTTTAATAAAGAGAAGAAACATATTTATACTAAGTTACCAAGGAGTCGACTGAGTGCCCTTAGGATGTCACTTGATCAGTTATCAATTTGAAATCCACATTTAGCTCGATCAAGCAGATTACCCAAAGGATACCCAGTTAACTCCTTTTACCTGTCGATCAGTGGAAAGATTTAGGTGTAAGTAGTGGAATTTCTTCCACCACGCACACCTCATTCCCGTCTCTGTAGAGCTTCACCCGATGACCATTCACCAAGAAGGAAGACGAATCATGGTCGCTTCCTTGGAGTTCGATTGCTCCATTCGCGCGTATGACAACTATGGTATAAGGGCATGCCCACTTTGATCTCAGCTTTCCCGGCATCAGTTTGAGTCTGGACTGGAAGAGTAACACCTTCTGCCCCACTTTGAGCTCTTTCCTCCGGAGATTCTTGTCGTGCGACATCTTTGTTCTTTCCTTGTACCATATGGCCGAATCATATGCATCGAGGCGAAGCTCTTCAAGCTCCTGCAGCTGCAATCTCCTCTCTCCAGTGCAAGCTTCGGTGTTCAAGTTCATCTCCTTTATAGCCCAGAAGGCTTGATGCTCAATCTCCACCGGTAGATGGCACATCTTCCCGAACACCAGTCGGTAGGGGGACATTCCAATCGGAGTTTTGAAGGCGATCCGGTATGCCCAGAGCGCGTCCTCCAGTTGGCGGCTCCAGTCCTTCCTTGTCGGATTCACTATCTTTTCTAGGATCACCTTGATCTCTCGGTTGGACACCTCTGCTTTACCATTCGCCTGGGGGTGGTAGGGTGCAGACAGTCGGTGGTGGACTCCATATTTCTTCATCAGGGCTTCGATGGTCCGGTTGACGAAATGAGTGCCTTGATCGGAGATGACGGCCCTCAGTACAACATACTGGGTAAAGATATTAGTCTTCAAAAATTTGGCCACCTCCCTGGACTCACAAGTCTTTGTTGCCTTCGCTTCAATCCATTTGGACACAAAGTCCACCGCCACCAAGATATATAGATTCCCCTCAGATGATGGGAATGGTCCCATGAAATCCATCCCCTAGACGTAAAAAATCTCACAGACTGTCATGGGGACCTGCGGCATTTCATCTCTCGCCGAGATTTCTCCAGTCAGTTGGCATCGTGGGCATCTCTTGCGGAATTCGGAGGCATCTTTATGAAGGGAAGACTAATAGAATCCACTGTCAAGCACCATCCTCGCCGTTTTCTTTGGACCGAAATGACCACCACAAGCTAGTGTGTGGCAGTGGACCAGTACGTCATCTTGTTCCCACTCGGGTGTACAGCGGCGGATGACTTGATCAGCTCCCATTTTCCACAAATATGGATCGTCCCAGTAGAAGTAGTGGGAGTCGCTCTTGATTTTCTGCTTCTGTGCTCTCGTGACCTCAGCATTTGTGGGCAGTTCGCCCGTTACCAGATAGTTGTACATATCAGCAAACCATGGCTCTCCCTACTGGTGGATCTCTTTCCCTTGATCAACTCAGTTTATCCTCTCAAGGCTGGACTTATAGTTGGACTTGATCAGGTACTGATGTTCTTCAGGGAATGCGTCAGAGATGGCTTCCCCGTTATCCCCTTGTATAATTTGGCTCAGGTGATCGGCCACTCTATTCTCCATGCCCTTCTTGTCCACTGCCTCCCAGTCAAATTCTTGCAGCAGGAGCACCCATCTGATCAAACGCGGCTTCGACTCTTTCTTGGCCAGGAGGTATTTCATAGTCGCGTGATCTGTGTAAACAATCACTTTTGAGCCCAGCAAGTAGGGTCTGAATTTTTTGAAGGCGTAAACCACTGACATCATCTCCTTCTCTGTAGTGTCATAGTTCTTCTGTGCTTGGTTGAGAGTCTTCGAAGCGTAGAATATGACATAGCTCTTCCCATCGATTCTTTGGCCAAGAACCGCTCCCACCGAGTAGTCGCTTGCGTCGCAAATCACCTCGAAAAGGTGAATCCAGTTGGGGGCGCGGATAATCGGCGCACTGATCAATCTGTCCTTCAAGATCTGAAAAGTGACATTGCAGGCATTTGAAAACTCAAACTCTGGATCGTTTTGGAGCAGTCTCGTCAAGGGTTGGGCAATCTTTGCAAAGTCTTTGATAAAGCGTCTGTAAAAGCCCGCTTGGCCTAGAATAACCTGGATTTCCTTCTGATTAGTTGGGTATGGAAGCTTCGCAATAACAACCACCTTGGCTTGATCAACTTCAATCCCTCTGCTTGACACAACATGGCCCAGTACGATGCCCTCAGTCACCATGAAGTGGCACTTCTCAAAGTTCAAGACCAGGTCCTTTTGTCGGCATCTCTCCAGCACTCTGTTCAGAGTATGGAGCCCTTGCTCAAATGTGTCCGCATAGACGGTAAAGTCGTCCATGAAGATCTCAATGCAATCTTCTAACAAGTCAGAGAAAATGCTCATCATGCATCTCTGGAAGGTACCTGGGGCATTGCAGAGTCCGAACGACATTCTTCTGTAAGCGTAGGTGCCGAAGGGGCATGTGAATGTGGTCTTCTCTTGATCGTCTGGATTCACCGCAATTTGGAAGTAGCCGCTATACCCGTCAAGGAAACTGAAGTATTGCTTCCTAGCTAATCTCTCGAGCATTTGATCAATGAATGGCAACGGGAAATGATCCTTCTTCGTGGCAGCATTCAGCTTCCTGTAATCTATGCACATTCTCCATCCAGTGACGGGCCTCGTCGGAATCAGCTCGTTCTTCTCATTTTTCACCACTTGGATTCCACCCTTCTTTGTCACCATGTGAAGTAGACTGACCCATTTGCTATCTGGAATGGAGTAAATAATTCCGATGGAGACCAGCTTGACTATCTCCTTGAGCACTTCCTCCCACATATTAGGGTTGAGCTTGCGCTGCTGATCACGGTGAGGCTTGGCTCCTTCCTCCAGCTAGATGTGGTGCATGCATAGATCTGGGCTAATTCCCACCAAGTCCGTCAATTCCATCCGATCGCCTTCTGATTGCGCCTAAGCACCTCCAGCAATTGCTCTTCCTGCCTCTGGGTCAACTGGTTGTTGATGATTACTGGTAGCGTTTCCTTCTCTCCCAGGTAGGCGTACTTCAAATGCGCTGGAAGCGGCTTCAATTCTTTCACTGGCATGGGTACTTCAGTCGGCAGAGGATTCTCGTCTGCTTCTCTTCTCAGTGGTGTGCCTTGATCAGGCAGCTTCTCGACGCTTGACAGTTGAGCTCTCCCGCTTGACCCAGCTGGCCGCGGTCGCTCACAGAAATCCATCACCGTCTTCACGATGGCTTGATCATCCATCTCGCCCACTTTCATAGCGTCGTACCAGTCAGTGACTTCTTTCTCAATTTCTTCGTCTGCTGCAGAGTCTGTGAATTGTCTCTGTAGGACTCCTCTTCTAGATACTCTTGCACCAGAGGCTCGACTGTGTACATTGAGTGCATGTTCTCACTGTCCCTCGACCTCTTCATCGCTTCATCGATGTTGAACGTGAATTGTTCTCCATTGAAGTCCAGACTGATCGTCCCTTTGCGGACGTCGATTATTGTGCTGGCTGTAGACAAGAATGGCCTCCCCAATAAGACTCCACTAGACTCCTTCGCTGCTGGCTCTGTCATTTTGATGACGAAGAAGTCGACTGGGTACATGAAGTTGTTCACCTTCACTATCACATCTTCAAGAATTCCCTCGGGGTGAATGCAAGACCTATCGGCTAGCTGTATCATGATGTCGGTGTCGAGAAGCTTAGGCTCTCCCAGCTTCTTGTATATAGAATACAACAGCACACTGATAGACACCTCTAGATCACACATTGCGTGCTCCACTTGAATGTCTCCAATTGAGATTGGTAGTGTGAACATCTCTAGGTCGGTCTTCTTTGATGGGAGGTCACTCCGCTGGATCACTGCAGAGACATTCTCCTCTGTAACCATCCTTCCTTCTTCAGTGACCCTTCCTGTCAGGTAGTCTTTGCCAAATTTACTGATAGGGGGTATCTTCAACGCCATCAGGAGTGACACCTTGACTTCCACGTCTTTGAATAAACTGGCCACATCAATCGTGGCATCTCTCTTCCTTGTAATCATGCAGCGGTAGGGGTAGGGCTTGGTCTTCTCAGTTCCATCGCCTTGACCTTCTCCTGAGGTCTCCCCGCATACTTTCGCCTTTCCCTTATCTTTTCCTCCGGTGGCTTGATCAAGGGAACTGGACTCTGCTCCTTCTTCGCTTCTCAGTCCTGATGGGCTGCACCGTAGCAGGGATCTTTCCTTCATTCCCTCTCAGTTCCCCTAGCGACATGGCAACCTGATAAAGTTGCTTTGTAAGCATGTCTAGAGATGCCCTCTGCTCTTTCTGCGCCTCTTGGATTTCGCGCATCGCATCATTCTGATGGTGCGGAGCCATAGCTTCTCCAGGACCTTCATTGGCGTGCCTGTTGTATCTCTGATTCGAAGGTCCTCCACCGTGGCTAGGCTGAGGGTAGTCTTGCTGCCCATAGTGCTCAGATTGATACTGGGGCTGATGGTATGGTTGGCTCCCCGCTTGTTGGTTTCCTCTTTGATGCGGCGGAATATAGCTCACCACCTGGTTGTTTGGTTGCCTCCCGGAGTTGCTTGACTGGGGGCCTTGATGTCTGTATCCCCAGTTTCCCTCTTGTTGTCTTCCTGACCAGTTGGACTGACTTCTGCTGGACCAGTTACCCTGGGGTCCGCCTGACCAGTTGCCTTGACCACTCTGCCCTCTATTTCCTCCGGTGTTCGGTCTTTCTTGAATTCGAGCAGGCCAATTAGGCTGCCCTTCGGAGGGTTGTGTCTGCTGAATAGATGGTTGAGGCAGTTGTTTTTGGCTCTAATCAGTCCACCTGAAATTTGGGTGATCTCTCTATGGAGCATCCCTCTGTTTTCCCTGGATCCAGTGGTCATCCGGGCTCCAATGGCCGACAGCGTTTACCTGATTCAGAGCTTCTGGTTCAGGAGGAAACTCGCAGTAGTAATAATGGTGCTCCTCCGGAGGTGGTGGCACATAAGTCTTCTCCTTAGGGGCTAGAGGTGGAGGTGCTCTGGCCTTCTCCACGGCTTCTAGAAGCTTCTTCTCCATTTGCTCAAATCGAGCCTCCAACTTCTCGTTGCTTCGTGCTTCTGCTGCGTGCACCTCTCCTCTTCTGTACTAGCCTCGAGAGGTCTCATATGATCTTCTTGCTTCGATCAATCTCTCTAGAATAATTTTTGCTTGGCTGAATGGGGTTTTGGAGAAATCCCCTTGGGCGGCTATATTGAGATCATTCTTGCTGTCCACCGTCAATCCACCATAAAAGGTTGAATAGACCTCCCGCTCTCCGATTTTGTGATTAGGACACGCTTGCAGCAGTCCCTGGAATCTGTAATTTCTCTCTTCAGGGCACTTGTCTTTGATGTTGAGAAGAAGCGGTCCAGGAAGATAATGCGGAACTCGGTCCAGGTTCTAATCGAGCTTTATGGCAGCCTTGACAACCAGATTCCTGCATCACCCTTCAAAACGAAGGGTATCTCCTTGAGCTTGAAATCTTCTGATGTGGATCCAGCTGGTACTGGTTGAATGTCACAATATCTGCAAAATTCCTCCAAAAAGGCATAAGGGCATTCCTTCGAGAGTCCGTAGAAAGTTGACAACACCGCGAGTACCCCCGATTTGATTGCGGTTGCCCGTATTCCTGGATAACTGCGATGGCATGAGTGAGCTTCTTCTCGTCATGAGTGTGTAGGGAGCCAATTCCCCAATCGTTGTCTTCGACGACCATCTTTGTTTCTGCTTCCTCGAGTAGTGGTTTAGGTGGCGTGGACAACTCTCCTTCCTCCTCACTGGTCAGTTGCTCAGCAGTAGATGATGATGCGGCTGCTGCTAACGCGGCTCTGTAGCGAGTGGTTACTACACTGGCCTCCTGGACTCACCACTGAGCGTTTGTATTTCTGTAAATGAGAGGATGATTCCAGTGTCCTCCGCGGTGGTACCTTCTCATGAAAAGAAGGAAAAACAAATTAAAAACAAGAAATAAAACTATTTACACCTATGAATTAAACACATCTTTGTAATAACACCATGCTTCCCCGGCAACGACTACATTTGGAAAGAGGACAGAAAAGACGAGACCGATCAAGTTATATGGAAAGATAACCAATCGGGTGGATCAGTTTGCAACTGTCATTGCGACTTGATCAAGGCGCTTCTCTCTTTTTCAAAAACTATTTATAACTCCCTAACATGCATCCTACTTTATACATGAAGCGGCAAGTACGGGGTCGATCCCACCGAGAAGCTGGTGCGTTAGTGTGTGTTTAGTGAACAGGGTTTTAGCTACGGCCACACTTTAAGTTGGGAGTTTTAAACTACTGGATTAAACTAGGCAGAACGTAAACTATCTACTTTATCAAGGGACATATCATGATGGAAAAAGTAAACTGATCAGGTAAGTGACAAACTGAAATAAATGACTTAACTACCTAAGCATGCTACGATTCTACGTGATACTTTACCATTCAATATTATGCAAGTTCAAACTTATGGATCAGGGAATTTAAGACCAAAACTAAGCTATAACAGTCAATAAGATTTCCAAAAACAAATAACTTTGATTTAAAAACAGAATTCTGAACAGAACTTGGAAAATGCGGAATACAAAACAAGAACGATTGCTTTCAACTACTTAACAACACAAAATTTAACTAAGTAACTAGAACTGAAATGAGAGAAAGTGATAGATCCAAGAGATTCTCGGTCGGAAACTGAAACGGCGGCGAACGGATCTGGATTTCTCTGTCGCGCTCCTTCTCACTCTCTAGCTAACCATTCTAACTCTCTAATGGAAACTAAACTAAAACTACTGATAAAGAAAAGAAAAAGATAGATCCAAAAAAAGATATTCTCCTATGGTGATGCGTCCTCTATTTATAGGCTTTTCATAATAGCCTCCAATTGTGATAACAAATTTGGCAGCGAATCTTCGTCCTTGCTGAAATTGCGCGTCTTATCCGTCGATACGTGTCCCCTTTTCTATTTCGCCGTGGTCCTTGGATAACTGATTGAGGATCGCTTTCCAGCGCATCGGCTATACGTGCCCTCTTTCTGTTTTGCAGTGGTCCCCGGCTAACTGCTTGACCATCAACTTGATCAACCCACACTGTTTTGGACCTTTTTCACCTTCTGCGCCAACATGATCAGTTTGGCTTTGCTGCCTTGGTCAAGTGGCATTCCTGCACAATTAACACTCGCTTTTCGCGTAAAACTGATCAAGTAGCCTACATTTTACCTTCTAAACCAATGCATGAAATAGGCCTTATCACAATCATAGATGTTTCTTTTCAAAATATGCAGGTTCAACTTTGACGGAAGTGGATTGTGCTGAGCACTGGTGGCAAGTATTCAGTTTGAAAAAGTGGTCTAATGTATCATGTCTCCATATATAAATACATTGTCTTGAACCATTCTGCTGTAATTTTGTACTAAAATTTTATAACCCTTGATTCGCCGATACTAAAATCAAAATATTAAAAGAAGAAGAAGAAGTATATACTCACGTCTTCCCTGAAAAGTATGAAATTTCTAAATTTTGGAAACTCTTCTCTTTAATGAGGTGGACCCATTTTCCATTAACAATATATTAAAATCTTTTTCTCTCCCTCTCTCTTATTCCTCTAATTATGCATTAAAGCATGTGTCGAATTAAATATTCATACTTTTCAGGGACGGATGAAGTATATATATATATATATATATATATATATATATATATATATATATATATATATATATATATATATATATATATATATATATATATATAAGAAGAGACATCAGCAACCACTAGACCAATGCATATTTTGAAAGAGACGTCATTTTATTTGCAATGTCTGGTTGTTTGAAATTTCTCAGTTCGTTCAGATTTGTATGTGGTTGTTTGAAATTACTCAGTTCGTTCAGATTTGTATGAGGCATCCTGGTACTCAGTAGTTTTATGTCATGACTCGAATATTGGATTATTATGACCCAATTTACCCATAAGTTGACATTACCCAAATATTCGTTAAGTATGACCCTAAAGAATAGATGATGTTTGGGTTATTGTTTGTGTATTCTTCGGTCGTATTAATATTTGGTTATTTTAATATGTCAAAAACATGAGAATAATCGTGTATTTTACTTCAGTTTGTTTGATACGAACATTTCGATCAGAATTGTATGACGCATTCTGGTACTCCAGAGTGATATATAATGACTCGAATGTTGGTTTATTATGACACAAATTAACCATACGATGCTATGACCCACATATTCATTTATTATGACCCCATGTATTAAGTAATTCTCCTCATACGATATTTCGTCTGCAAGAAACAAGAGGAAAGCATTACAAGGTCATTGGAAGTGCAATTTTACCGAAACGACTAATTTTTATTTCAAAAGGTCAACTTTAGGTCATTTGAAGTGCAGTTTTCAGTCTTATTAATATTGTTGGATGGAGAAAAGATTAGGTGTTTGTCAATACCAGAAGAATAATTGTATAGACGAAGAGCTTTGATTGCTCTATTTTTTTACTAATTGGTAAATTGCAGCACCAGCTGGATTACTAGTACATAGAGACTCCAGAATAAAAACAGATGAAATAATATATAGTGGCAATAACATCCAGCTGACATTTATAAAACAAGGTCCAAAAAACGAGAATTACAAGGTCTAAACCTCGTTTAATTAAAATAGTGGTAGACTATAAAGAAATGAACAAAAAGTTTCAGTATTTTTATGTATGACATAACCATTGATTAAGATCCGTAGTTTGCTATCATCTTTTCTACGTCGATCTTTGTTTTCTTGCTCTCCTTTGCATAATGTTTGGATGTCGCCTCTTTATTCAATAATGCGCTATGATTATTTCTTGCCACCATCAACACACGATTATATTTAACTCTTAAATACTGAAGCACACCTTTATTTTTAGTCGATAGTCCACCATTCCATTGACCCAAACAAATCATAAAAGTATTTCCAATCTCAATTCATGGGTTCTACAAAAGCAGAGGTACAGAAGGTAAATACATATAACTTTAACCTTGATTTGGGTCATGGATACCACGTCTCAATTCAGTCAACTTTTGAGTTGAACTTTGACCTATTGCTTATGAAAAAAACCACAATCAGAAAACAGAGATCCAACTAAGAATTAAAACTACATTCCTTCAAATAATAACCTAGAAAATTTAGTCGACATACCTTTTTGTGCTCTGGGTTCTGGCGGTACCTTTCTTCTTCACATTAATTCTTTGATATATTAGGTAACATCCAACCAATTGAGGTAAAATTTGGGTCAGATTTGAGATTGGTTTCAGTCAAACGGTATACAAAAGCATACTAACATTTTCCGTCATGCTTTGCCATTCCAGAAGCTCGTGTGTCTGCCATTACTGAAGATAGAGAAGGATTTGTCGTGGTCGTTGATTTTAGATTCCTCGAGTCGGATTTTGATCTTCGTTGATTCTGCAGATTAGGGTTTTTGTTTGGTCGATTTTGTAGGCTATATGAAATTGGAAAGGATTTTTGGTGAAAGAGAGTGTAATTGAATGGCATGGGAACCCAAGCATCAACTTAGCGTGTGGAGTAATTACTCCCATTAAATCTGCGCTTAAAATACGGATGGACGGTTCATTAATTTTTGATTCCTAACATAAGCCGTTGTTGTTATGACCCAAAAGAAAAAATTTACAATTCAGATCGTGGCCATTCATCTGCAGATCAAACGATTCATATATGGGTTGGGCCGGACCTGAGGGGGGGCAAGTGGAGCGGCCGCCCTGGGCCCCCAAATTTGCAGGGCCCCTCCCTAGCCTCAGGTATATATATATATATATATATATATATATATAGGGTAGTGTTAAACTCCTTTTCTCCCCTTAGATTTAAGTTCCTTCTTAATCTGGACCGTTAGATCTCATTCATCAACGGTCCAGATGATCTGCATTATTACACTATAATGGTGCATTATTAGTCGGTGTGCATTATTCAACTGAAAATCTGCATTATTACACTATAACGGTGCATTATTAGTCGGTGTGCATTATTTAACTGAAAATCTGCATTATTAAATGACACGTGGCATCAATCTAACCGTCAGATGACAAAATCGTGGGGCTGAGATCAAGAAGGAAATAGGAGAAAATATGGAAAAAGGATTTGAATACAATCCTATATATATATATATATATATGGGTGCGTTATATTGATAACCCCTAAATATCATAATAACCCTATAACTAAATCTGGACCGCACATTTTTAAAATCACGCGGTTGAGATTCAAACTTAGATTTACTTCATAAAAAAAAGGCGGAGGGGTAAAACTGTCATTTCGCTCATTTAATTTCGCAGCCGATAAAATGATACTTCGACATAAAAAATGACGAAACTATCATTATAAGCCAAAAGTATCATTCTACCCGGAAAAACTATCATTCTATCGGCTGAAAGTATCATTCTATCCGGCAAAACTATCATTCTATGCAATAAACCTAATATAATCGGCACAATACATAATATACAAACCTACAAAGCAGTAAACATATCATTTTATCAACTCAAAGTATCATTTTTATAAGTTTACTGTCATTTTATCCTCTTAGATTATCATTTTATCAGGTAAAAGTATCATTTTATTAAACAAAAATGTCATTTTATACACCAAAAATACCTATCATTCTATCGGCTGAAAGTATCATTCTATTATCCTTAGACGTATTCAAAACAAAGAGACTCGTTATCATTATTTGAGTCATAAAATTCAAGATGAGCTGATTTATCTTATGACTTCTAGCATTACGGACTCTATCATAAAGGTTGTTAAAGATGCCAAATATTTCTCTATTATCCTTGATTGTACCCCAGATGTGAGTCATCAAGAGCAAATGACTTTATTGGTTCGATGTGTTGAGATGTGTGATGACAAAATAAAAATTCAAGAGTACTTTTTGGGTTTCATGAAGGTGGATGACACATCTGGTTTAGGGCTGTTTAAAGTATTGGTTGATTCCATCAAGCTCTTTGGTCTTGATATTGATGATATTAGGGGTCAAGGATATGACAATGGCTCTAATATGAAAGGAAAACATCAGGGAGTACAAAGGAGATTGCTTGATATTAATCCAAGAGCTTTATACATGCCATGTGCTTGTCATAGTCTTAACCTTACACTTTGTGATATGGCTAAATCTTGTGCTAAAGCAGCTAGCTTTTTTGGAATTGTGCAACGGATATATATACTATTTTCTGGTTCTACTAAAAGATGGAATGTTTTGCTTGATCATATTCTAGGTTTAACAGTGAAATCATTATCCAATACTCGTTGGGAGAGCAGGATAAAAAGTGTTCAAGCAATTAGATATCAAGCACCTCAGTTCAGGTCAGCTTTGTCTCAGTTACAACAAGCTAGTGATATAGAACTAATTGATAAGACTGATGCAAACAACTTATTGAAGGCTCTTGGTAGCTTTGAGTTTATACTTGGCATGGTTATATGGTATGACATTTTATTTGCTGTAAATACTGTAAGCAAGAGGTTGCAATCACCATCTATGTGCATTGATACTACCTTGCATCAAATTGAAGACATGAGGAATTATTTCAACAATTACA